>NW_004955443.1:6495607-6692949 GCF_000276665.1 Chinchilla lanigera | reverse complement strand
AAAGTATCATGAAAATGATTCTGTATACACTGAAAGACAGTAAAATGTGACAGTCACAGGCTCAGGAAACACCCCTTCAATGCCATCTCTTCCACTAGCTGAGAAACCCCAGAACCCAGTTTTTCATCTTTAATGTCACGTCCAGCTACACCAATTCTAAGATCCAAAAAAATGTAGCCAGTTTCTCTAAAATGTAATTTTCAGTACTGTCCACCAGGTGACAGGATGTCTCCTTCACAGAAGTTGGAGCGGAGTTACACAAAGGAGGAAAGAATTAGTGTATGCTTTTCAAAACATTAACTTTTCTACAATTCGATCTTATTTTAGCGTGAATCATGCATTTGGCCAACAATATACCATGTGCAATGGGAAAAGGGATAGCTCCAGATTCTAAAGTATTAAAGTGGGATGAACCCAGGGAAGCAACAGTAAAATAATGAGAATTTCAAAGTGCAAGCTACCTGGCCACCAATACCAGGTAAGGAGTTACCTCCTTAACAATGAGGCACTAGAGGCAACATGAAGGTTGAATACGCAGCAATATGTAAAGCATTTTTCCCCTTGGAAAACTGATAGAAAAAGAAACGATTAGAGAAAGACATTCAGGGTTACAGTACCACGTAATAGTGAATTTAAAAATGTACAAGGAACACAGGTATCCTGGATTAGATCCTGGAACAGAAAAAGGGCAGAAGAAAAGTTGGCAGTCAGAATAAGGATTCAAGTTGGTAGTTTTGTACCAGGGTTAATTTTTACCAATGTTATTTTTTTGGTTTTGACAACTACACTTTGGTGGTAAATGATATAACATTACAAAAGCACTTTGTACCTTATAAATTTATATACAGTGGTGCCTCGGTTCACGAACTTAACTTTTTCCATGATTCTGGTTGCAGAATTTGTTCCATGATTTTGGTTGCAAATGAACTTCAAGCCCTTGCAACTGTAACTGTCAATGCTCAGTGTACAAGAAGAGAACACCAAGACAGTGGGTGAAGTGGACACAGGAACTCAATACTACCTTTGCAACTTTTCTATGAATATAAAATTATTCCAAAATAAAAATTGCATTAAAAATGTAGAAAATTAAAGAGGAAAGCACAGCCAAGAAGTGGACAGGAACACAGCGTGTTGTAGCTTGGATCAGGATGTTCCCCCAAAGCTTCATGAGCTCAGAGGCAGAGCTTGTGGAAGGCGATTGCAGTACCGGGGCCCTGCACTTGACCTGACCTGCTGCTAGAGGTGGGTCACTGGGGGCAGGAGTGGAAGGTCTCCCTCCCAGCCTCCCTTCCCTTTCTGCTTCTGGCTGCCATGATGCAAGCAGCTCTCCTCCCCTAGGCCCCTCCACCACGCCATTCTGGCCTTGGACTCAGCGAAGCATGCCAGGTCTAAAAGTTCTGAAACTGGAAGGCAAAATAAGCCTCTCCTCCTTTAGGTTGTAGGTGTCAGATATTTGTTCTGTGACTAAAACTTTCCTCATAAGAAATATAAGTTTCAGGGCCGGGGATGTAGCTCAGCAGCACAGCGCCTGCCCAGTAAGCATGAGGTTGTGAGTTCGATTCCCAGTACCAAACAAACAAACAAACACAAAGAAATGTAAGCTTCATAAGAAATGTGCTATTCAAAGGTAATTTCAAAGAGGAAACTTTAGGGCTGGGGTTGTAGCCTAGTGACAGAGCAACTGCTCAGCGTGCAAAAGGCCCCGGGGATGAGACCGAGCAAGGAAGGGCGAGGGTGGGGAGAGGGGAGGAAGCTTCAGGGTTAGAGGGTAGGAGCTCACACGCAATAAAGTAAGACAAATAAAAATGACAAAGCCTAGCATGAACTGGGCTATGAGCAAGGACGTGTATTCTAAGATATTACTGATGGGATTATATGCTTTCTGGAGAGCAATTTTGCAGTAAGTGACAAAAGCCATATAACCGGTAAACTTGAAGCTGGTAATAGCAGTTTCAGCAACCTCTATCAAAGCCGTAATTTTAAAATAAGTCACTTTTTATGAAGTTGTAGCTCTGCTATACATTAGTGGAAACTGCCCCCATGGCTGCTGGTGCCTAGACAGATTATGGTGTTATTAATTAAACGGGATGTTATAATGGAATTAAGAATGGCAAACCTGAGCCGTGGAAAGGAATATGGGAAGTAAGTTTTTAAGAGCTCATTACATGCAGCACAGCGCCCTAGCTTGAGTTCTAGAACAGAAAAAGGACATCAGTGAGGGGGATCTAGTTTCACTGCACTGTGAGTATGAAGATGTCACTGTGAGGGAAAGTAAGGCTAAGGACACACGGGAACTCAGCTTTCTCACTCTTCTACGAATCCATAATTATTGCAAAGTAAAAAGTTAAAGAGGTCAGAATTATACATGAAATTGCACACATATGTCCATCAACGACAAAATACATTTACTGCATTAAAATTAGGTAGAATTGAAAAACATCTTTAGTTATATACTCTGCACCCTTGGAGGAGTGAGTGAGTGAGTGGCTCTGTGTGTGCGCGTGTGTTATTGGGGATTGAACCCAAAGCTGCATGCATGCTAGGCAATCACTGTACCACTAAGCTATATCCTCAGCATTTTTTTTTTTTTTTTAATTTTGAGGTGGGAGCCTCACTATGTTTCTCTAGGCTTGGACTCCTCCTGCCTCAGCCTCTTGAGTAATAAATATTTTTAAAGAAAGACTATTTTCTGTTTATTTGAGAGGCAGTAAGTTCCCCAGTCCTTGGCAGACTGAAAGAACTGTACAGTTATTAAAGCAAGTACTTTCCTTCTACAAAGGAGCTTGACCACCCAGGAAATCTAGGCCTTGCACTTCTCAGTCCGAGATGCTAGCTTTGGGCTCCAGGGAAGGAACGAATGGCAAGAAGTAACACCTCCCCGCCAACCACAGTGGCTTTATTAAGTCAGGTCTAAACCTACACTGAATCCCTCAAAGCTGGCTTAAAAAGATAACTGGTTTAAGGCTGTTAGATCCTGAACCATGCTGCGCGTCTGAAAGAGCAGCATACCTTTTGTCCCGACACTGGGGTCCCGGGGCTCCAGGACCCCGGAACCCCGGAACCCCGGGACCCACGTCCCAGGAGCTCTAAGGCCGGAGTCCTCCGCATCCCCACCGCTGGGGGTGGGGGTGCTGTGTGCACCCCTGCCGGCCCCCCAGCAGATTCTCCCCACTCCACACTCTGCTTTCTCCTCGTCCGGGCCCAGGCTGTGTCGTAAGCCTTGCTGTCCGAGAAAGCCTGGGGCCCAGGCCTTCCGCTCACAGTCTAGAGCTCATCCCCAGGTCGTGTCAGAGAGAAAGGCGTCAACACTCTCACCACCCCCACCCCCACTCCCACCCAATCTACTCAGCATGGGTCATGCTGGGGCGTCTGCTGGTGTCAGCGCTGACTGGGAGAGGGCTCACTGCCGCCCAGCACGGTGACAGCGCGCCCGTCTCTCACCAGCTTGGAAAAAGATCGAACTCTGAAACTTGATTTCCCTTTGAATACAGACCACTTCCCCACCACTTTGAAGTTGAGAAACGGTAAGCTGGGAACCACCTGTAATCCACAGGGCCCATTCCTACTCCCTCTCCACGCAAAACAAAAACAAGAACAAGCCCACCTGTACGCCAGTTTTTCTTCCTGAAAATCCTATGATTGGAAAAACTGTATTTTTTCTTCTCTCTCGTTTTCCTTTTCTTTCTATATTGTTCCCACCCAGACTGATACACTGATTATTGCCTTATATATTCTGTACTTTACCAAAACAGGATTTGTTCTTATAAGTCTATGGAGCAAAGTAGGACGTACACATAAATAATATAACACACATTTTTTCCCTGAAAACTAGACACAGCTTTGGCATCTCGTGACAAAGCCTCCCTGCTGACATGAACAAATCCATCACAGGTGCTGGAGGAGACACACTGACAAGAGAAAGGCGGCAGATGAAGAACTCACTAGGCAGTACAACTCCGAGGAAGACGAAGCCCAACGCACCCACTCAGGAGCGCAGGAGCAGCCCTCCCTTCCTGTCAGAACCTCCACCTGCAGCCCCTCGCCCACTCTTGTCACTTCACACCAGGGCCCCCCACAAAGTGCAGGAACAGGCTCTGAGGTGCGGCTTCTCTCCTCCTCCTGACTCTGCTGACAGCCCTCGTAAAACACCAGGTAGCAAAGCAAATCACTCACAGCCCGCCTTCCTGTTTTACTCCATCCATTCCCTGCCATAAAATTTAGCTTGGAAGGCCTGTGTGTGAGCAGCAGCCCATCCTCTCCAGGTGTGCCCAGAGTGAAGCTGCATCCCCAGGAGCAGTGGAGGCTCCGCTGAGATCCCCGAGAGCCTCAGGCAACAGGTGGCAAGATGGCAACTGCTGGCAAAGGCGCCAGGTCTCGAACCTTCATGGTGTTCCCCGCTTACCTACTAGTAAGGAAGCCTATCTGCTATTTTATCAGAAGCACAGATCTGCCTCAGGATTCAGAATATCCATGGCACAGTAGGGAAGGGTTCCTTTCTCTCTGTGGCACAGGAATGAGTTGTAGGGCGAGGAGGGCATAGTGACATTCCATCACAGTGAATACCAAGGACCAGCAATAATGTGTAAATGGGAAGGAAATATGCAAAATGAAAATCCGAGGGCTCCTTGTTCACAAGTCCGGAAAAAAAGGAAAACAGAGCTTTCGCCGTCTTCTGCATCCTCTTTCTTGACCTGCTAAGGTGCTTTCCCATGGAGAGTTCATGTTACCCTCCCTCAGAGGGTGCAGAGTGAATACAAACCCCACAGGTGCAGGGCGCTGGCCATGCCTTGCTGTACACAGGCCACCAGCAGTGGGACAGATCACCACCTGCTGGCCCAGCAGGTGGAAGCTGAGCCAGGAACCCCTTTTTCCCGTGGGCCCATCACCCCGACCCACGACTGACAGGTGCCCAGCAATGTACTCCGACATCCAGTCGGGACACACTAGGCTCCTAGGTTGGGAAGAGGCAAGAAGCTCCTCACAGGACACCTGCTGGATACTCTGTGGTGCTGCCAGGCCAGGCAGGGCTGGCCACTCCCACGCCCCATCCTGCGACACCACAGGGCGGGCGCCTGCCCCCAAACAGCCCCATGTGCATGGCCAGACCCCGGTGGCAGTGGAAAGCAGGAGCCTCCGGATGGCAGCGGAGATGGGCAGGCCTAGCAGGGTGCCAACGGGCCAGGCAGCTAAGAACCCCCCAGGCAGCAGGAAGGTGACGGGACTTCCCACAAGCCAGGGCTCCTCCGCTGGTGCTTGCTCCATTGTCCCACCAGACTCCAGTTATAGAACACAAATTCAAGTCAAACGATTAAAAATTTCAAGAGAGTTTCTGTGGAGCATTAAACCCCATGCAAGGAGCCCATCTGAGCATATGGCAGTGGACAACTGCACTGGTCACAAGCCGATGATGGTTGTCCACCAAGCCCAGACATAGAACACAGATGCTAGCCTTCATTTTTTTATCTTAAAACAGTACCTCCAACCTGTGCTTACGACAGGGATCGCAAACCCATTTCGCCTTGCTGAGGCTGCTCTAGCAGAGCAGGGAGCGGCGTTTCACACCTGCCTGTTCAGGCTCCCTTCCATGGCTCCGCAAGGCAGAGCCGGCTATGTCTAAAAGCTTCTGAAGCCTGCTCATGTGAGCAGCAATGTCAATTTATTACACTTGCAAAGAACGGCTGGAGTGAGACACAGGCTGTCTGGATGGTTACAGAAATACCCTCAAAGCTAACCTGGCTTAGGGATCTTCTTGAAGTCTGGGAGATCAAGAGAGAGGATCAAGGGCTCATTACTTATTACGTGGCTCTGGGGTGATGATTTGTAAAAACTGGGCCATTATCTGAAGTCCTTACGTCAACGCAAGAATGTGATCTGAGAAACTATGGTTGCTGAAAGCATGATTCTTACAAACCTTGGCTTCTGGGTCACTGTTGATACTACAAGAATCATCATCATCAGCATGAGGGGCATTTCTAGAACAAAAAACAGAAAACCAGTCTTAGAGTTAGTTCTACGGTTAATACGAGTAGCAAAAGCCACACACTCGGGGACACTTCCAGCATCCTACCTGAGTTTCAAAGATGCATAGCGTAGTGTTGCTCCTTCAAACTCTTTTAAACTGGGATCTGGGTTAACTGTGGCTGCATGCAAATCCTAGAGGAAAACAGATCCTTGTTAATGTACAATAAGGGGAGGGGACTCCGTGTGCCTCAAATATCACAGGGGAGAAAAGGCCCCAGCAGAGGTGGACGGTGTGTGGGTGCTTAGGCAGAAAAAGGCATGCAAAGGCTGCTGGAGGCTGATTTGGTGCACAAGCGGCTGCTCTCACAAAAACAACAGGGGACCTGGGGCGATCAGCTCCGCGTCATTCACAATGGGATACATCAAAAAGGCAACACAAGTGTGAGCTGCGCGCCCTGAGCAAGAAGCCCCATCACTCCATCCCTGCAGAACGCATGATATTCACGAAGGAGAAAAATAGACAGCCACAGCCATGCAGAAAGGAACAAAATATTAAACGATCTAAAATCTGACAATATACTTGCCTTCCAAATGTCACTATTAATCTTTCCCCCATTCAGAACAGCAAAATCACTCCATGGCTGTTTCTAGACATATAATTATTCACATAGGTAAAAAGCACATTGATTTAAGGGGAAAAAAAAAAAAAAGGGAAAAAAAGAAAAAAAAACACAAGACACTGTTGTTAGCATTGATATTCACAGGATGGGTTAGGGAACAAATTAACTCTAACAGCAACTTGTTAGCTCACTCTCTCTAAGACTAGTTATCATCTGAAGATGGGGCAGGAGGAGAGACGGTACTTTCATTACTTACCAAACAAATGACCCAACATTACTAGAAGCAGACAGTGATTTGTTAAATGTGGTCTTTAAAAGCAAACCAAATGCTCCCCAGCATTAAATCCCTAGCACACCTAATTCCATGGGAACATCACCCCCCTTTAATCAAACACCAGCGTTTTCTGGAAGAGGGAATGAAATCAAGGATGACACTGTGCTGTTCGGAAACTAGGGACTGCCCTTTGCAAAGGGCACAAAAATCTGGCTAAGGACATGTGGTTGTTACTTAACAACAACAAAAAAAAGACAATGAGAGGGAGTGAAGGTTAGTAAGAGTTAGAAACTGACATCGACATATTGCTGAAATTTATTTAACCCAGCAAAAAATGGTCCCAAGCAATCTAAGGTAAATGTCCCTGACTCATAAGCAGCTCCACTACCTCGTCACACAAGCCCCTTCGGAGATTAATATCTGGAAACAAAATGATTTTCTGAACATAATCACAGAACAAGCACGAAGCCTTGCCTGGTAGGAAAGCTCCCGAAATAGATCTAAAAAACCCCTCTGGTCCAACCAGACAAAGAGAGGAAAGAGAGGATGCCTTTTCTATTATACCAAGGGAATACTCCAGTACTTTTCATCTAATATGTGCAAAATTAAATGAAATTAATAAAAGGATGGTCCACTGACTGTTTAGGCAAGTATATTTTCTTTGGTAATAAATCAACGAAGGGAACTTCTCAACTAAATCACTTTTTCAACCAAAGCTCTTTGAAAATGAGAAGTAAATGCTGACCTAGAACTTCTATTCACATTTATGTAATTTTTAAGCTGCTAAGAGCAGATGAACTGCAGTTCCAATGTCCTATATAGGGGCTGGGGATTTAGCTCAGCGGCAAAGCGCCTGCCTGGCAAGTGCAAGGTCGTGAGTTCGGTTCCCAGTACCGGAGAAAAACCAAAAAAAAAAAAAAAAAAAAAAAAAAAAGGATAGCCAATGTCCTATGTGAAAAGATGCATCTATTGAGGTCTGCAGGATTTGAGGAGGCAAAACCATGGCAAATGAGCTCCCTTCGCACTGCCACACAGGAGGGGCTTGCTCTCGTCTAGGGGTGCCTGAACTGCCATGTACAAAATATAAAAGAACTCAGGTCACTATACTTATTTTTTAAAATAATCTCTTTTAATGAATAAAAGGGCAGGAATGCTGCCCAACCCCTTCCGTCTTTCCCCCAAACAATGTTCAGCCTGTTTAAGGCACGACAGTTTAGCTCAGAGCACCTGCAAGCCCATGACACGGCAGTGGGGTCTTGGGCACACGTGTGGTCCTTGGGAAAGATGCCCATTGTGTTTACAGAGGCCCCAGAGACCAAAAAACGGTTTACAAGCACCACTGGGGTGGTTCTAATAAGGACTCTGATAAATACCTAAAAAATCAAGTACAAAATGAATGATAAAGTTCAAATTTCTTTATAAACTACAAAATAAGCTAGTGTGGCTCAAAATTGTCACCCTTGTTTTGCAGGTGAGCCACATCTGTTTTCTGCTTAAGCCAAACTCTGAAAAAGGCTGTAAGATAATGAATTAGGGACACTCGAGATAACTGTGTCTATGTAGAAGCATTTAAAGAAAAATTGAAGGAGGGGTGCCTGAAAAAGAAAAGTGAAACCAGGAATCATTCAAAGGGGCTCTATGTTAGGACTGGAGAGGATGGAAGAAGTATTTTTTTGAATTAAATTTACTGGTACAATTTAGATATACATAATGATCACATTCATCATAGGGGATTTGCACCTGTCCACGATGTGTCTTAGTTCCTCCTTTTTTTCCCCATTCCCATCCCTTCCCTTCAATCCCACTTCCCCTCCTCATTTACAAAGCTTTATTTCCATTTTATCCTTTTATTTTCTCATTTTTTTTCTTAGAAAGGAGTATTTTCTAAAACCAGAGTCCAGGAAAGTTTCAGCACTTAATGAAAATAGGTCTCTGTGTGCATGTGTGATTTTATATATATAAAATATATATAGTATCTGCTCCTTGGACACTGGAGTCTCTGTAAAGTGAAAGCTGACTACAGTTTTAAGACTATATGAAGCCACTGCTTATGTTATGGAACACGAGTTGCCTGGCCACCTTCCAACAATCACCTTCTATAGATTTAAATAAACAAAGGTCCTACACAGAGATTCTGTGAAACCTTACAATAACATGGGCACTCCTAGGGAGATGTTTTACTATAAAACTCAAGGAAAAATGAAAATTGGCATTATATGTATTATGATTCGGTTCCAGATCTCTTTTCCCCTACTATATTTAAGAACATTCATTTATATCAAAGATGAAAAATTTTCTCCCTAGTGTAAGTGACCGTAATTTTCTCTTCTCTTTTTTTGTGAAGTCAGTAAAGGACAAAAACACAGTGTCTTAAATTTTAAAGCTACACAGACCAGTCATCTGATTGTTTTTAATAGAGAATAATTTTTACATTTAGCTAATAATTCTAGCTAATAAAAATTTTAAAAAATATAATCCACAAGAGAATCTTTTAGATTCTACAGAAGTGTGTAACCACCCTAACCTGTGGTCTTGGTAGTGGGGTGGGGGCGATACAGGAAGAGATGAAGAGAAAGCAGTAACATCAGAAAGGATGGGAGGACACTCTGCTTCAGGTAAGAAAAGGCAACAACCAGGGAGCTGGGCAGCAATGGACAGAGATTATCTTCCCTGGGCAACAACCTCCCAACTGATGATCTTCAGGAGATGATGGTAAAGCTCCTGACAGCCAAGCCACGCTCTGGTTCCATGGCTGTCCCTGGGGACACAGTCTCTCCTAGTGCTTGTTACCTGGCCCAGGTTGCAGCCTCCCTTACTCGAGCTCCAATGTGGGAAAGCCCAGGAGACTCAGCCCCTGACAGGCAGTGTATTTGGTGTGAGGGGAGGGTGGCTCCAGTGCCTGGAACGTGGTACCCTTCGCCACCCTTTGGCACCACACAAAGGCTTGGTCAGGGGGACTCACTATCGAATATCGGGTTAAATAACCCTTAGTTATTGCAGGCTGATCAGGCCCGCAATCTCCCAAGCTAGTGGACAGTGAAGGCTTAAATAAATGAGACAATGGAAATGATTTCAGGGCTCCAGGAGGGACTAACTCTCTTACAGCTTCAATATTCTCTGAGTTTAGCCAAAGACTTCTCTGGGTAGTCCATATTTATTTGGTTTACAAACAAAGGTGAAGGATACTCAAGAAAAGGCAGGAATCTGGGCAGGACTTTTTAAGTAACACATTATGTTAATTTAGGAGAACTATGTTATCTCCAGGAAGGCCTTCGCAGCAGGAGTGAGATGCCTGCAGCTGCAGTCTTCTTGTAGTTAGTTGGGGTGGCAGACAAGGTACCTAAGCTTCAGACAACTCATAAATAAACACGGAAAGCCAATTGGTTAATATTAAATCCAGCTCAGAGCCACTTTGTAATGGTCCCCAACAACCCACTACAGGAAGCCCTCATCTAACCTGGGTTTCTGAGGACTGCTTCCTCCCCATTTCTCCTCTGGGTTCTTGGAAAGCAATTCCACAAATCATACAAAAATAAGGTGTTGGGGCTGGGGATTTAGCTCAGCGGCAAAGCGCCTGCCTGGCAAGCGCAAGGTCGTGAGTTCGGTTCCCGGTACCGGAGAAAAACCAAAAAAAAAAAAAAAAAAAAGGTTAAAAAAAATAAGGTGTTATCTTGCCCAAAAGATCAGAGTCAGTCCTTTGACAATGCCAATGAAGTATTCTTGAGGTGTCTCAGGGGCTAGGAGTCCCTGTGAGGGAATCTTCTTTAGGGCACGCTATGGTGTGAATGGGCCTCCAAAGCACGTGTTAGAAACAACCCTTGGTGCAGCAGTGTAGGGAGGTGGGGCCTACTGGGAGGTGGCTACAGCACGGAGCTTCTGCCCCCACACATGGATTGGGCCCGTTGCAAAGGACTGAGGCTGTACATTCATTCTCTTCTCTCTCAGTTCACAGGAAGATGCACCAGGAACCTCTGCTAATGGGGTCCCTTGAGCTTAGACTTTTCAGGCTTGAGAACTGTGTACCAACAGATTTCTGTTCACCTGGTGTCTGTTGTGGTCTGTCATTGGAGCACAAAATAAACTTTCTCAAGATGCTAAGAAAGTCTCTGTGAAGTGGTACAAAAATGCAAACCAGAAGTGGGGAGAGAAGGGTAAAACCCAAGAAAAAGTAAGAGAGGAAAGCACCGGGATATTCTGCAGTGGGGTGGTGGGGGGGCAGAGGCTGTCACCACATTGTCTCTGTGTGCATCTCCGGAGCTCTACAGCCAGCCCAGCCCGGGTAAAGCCAGGGTCCTGATCCCACTAAATCCGCTGTCATCTGCCATGTGGCCCTGGTTCCCTCATATATCAAACAGGGCGGAGAAGACCTCCCCTCTGAGTGAGGACACAGCGAGGTGACAGTGGTTGCCCTTGGCACATGAACTGGCTGCCAGATAAGGTCAGTGTCCTTATCATCTACTCTTCTCCATGCCGGAGATGGAGTCTGATGCTTATGAAGTGTTCAAATCATTCTTTTCCGACCTGTTTCATCAAGACTTGAGCCTGGACAAGTGTGGCCTTCATGGAAATGGCATAAAACCTGGAATACGGAAGTCTCAGGAATAAGCAGGCAGCATGAAGGAGTGCTTTACACAGTTACACGTGTCTGTGTCTCCCTCCTTTCTAAAACACTCTGTGTTTTTGGCAGGTGCAACATTATTAGAAGAGTACAATACTCTCCCTTATTCATGGTTTTGCTTTCTACAGTTTCAGTTACCTGAACTCAACAATCCAACAATATTAAATGAGAAATAACAGAAATAAACAATTCGTAAGTTTTAAATCATGCTTCAATATGAGCAGCATGGTGAAATCTCACGTCATCCTTCGCCATCCTTCCTGGGAAGTAAAGCGTCCCTTTGTCCAGCAAATGCACACTGTATATAATCCCTACCTGTTAGTAACTTAGAGACACTCCTGGCAATCCCCTGCTGTGCTACTACAGTACAGTATCTGCTTTGGTGCTACCTAAGATTTTAGGCAGACACTAAAGAGATCTCAGAATGTAACCCCCAAAGATAATGGGGACCTCTGTACAGCATTAGGGTTTATCATACAAACACAACTCAAGAGAATTAAAAAAAAAAAAGAATGATAAATAGACTGACAAAGGCTTGTGCAGTTAAATTAATCCCCAGGAACAGCAGGAGATCTGAGGCTCTCATGCTGGCTCTGCAGAGAAGGCAAATCCACGAACAGGTCCCTCAGTTATGAGGCTGGCTTCTCCTTCACACAGCACACACCGCATGAACTTCACCACGTACGACGAGCCATGCAAGGGCTGGGGACGCAAGGTGAGTGCACCAGGTCCCAGCCCCCAAGGAGCCCTCTGGAGGGAGACCGACGTGCCCCAAGTAATGATGAGAGGAGGGGATGAGATAGAATGAAGAGCATCCAGAGCAAAGGGGTGACAGTGACAGTGTTTGGGAGATGCTGAGGCAAGGCCAAAGAATTTAATGAAGTGCTACATGAATAAAAATAAGGAGACTTGATTCTCTAGAGGATCATGCTGTCCTACTCAGCATAAAATCTCCTGAGAAGCTTACATAAAGGCATATTCCAAGGCCCTTCTCCCAGAGCATCTGCCTCAGTGGCCTGAGACAGACCAAAGAATTGGCATGTTTTATGAGCCCAGAAATCCTCCTGGCCACCATTCCCAACTTGCAGGCTGGTAAACAGAGTTTTCTAGGCCTTTCTCCAAGGTTCCCTCTCCATCTCTGAAATGTCATGAGTATGTGAATGGGTCCAGAAGTCCAGTGAATGACCTTTTCCACTGTTGTTCTCTAATGTCTAAGGAAACATGGAAACGCACAGGTTCTAAGGCACACACATGTTCTGCCCTTCCTGGGGAGGTAGCTGCTCAGGAAACAGAGGCCATGAGCACTTCGACAAAACCAGAGTCACTTATGGCCAAGACAAGACCCCAGTTCTGAGAATCAGTTCACCTGTCCTAGCTCCAGACCTACTTTTCTCTACACCCTCTTCTTGAGGACCTCCAAAATATCTTCTCTTGAAAAGATTGTACAATTTCACCATAAGCCAATAGTTATTCATGAAAATATTTTGTGTGGCTCTCTCTTTACTCTAAAATTCCATATCCAAGTAATTTGGAACAAATAAATGGTTTGGGAGGGGAAATTACTGCGTGCCAAATTTCAGCAGCAAATGCTTCCTGGGCAGTTTATAAACTTTCAAAAATACTGCTGGCATGTACAGGGGAAACATTACCCACTGCGCTTAACACTTCCCAAGTGAACTTTGGAATGTGAAATGTAAAATTTTCAAACTGTAAGGAAGCCTTCAGTCTGAAAGTTTTGTGAAATCAACAGATTTGGCAATTATTTACTTGATTTTTTTTTCAAGCCAGCTCAGGAAAAAGCTGAATAAAATATGCATTTCTAACACGATACATTACATGTTTCTTTTCGTCCTTAACATTTTGTTTTCTCTCATGTTTCAAAATTAGTTGAAATAGATGCTATTTAGGGATCAAAGAAATGGTGTTAGAGAAATAATCATCTCTCTTCAGCTGTCATTTGCACCTGAAACACTGTTATTAAGAGAAGATATTTTCTAGAAGACTTTGTATACTGCACAGCCCTCCCTTGGCGGGAGAGGAAGATTCAAGAGTCTCCAAGCTTCCTGATCCATTTTGTAAAGCGTGGGGAAGAAGCTGGGATCAGCAGACCTAAATTCAGTGTTGACCAGCTCTGAGATCTAACCAAGTTCCTTAATGTCTCCATGTCTCAGTGCTGTTTTAGGACTCCTGGGACAGGAACCGGGCCTCAAAGTTAGTCCAATCTCTTCACCTCAGGGACAAAGGGAGACGGAGTAGGCTGAAACCCCAAAGCTAGAGATGCTGGGTGAAGAGAACTCTGGCAGAGGATTCATGAACTCTGAATCCAGAGCCAGTGCCACCGCTGGTCATTGACCTCTCTACGCCTCAGTTTCCCCAGGTGTAACATATGGAAGCTGGTAGCAGATGGCCCTTTCCTACCCTGGTACCCTCCAATTGTAGGGTACTTGGTGAATGCAATTAAAGGGTCAGGATGCGGGAACAAAGTTCTAGATGGAGAAAGACCCAATCAGAGATACTGAGAAAACTAAAACCCAGGTAAGAAGAGCAAGTCTGCCTGGAGTGAGACTAGAGGCTGCTCCTGGCCACTGCCCACCTGGGGTGACCTCTGCGGTGCCACAGGATGCCAAGGGTGCATCTGGGCTGTGACAGCATGAGACCCCCTGCATGCCAAGCTCCTCAAGGGCTGGGGCTGTGCTGGTTTGTCTTCAACCCTCTCAGCACATGGAACCCAAGATGAGTTACTCACTCAATGGGAACTGCCAAGAGAGTAGGAATTCTACGCTTTGATAAACCATTATCACAATCACCCACTAATAAGCAACAAAAGCCTATGTGTATGGTGCAGCGGTACTAAAGCACACGCTTGATGATCAGAGCAAAATACAGATTATCCACGGTGCTGGTCTACCCACAAGGGTTCAGCCCTCTGACCTATCACTTAGAAGATGGAGAGCTGGGGCTGTGGCTGATGTGGAGACCTGTAACAGCAGGAATGGGAGCTGACAACGGTCTTACGCGTTCCAGAGAGGAATCAGTAAATAATCAAACAGAACAAGATGCTGCCTACTTTTATAGACAGGAAAGGTGGTAACAGTTGCAAATACAGAAGCCCTGTAGGTTAGAGAGGCAGCTCAAGTGCACTTCATGCCCTCAAAGTAAAAGAAAATGGGAATTTTTTAAAGAACAAAAAATTATCATCAGAAAAAGGCAGAAATGCCTGGGTAATAAAGAAACCACTTTTCTCAAAAAAAAAAAAAAAAAAAAAAAAAAAAATCACTTAATTGTGACTCTCCCAACTATAATTCTCTTGAATATCCTGTTATCAGAATTTACAGGGGTTCACTGCAGGAATCTTCCTATTAATGTACACCACAATGGAATGTTTTAATGCCTCAATTCTTTGTTTAAACATCCAGATTTCTTCCTCAGGGACAGCACGAATTTATGCTGCTAATTATTTCTAAAATAACGTCACTTCTGCTAAATAAATAGGTCCTTTTAAAATAGAAATTAAACATTCAAGAGCTCTCAAGGGTTATTCTTACAGATGCTTCTCCACATTAGCAAACACACCCAGGGCTAATAAGATACGTGGTAATTATAACACGCCTGGCCAAGAGATATTCTTCTACATGTAAATATTTTATTGAGCTAGTACCATGAAATGGTACCTGCAGAGTAAATTACTGCCATTAGGAAACCTAGGGAATCTTAAGCACTTCTCATTAATCAGTCCCTCTTGCTTTCTGTACCTAGAACAATGTTTCAAGAGACCAAAACCCATTAAAAATGAAAACACCCCAAAAGATGGATATTAACACTATCTACCAAGAGGAAGCGCTGCTGAGATTTCAAATGCAACATGCACGATAATGAAAGAGCTTACCTCAATGACCTGTTGGGGCAGAAGCAACTAGTCTAAAGAGAAATCACAAGTTACATCTACTCTAGTAAGCTGGTAAGAAGACATTCCGTTTTACCTCATTCTCTGGGGTGGGAGATGGCGTAACAGAACTAAGAGACCCTTTCCTAGAACCCTGAAGATCCTCTGGGATGGAGACAGGCCGTTCCCACTGAGTTGTCCCTGTTGGGATGTGCCAGTAATAGGTACCAGCGATGTCACTGATTCTTTTCCAGCCCGGCGGAAGATCTGGATCTGTGTGAAATGAGTGATCACTCCAAATATCTGCTGAGAAATGGAAAAAAAAAAAAGAAGGTTTTATTAAAAGAGGAAACAAGCTTTCCAATTTTAGTACCAATCACCAGGTGACTCTACCAATCACCAGGTGACTCTTGCCAGAAGAGTCTAAATGAGACAAGTTCAACCATTCTGGGAAAAAACTGGGAAGGCAGGTTGACACCTGAAATATGGACACAAAGACTTCATCATCAAGATGTCCTACAGCTCCAAGACCCTGTGAAAAAGCTAATATATGAAGCAGAATCAACTACCCAAGCAAATTTCACACAGTTATACATAGAATCTGCTGGATCCCCTTGTCAATTCGTAAGATTTACTGGCTAGCATCATATATCATCTCCAGCTATGAGTGCAGATGATTTCCTCACTTTCCATAAATGAATAGCATGTATACCTTTCATGCATTTTAACAACACTTCCCATTTGACTGTAAACATCTACAAGGTAGTAATGTCTTTTCTAATATTCTAAAATTCTAACCTTCACACAGAACATTCCCAGGGAAAGTGAACTGGAAAGGCTTTGGAATTCAGGAAGGGGACAGACTGATTCTAAGAACAGGCCAGGAATGTAATCCATGCATGACAATGGTTGTGGGAGCCGAGAGAGAATGGTGGAGGCTGCAGCAAAAGAGCAGGCATCTACAAAACCCAAAGGCATCTGAGCGGCACGGTGGTCACCAAATTAAACACATCCACTGGGCAATTTCAGTCACACCTGCTCTGTATCCACATTTTATCAGTTTATAACTATTTGCTTTTAAAAATCTTCCTCCTGGACTTCTTAGAGTTGAACATGAAATGGATGACAGTGCTAGAGAAGAGAGGCGATAGGAAAAAAATTCATACACCCAGGGATATCAGAGAACATTCAAAGGCAGCTGTACCAACGGAGCCAGGCAGAAAAATTTCAACTTGAACTCTCATCCTGAGCATTACTTTACTCTAAGGGTTGGACCTTTCTCTCCACGGTCATATAAAAAGAGACCAGATCGCTTTACTGCAATTCAGATGAGAACACATGTGGCCCTTGAGCTGTGCAAATGTCACTGCATCACATGGGCAGGCGTCACAGAGCTGTTACAGCCACAAGAAAAAAAAAAGCAACAAAGAGGCTGATTAAGACCACGGGCACAGATGTGCATTCATGCAGTTGTCTGGCATCCCAGCATCCACTTTTCTCATTTAAATCTGCCAGAGGCAAAATTGCCACTAGTCTCAAATTATGATGAAAATCCCCCCCACAGGAAAATTAAGCATGATTCTATAATTTCAAGTTAACTAAATTTTGCAGAAACAACTCTCACTACATGTGTTTACGCGCCTGTTTCCTGTTCCTTTTTGAGGAGGTGCAGGGGTCGTTTTTAACTGCAGTTTTGTTCCCAGCATCTCAACTGGGATGGGAGAGGTAAAATATATGGTTTGAGAATTAAGCCGGAGAAAACACTAGCAAGTGGGTTCCTTTACCCCATTCTCGTGCTCATACACAGGGAGTGCCGGGGCTATGGAAAGGGCACACAGAAGCTCCTAGTTATTATTTCTGTGGTAAAGAGGTCTGAGGTCTGAACTGTCTTGCCTTAGCGTGTGTGAGATATACCCACATGCACCATCAGCATACGAAATCACACCCAACCAAAGGCAGAGACCAAGGGCAGGGGATTTCAAGCTTAGCTGCCTAGAGAGGCACCTTGAGGGTGGCATAAGAGGGGCTTTGTATTGCTTGCAGGAATTGGGCTGTTCTGTCTTCAACCAAACAAACCCCATATTTATCTGGTTTATATGCTAAGTTTACACTGAGATTTTGTAGGAATAACAAAAGCCATAGAAAGCCCCAGAATATTTTAAAACACCTCAAGTCACAATATAATAGATATCCTTACATATCCATCAGTGTAGTGAAAATAAAAATTACTGCAATTTCAATTAGTAGCAACCATTTGAACTCGTATACACTGCTAGTAGAGGGGTAATTTGAGACAGTCACCGTAATTAGCAGGACTGAAGGTATCTCTATGCAGTGACCTAGTAAGTCCACACGTAGTATTCACCCTGGAGAACAGGTGTGTGCGTACCAGGTAACATAGTCATAAGAATATCATTAAAGCAGCCCCAAACCTCAAAACAAGCCAGACAACCATTCACAGCAGAATGAATAAATAAATTACAGCAGGATAAATAAACAACAGAAATGAGCCAAGGACAGGTGCACACAACAATATGGATGAATTCCACAAATATGCCACTGATGAGATGGAGGCAAACAAAAGAGAATACATGCGCTACATCCCCATTCCCATACAGTTCAGGAACTCAGTCACATTATTTAGGGATATGCACACACATGGTAAGAGAAACAGAAAACTATAAAGAAATGTAAGGGTGCAGCTATAAGAAAACACACACTAACAAACATCTGAAAGTAGGGGTTGAGAAGGAATTGATCAGAGATGGGCAGACCCAGGGCTTCTGCAGTATAAGAAATGTTTTCTTTCTTGATTTTAGCGGTGGTGACATGGATGTTCTCTTTGTAATTATTTGTTAAACTATATGTTTACTCCTTCTTTCCCTTCTTTTTCCCTTTTTTCTCTTCTCCTTCCTCTCCTCTCTCTCTCTCTCTCTCTCTCTCTCTCTCTCTCTCTCTCTCTCTCACACACACACACACACACACACACACACACACAATGACAAAGTGAAAGTGCTTCTTAATTCGGATATGGAGCCTTCACTAGTAAACAGTTCCCCACTCGTGAAGGACAGGACATTTTCACACATCACCACAATTTACGCTCACATCAGTTCCAGCTGGAAGGCAAGGCTGGATCCAGGACTCTCAGGGCTGAAACCCAAGCACCATTCTGTTGCTGCAACATTATAAAAAGCTACTGACAATGAAAGGACACTGAGGCTGGCTGGGCACATCACCCACTCTTCACTGTAGGGACAGGCAGTGCTTTCATAGCTGCCCTATGAAGGAGGTGCCACTGGACAACCCATTTCTATGGGTTTAACACCAAGGAGGTAAACATGTCCTGAAGTAGAAATTGATTTCACTTTTTCAGAGACCTGAAGAACAACCGTTATAGTCAGCTTGGGGAAAAAATAAAATGTGTACATAGGAATGAAAACAAAAACCAAAGCAAAGCAATGACTGCATGGCTGAGACTATAAGTCCAGCAGCGGACCTCAGCAAGGTCATGTAGGTATTAAATGATGGCACCAAGATTCACCAGGAGGCCTGGCCTTGACCTCGAGCCACCCTGGGGCCCTGGGTCCATCCACACAGGTACACTTCCCCCGCAGGCTGTTACACACGGTCCTCCTTCACGGGCCTCCCTGCCTGGTCCTCCTCCCATAAAGCAGGCCAGTCACTGCAGCTGGCCAGGGCTCGGCAAAGCCCTCCGGCTGGAAACTGAGAGACCAGATCTCCCTCAGGCACACTGTGGAGACCGATCCCCTCCAGTCTCTCCTCTCAACTTGAGCTTGCATGAAGACGCATCCCCTCCTCCGACCCCAGTTCCCAGTCCGCAGTCATCAATGCGTCTCACTGAAGGTGCTGGCATGTGCGGACTAGGGGCGAAGGGTCAGAGGTGGGAGCCATAGGTGTCCTTTCAAGTGGCTCTGCAGCCCTTCCCTGTTCGTGCTTTTTATTCTTTTATTGAAGGGGAACAGGAAGCAGAGCTTGGAAGTCAGAGAGTAAAAATAGCAAGGCTGAGGACCTCACAAAGTCCCTCTTGTGCTGGGAGCCTCTCGGCCCAAAAGCAATACTCAGCATGGGAACAAGGGGCCCATCTGTGAGCACAAGAACCCCCCCACTGCAGCCACCTAGAGCGCCAGCTCTGAGGACCTAGCTCCACCCTGGCTTCCTCCAGGGTCTGTTGGCAGAAAGCTTGTGTGAGGACCAAACTTGCCTCTGATCTCTCTCTCTCCTTGGGCTCCCAAGAGTCAGACAGAAACAAATTAGCATCCAGCAGCGCTGGAAATTTCCTCTCCTGCTGCGGAGGGCATGGGAAGGAGGACCGGGTGAGCTAGGAGTCTGTATTTAGCAAGGTCGGTAGTGCAGAGCCCCAAGATTTATTTCCCGCTTGTCTCAGAACCGCACTGCTCCCTTCCTCGGTGTGGGCGTGCAAGGCCCCGGGTGGGAAGACAAAGATAGATTAGTGCATTCCACAAGTATTTCCTGTCCCCTTTGGGCCAGGCTCTGCTTCTGAGCTGGGGATGCGGAGGTGATTAGGATAGACAGAGCCTTGTACTCGTGGCAGAGGGGAGGGCTCCACCAGCAACCTGGCAGGCTGGGGCATCCCCTGAATTTCTCGCTCAGGATGTCTGCAATGGGGCTCAACAATTTACATTTCTAATAATAGTTCCACTGGCCCAGGAAAATGCAAAAGGCAGTCATTACTCTCCATCAAACTCCATCTACTACTGGCTATAGAATAGAAAATATGAAGTATATACACAACTATTCACTGATTCATCTACTTATTCTTTCATCCTTTAGCACTAAAGGCTTCTCATCCACACCAAGTATTGTCAAGAGGCTGGGAATACAGCAATGGATGAAAGCGGTAGACCGGGCAGTGTGAGCAGTCACATCTGGGGATTGGGTGGGCGATCGAAACAAGATGGCCGGGACGGTCTCTCAGGAAACAACTAGATGAGCCCGCTTTGGGGAGGGACAGGGAACGGCATTTCTGGTGGAGGGAACGAGAGCAGAGGTCCCACAGCAGGAAAACACTTGATGCCATTACTACAGAAAAGGCTCTGGAATCAGGGTGAGTAACTTAGGATAAGGTTTAAAGCCCCACTGGCTAAAGGTTCAACTGTTAGGCAAAGGGAAATTTGAAGATTGTGTAAGGTTTATGTTTTAAAAGATCAGAAGAATAATGTGCACAATCCTCCCACTCCATTTTTTTTCTTTCTTTTTTTTTTTTGAGAGAGGGTCTTGCTGTGTAATTCAGGCTGGCCTCGAACTCACAGTGCTCCTCTTGCCTCAGCCTCCAGGATGCTGGGATTTCAAGTGTGCACCACCATGCCCACCAATGCTCCCATTCTTAATGAAGAAAACACTTTTCTTTTGCAAAGTCTTTGTTGCAGCTGCTGCTGGCCTCTCTTTTGAGCATTGTTCTTCCTGACAGACCCAGATGCTTCAATCAAGCTAGAGCATTTGAATTTTGCCTTAAAACTTTTTCTGATTGCCTAGTGACCTGGCATTCCCTACCCTTCACTCACCGCTTAGTTTTTTTTTTTTTTTTATGTTTTCTAGACCCAGATTGACATTGTCAGAATATAGTCCATGAGGCCGAGGCCTTTAATTTCTTCCATTTCGTCACCAACTTTTGAAGACAACAGTATGAAGCTAGGACTTTAGGTCCAGGAAGCTAATGACAGATTTGCTGAAGGTTCCAAGCCGTCAACAGAGGCTGCTTGGCAGTGGGTACGAAACTGTCCTTTGCCAAAGGAACTAACAGTAACATGGACCACGGCAATAAGGGAATGAACCCTCCAAGGCGCCCAAAATCTGCGGGCTCCGAACTTCTTCCCAGCCTGCTCGGATGGAGGACAGCTCTCCAAAACACTTTCAAAGCCTTTATATTTTTTGATATTACTTTGCAAGACATAATTTAGACCTGGATACCTCTATCACAGCCTAAGAAAAATTACACCTTGCACTCAACTGAGCTTTCTTGTGTAAGGATTATTTCAACAGTTGCAATAATTCCCATAACAGTTTCCGGAGTGTTAATGTCCTAACACTTTCCTCCCTATTTTCCTTTAGAAACTGAACATTAAGCTTTCTGGATATCCTTGAAATAGGGAGCTATTTAGCTGAGTATTTTTCTGCTGAAGCTGAGTAAATATTCCAAGAACTCAATATTCAGATGGTCTTTAAATGTGGAACTTTTAACAAAACATGCTTTGTATGTTTTCACCAGGTATTTTGGCAGAAGAGCACCATGAAATTCCTCAGTGTAGACACAGCCTTTGCAGGGGTTACTTTACCTAATTTCTCACAAAGCCATACTGCTGTCGGTACAGGAGCTCTGCTGCTGGTGGCAGCGCCTACTTACGTCACAGTGCTCATGTGGGACAAAGAGCCAGCACAGAGCGGCGCATACTAAGTAGTCTGTAAATGTTTATTATCATTAGGTAACAACTGCTTCTTTCAAATATGGCTTTGGGGAGAAACACTCTGTAACACAAAACTTTTTTGAGGGCTGTGGAGACCTGTGCACCAGCAAGCACAGCTCCCTTACTGAGCAACCCCAGCCCCTACAACACATTTTGAACTGCATCAACCACTGCATTTCTTCACTAGAGCAGATGAGATTTCTGCGAGTGTCTAAGAACCAAACTTTTCTTTTAAAAAGATAATTCTCACTGGGATCAAGAAAACTAGATGACAGCACTGGCCACTGACACGGCATCTAGAAATGATGGATCGCGTGGGGACGCACGGACGTGAGTACGGCTCCTCTCTAATCAGCATGTGGCTGTTTCGCGTCACGTGGCTGAGGCTTCAGAGAAGCAGAAATGAAGGTGAAACAAATAATTTAACTCTGCTTTATATTTAAGCCACTCTTCTGAGACTGCTTTGACCCCACCTTCTGTTCTCAGAAAGCATGTGACTAGGAAATGATCTGATGTCAGTGGAAGGGAGAAAGGAAATTATGCTTCTCTAGTCTGAGACTGTTAATCAAAATCAAAACATAACCCAGCCAGGGAAACTATGGAGATAAGCTTAAAAGTACAAAATGCAAGCAGCTAAAAATGACCCAGAAGGAAAATTTGTATTTGTAAATACCCACCCATTCATCCAAACATGTACGCACATATCAGTGTATGTAACTGAGTCTAATCACATGACTGAGTTACAGAATACTGTACTTATCATCAGGAAGTCTAAATCTAAGTATCTAAATACACAGCACAACACATATGTATTTTCTTACTAGTTATAAAAAGGACATTAAAGTCGAGGTGATGAAATATGAAATATAACTTCATACTATTGTAACTTCATACTATTTCATACTAAAGTATGAAATTTCCATTTCTAGCAAGCACAAAGTACAACATAGCATAATTTACAACCACTACAGAGATGTCTCAGGTTTAAAGTATCCCTAAATCCCTCTCAAAAAGTTGGGGGGTGGGGGCGCAGGGATATAGCCCAGTGGCATAAGAGCCTGCCTGGTAAGCATAAGGTCCTGAGTTCAATTCCCGTTACCAAAAAAACAAAAACAAAAAGCTCATTAAAACAGAAACTTAGCCAGGCATGGTGGCACACATCTGTAATCACAGCATTGAGGGAGGCTGAGACAGGAGGGTCACAAGTTTGAGTCTTGTGTAGGAACTTGGTGAGTTAGCAAGACTCTCCAAACATTTTTTAAAAGGGCTGGGGATGTAGCATATTGGTAAAGCACCCCAAAATTTGATTCTGAGTGCAGCCCCCCTACAGAGCAACAATAACAGTTTAAAACTTGAGTGAATATTCATATTGTACTTGTGAAGACTATTGTGGAGTGAGTGGTCTGCTTGTGAAGACCATTGGGGGAAAGAAAAAGTGCATGGAAACTACCTTGCAGAACGCAAAGTCTAAGCATGGTAATGAGTGGAGAGTGGTAGGCATATGGTCTTGAGACCAGCAATTTTGGGATATTTTTTTTAAAAATCGCAACCTATTTAGATAAAATTACCAGGCAGTCTAAATTATATTTTTATCAAGTCATTGGCCTGCATGCCTCACTTGGTGACTGGCAGCAATATATCCTGTTCAACAGCAGGCAAGATTATTTAGGTTTGGTAGGAAGGCCACAAATCAGGCATTCAATTCTTTGCTTTCAAGTTTGGATGTTTAGTGCTAGTCCTAAATGCAATATTCAAGGAAGATCTATGATTATGTGGAACTCAAGCAAAGATAACTGCAAACATCACGCAGAGAACGTGTCCCGCTGTCACATCCTCCATCAGCCCAACCTTGCAACTTCATTTTAGTACTATTTCAGAGTGAGCAGCAGGGGAAAAGAAGACAACACAGCCACAGGCGTGAGTTTTTGTTTGGCTTCTGTACAATCAATAGACAGAATTTGAACCAGCACCACATTCCTTCAAGGTGGACAGGCTTGGAGGTGTATGAAATGGAGTACTTTTTCCTTTGCATTATTTTGGCAGGGTCTTCGATACTCTTTTCTCTTTTAGCTGCAGTGCTCAGACAGATACACAAGGACCCCAAGACAGAAACTATGCCAGGTTGCCTTAATCAACGCCAAGGCCACATTATTCTAACCAGGGGTGTGTCAGGCCTTGACTTCCCATCCACGTTAAATATTTAAAGAGAACAACTCACAGTGTAATAACTACTGTTATTCTCTTTTTATTTGGTTATAAAAATTTTTTAAAATAAAAAAAAAGAATAAAATGAAAAAATAAATATCAGGATAAAGGTGACTACTGAGAATCTAGGAAATAAATAGACATAGCGTTCAATGACAAGTTGGCCTACAACCAGCACCTTTTAAAACCTAGCTGGGCAAAGTGGTGCACTCCTCAATTCCAGCCCTTGGGAGGCTGAGCCAGGGGGACTGCGAGTTCCAGTAAGCCTAGACTAGAGTGAGAGCCTATGTCAAAAAAAATTTTTTAAAAAAGAAAGAAAAGAAAAAAAAGTTAGCTAACGTGGGTGCTAATACCCTTTAAAATCAAAATCTGTATGTGGGAACATTTCAGCACTATACTCTCATAGAGTAAAATGCATATATTATGTTTGTATGTCCTCCCAGTGTACTAGATGGTACTTTTACAGCACTAAACTAATCTTATCTGACTCCACAGAATCTTGCAAAAGAGGCAGAGGAAATATTATTCACATTTTACCGGTAAAGAACAGAGTTCAGCAATGGTAAATAACTTGATGAAGGTGAGGAAACCCCTCAGTGTAAGTCTGCTGTGAAACCATTCCCTTTGCTAAGCGAATTTTAAAGGTGAAGTGCTCTTCTAGAAAGTCGGCAGAACTGAAGTAAACTGTTCAGGCTGCCAGAGTGGTTAGTGGAAGACTTTCAATATTTGATGTAACATTGGATTTTAGCCTATGCATGGGGAAGCAGCGTACAAAAAAAATTTTTTTTCCGAGATTAACTCTTAAAAGCACATGTAAAGAGATCGGGATAAAAGCTCTTTTTTATGACTTCTCTGAGATATTTAATTTCCACTTAAATGAAAGTATTCAAAAGTATCTGAAATACCTTTTATAAAAAATATATTGCAACCAATAAAATATGAGAATAGAGCCATGGAGTTGAGGAAAAAAATTAATTTCTTGCTCGAAAATGTACAAATCTTGCTAATCTAATAAAAGAACTTCAGAGAGGAGAGGGAAGGGGCGAGGAGGGGTGGGGAGGAGAGGAAAGAAGAATAATAAAATTAATTGGACAAGCCATTGGATGCTTTTCCTTTGTCTATGAGAAATCTGGTGTTTGGGATCTCATAAATAAGGTACCTGTAGCAGGTATTTCAAGATATTCATCAATATCTCATTTCCTCTTCCATGGGAACATAAATTGTGGTTTGGACATGACCAAATCTCCAATTTCCCAGCCTCCTTTGCAACTAGGTGTAGTCAGGCAGGGAACACTCTAACCACTGAGGTATTAAGCTCAAGGACTGCCTTGCAATTCCCAAGAGCCAGGCACATTTTTCCTTGCTGCCTACAACACTGATGCTGCTATGGACCACGAGGAAACACATGCAGACTATTAGGGCACAGCAGCAGAGGACTGAGGCAAAGGAAGCTTGGTTCCTGGAGCTTTTGTGGAGCAAACCATCGAATCAGTGGATGGCTACTATAAGGCTTCTATGAGAAAAATATTTTTACAGTAGTAAGTCACTGTTTGAATACTGAGAAACAGAACTCCATCACTCGTCTCTAGAAAAGAAACAGTGTCTACCAGATTTGCTCTCCAATCTCATATTCAAACCCAAACCTCCATCTAAATGATAGAGTTGGTTAAGAAACCTACTCTCCTGATTCCCAACTTGTCAAATACTCATCTAAAACATCATATTACTAGAATAAAACTTCATCAGTTATCGCACATTCATTTTCCACCACCCACCACGTCTTAAACCTCACTTCCAAACATTGTCAGATATAAGTGCAGGTAAAACATTACACTTAATTTTTCACAAACCTTAATATGTATCTATCTATCAACCAATCATAAGCAAAACCCAGTTACTCATTCGGTTCTCGGCTTTTAATTCTTTGATCTATACCATTCTCTTCCCCCAGCCCCTATAATTCTGGATCAAGAAAGAACAACAAAGACTCTCTGGGGGAAAATACAGTGGTGAAATAAATTAGCTGCCACACACCCGTGGAATAGCTTTTTGTTTTCTTTCCAGAAATAAAAGATGGCATGTAGAGCTTTGAATTTCAGAGATGCCGGGGCTATTGGCAGAAAAGGAACAGGGGTATCTGTGGACCCCATCTGCCAAGAATGCATGTGGAGAAAGTGTCATTTTTTAACTCAAAATAGATTCTAGCACATGTAATATTAGATAACTGAGGCAAAATTCCGAGGAAGAACAACTGGAAAAATTATTCTCAAAACTCTCAAACAATAAATTTGTCTTCAAAGTTTAGAAAGACTTAATTTTCTGAGAAAGATCAGGATATGGAACTATTTGGTTTTTAAGCTTTAAGTCCCAAACAGCAAAAAGTTCAAAGAGTCTTATGCAGATGCTATTAATCATAAATTAGATAGGTATAAGCTTCCTAAAGCAAAGCTTTGTTTCTCTTTTTACTGTAATCAATCAAGGTTCCACAAAAATGTCTCACACAGCCAGGATGGAAAGGAGTTTTCTAAATGTGAGTGAGTGCAGCTGGGAGCGGCCTGTCTCTTCTTTATATTTAGTTCTCAGAAATTACAGAGGCTCCCTCCGCAATATCTATATGAATGAGAGCTACAGGAAAGAGGTGGATAAAGAGGGAAAGGAAGAAGGAAGGAAAGTAGGAAGTGGAGTAGAAAAAGCATATACCAACACGCAGTCTGTTTGCTAAAACTGAGTCCTACTTTCCTGTAACATTCAAAAAGGAAATAAATATCACAGCTTGTTATTTTTTATTCATCTACAAATGTTAACCCACTAGGCCTAAAATTCCAGCCAATATGATAAAATTATCTTCCTACATGAAAAAATGCATTTGATACATTAAAGATTTCTAAAGCCAGGCGTGGTGGCATAGGCCTATAATCCCAGCACTCAGGAGGCTGAGGTAAGGGGATTGCTGTGAGTTCAAGGCCAGCCAGGGCTACATAGTGAGTTGAGTTCAAGGACAGCTGAACTGCACCATAAGACTGTCTCAAAAAAGACCAAAAAAAGAGGGGTGGGCTGGGGATTTAGCTCAGCAGCACAGTGCGTGCCTGGCAAGCGCGAGGTCATCAGTTCGATTCCCAGTACTTGAGGTGGGGGGGTTGTTATAACTGGAGCATCACTGGGGGAGAATTCCAACTTATTGTGCTAGAGAAATAGTTGTCTGGGTGTTTCTTTTCCCTGTGTCTCAAAATCTGCTTTCCACTTGTGAAAACCCTGATCTATAGATATGGTTTTTGTCCTTAGTTCGATCTCCTTTCTAGATCAACAGATGGTGCATTTCCAAATGTAAATGATGATTTATTTGTTCTTGAACTCTGGTATGTCCTAGGTACCTTCCCCCTCTATACTTTCCATTTCCTTCTCTATGAAAAATTACTCTAAATGGAAGGCCTTTGAGAGAAGGATACTCATCACACACAAATGATTCTTAGGTCTCAGATGTGGTTACAGAGGAACATTCTTTGGAAGCAAATGAATCAGGTGCAGTATCAAAGTCTTCCTTGCCGCACACTGAACAGGCAGATGTCAGCGGGAGCCAAGTATATGGCTTTGTGGACAACTTTGTCCTATACAGATGTTTTTGCTTCCTTCTTACAGATGTGCTTCGATAAATGGACTGAGAGCATTTTAACCTCCCTTTATAAAATATAACAAGGGGACGTATCCAACCATGAAGCCAGGAGCAGAAAGGAATTGAGTAAAAGGGAAAAAATAAAATCAAAATTTTCTGTTCACTTTGAAAAAAAGAAACAGAATAAACTACTATGAAAAGCCACAGTGCATTTTCAGCATAAATTTTCCATGATTTTTTATCCTTTAAGAGTGATACCTGTTTTTATCTTCCCACTTTCTGCTTCAGTGACTACTTCATTTAAAAGCCACATTCTGCTCTGCTGATAGAACAAGAACTGCAAAGTTTCTCACTGTGAATGAAGGTTTCATACACTTGCATTTGGCTCAAGATTTTGGCTGGAAAAGCCTGACTCTTTTCTAGGCCACTGGCTCTATTTTAAAAACATATATACAAAATTGAAATTGGCAAGCTATCCCTAAAAAAATAAGCTGTAACTTGATTTGACTGTCCGTCAAAAGCATCAGATTCAACACATAATCATGATGCTATATTTTTCACTGAACAAAACTATACTAAATTATATTCATAAATCCACCAATAAAAATAGGAGAAATCATTCTTTGCCTGAAAACAAATAAATAATATATTCCCAATGAAAGAGAGTATCAGGTGTATATGCCATATACCTTTACAGACATTTCCATTAGACGACACACAAGTGTTCTTCACATGATCACCTGTGCTTTTTGGGGAAACTGAGGTAAGGTAGAGTTTATCACTGTATAAGCAGAAAGGTAAAATGTGCTGGATTTACATGGGAAAAGTACCATGCATCAGTTTAAAAAAAGTATGGGATATACACATAGTTTACAGACAGGTCTTTAAAATGCAATACATGAAAAAAAGATCTTTTAAGTAAATTTAGCAAACACCCACAAAACCATAATATACATTGCAAGTATATGTTATCTTTCCCATACTTGGGATTCAACCCCGACCTTTGTACTGAGATACAGCCTGTCTTTTTTTGAGACAGGGTCTCCCTAATTTGCCCAGAGTGCTGGAATTACAGGTACACACTAACACACCTGGCTACAAGTATATTTTTGAACAAAAGAGTTAAATATTAAACACATTAGAATGGTTGCCTGTGGGTAAACAGAATGAAAGTGAAGTTAAAGGAATAATGGGGGATAAATTACCAAGTACATAAAACAGAAGAGACGTTTTGTGTGGATCACTGATGAAAATCTACCATGAACCTATCATAGCGTATGATTAACTCAAATACCCACAACCGAGGTCCAAAACAAACTCACTTTTTACATTTACATATCTCCCTTAACAATAAAATCATCAAAGATACAGACATGTATAGGCAGCTACTGAAGTGATTCAGAGCTCTGAAAAGCCTTAAATTCTAGAGTTGTGCAATTTCATTTGGAAGTCATTAGCCCCCTGGGGCTACTAAGCACATGAGACGTGGTTAGTCCAAGCTGAGAGGTACTGCCAGTGTAAGACACACACTGGATTTGGAAAACTCAGTATAATGAAAGGAATATAAAATCTCATTAATCATTTATATGAGCAATCTTACATAACAGTAATCCTCATAATCTTCTTTTTATGTTGAAATGATATTTTAGATATATTGGGTAAAACAGAATACATAATTAAAATTAGCTTCACTAATTTCTTTTCACTTATTTCTGTGTGGCTATTTGAATATTTAATATCATGTATGCAGTGCACATTAAATTTCTAATGGATTGTCCTGTGCTAGCAGCTTTCAGTGAGCCCTGGCCACAAAAGGGGTTTTTTTACATCAAAAAATGTTTGGATCCTCCAATTGGGAGGTCCAGGAAAACATAATGTGGGCCTTGGACTGGAAGGGGCAGCAAAGTGGATCAGGGTTAAATCCTGTATTAAAAGTCTAGGTGAGGAACTGCCAACAATTTTGAAGTACTTACAGCCTTTTATTGCTCTCATTTTCAAACTTCTCCCGGATTACTACAACTCTTCAGAAACTCCAGTCCAGCCCTTGCAAGTAGACTAACTGAAAGGAGCTCTCTACTGCTGCCACAGCTCATCCTGAAACTATGGTTTATTTGGGGAGACCCCGATAGTTTTTGGCTACCATGCACATACAGGAGATTTAAGTATCCAACACTGAGAAGTGATTTTAAAAGCAGAATCACCCTGGTACTAACTTTGTGAGCATTCAGCACTCCCTCCATCCCCTCGCTGCTCCTCTCCCCCACGGAAGCTCAGCCCCATGCTCTGGTGTGGACTGCCTGCCCCCTGCTCAAGGACTCCAACAAGGCCCTTGTGTTTTCGTCCTTGTATTTCCTTCACCGAGCGTGAGGTCGGCAATACTATGGTCAAATTACCTGCAAATTCATGTTTCTGAAAGGGTAGGCTGCGATACATGGGAGAGGAAGAGTCAGATAATTTACACTCTTGAAATGGCTTAAAGAAAGCTGTAAAAATGTTAAATGCACAGCAATGCTTTCACATTCCATCAGCAGCATCCACGTTAATGTCTCCGAAGTTCTTGCGGCATGCACAGTCCTACATCAGAACGCATGTTCGCAAACACAAGTTGGCTGATACACAAAAGCATGTCTTTAGGGATCTGTGTCCAGACTACAGCTCTGTCACACTCACGGCCTCCTTAGCACTGCATCAGCCCAGGTTCTCAAGAGCCTGATCCGCATCTGAAGATGGCTTTGTGACGGTTCCTGTGACTACACTCCAGTCACACAACTGCCAGCCACTTCTCCGCGAAGACCCATTTCACCAGTCCTTGTTCCTCCTCCCGTACAGCTGGGTCTGACTGACTTCACTATGGCGTTGCTTTACCACGTCTGCTTCCACATCAGTAGGGCCAGAATGTCCCAATACCAAGGGCTAGACTCAGTGATTCTCATGGTAGGAGGCATTCTCTCCCTTTTCCACCTGACTCACCCAGCTGGACACACTGCTCTCACCACAAGCCACACATCTCTGCCTCCTGAGCCTTTGCCTGTTTGGTGCTTCTGCCTGAAGCTGAAGCCTGTTCTGGTTCAAAGATCACTGCTTTCCTAAAGGCTTCCTACTCACCTATTTTAAAAATTAACCCATTCCTCCCTGTGCCCCTTCCTCCTTTGAGGGTGTTACAGCTTCTACGCTGTGACCCTTATCTTCCTCAGCTCTTACAACACTGGCATCAGAGACTGTATATGTGAGCTCCATGATCATGCCAGTGAGAAAGTCTATGGGAAATGGAAGGTATTTTTTTTTTTTTTTTTTTTTTTTGGTTTTTCTCCGGTACCAGGAACTGAACTCACGACCTTGCGCTTGCCAGGCAGGCGCTTTTGCCACTGAGCTAAATCCCCAGCCCCCTGGAAGGTATTTTTTGCAGGGCTCTAACAACTCATGAGTTTAGAATCACATAGGTTACAAAATGCTTTCGAAAGTTTTGAAGAGAAAAATCCATGTTTTGAGATGACAACGACGATGACTACTGACAACATACAGAATCAATGAGCTACTGTTGTGTTTGTGTAAAAATTATGTATCATAACACATGTTCAAAAACTGTATGTCAATAATAGAAGGAAAAAAATAGAGCCCAAATAAGATATAATTACAAATTCTACATCCCTATTTAATTTAGCTGTCGATATAAATCAGTGATTAAAAATCCAGGCACTGGCTATTTGAAAGAGTCCTTCCTCCCAGTGTGTAACTGTTGTCATGACAACATGCTTCCAGCTGTATCTCTGTGAATAAGCACATGTTTAAAGGGAAAGAATGAGAATCAATCAGATTAAATACAGAATACACTGACCAGTTTTGAAATGGAAAGGGAACATGTTTCAATCTAAGGTCATTCGACATCTCTTTTAGATCCCTTTAGGTACTGGAACAGGGTGGGCTTGTGTAATCAATAAAATTGTGCTTTACATGTAATAATCACACACACTTAAGTTCTACCCACCAGCCCTGTAGTTAGCTGATTTTTCAAACCATGCCCTGTCCTTACACTTGCTGATATGACCCTAACCCTGCCTAAATCAGAGGTCCCCTATCTGTCTCCTGCCTCATCCCTCTAAAGGAGCTAGTCTCATGCCCTGATTCAGAGAAGATTCATCATCCTAAAGAGGTCATTTATCTTTCCTACCTTTCCATTATCTAGATATTGGACATCATTATAAAGACTTTATAAATTAATTTGCAGATTTTATGAAAACCAGTAATTCCTCACGGATAAGAGCCACAAATGGATGAGGATTTGACTCAAAGTTTATAAACTTGAATCAGTTTCCTAAGTTTTTCCATGTATTGGTTTTTCAACTAACATTGCCATCTCTCCCCCTCTACTTTTCTTGAGCCAAAAGAATTTACACTAACTGGAGTGTGTGTTTGTCTTAAGACTGAACTTAGCCTTTTGTCTCCACCCTACTTCAGCAGCAGTCCTCTCAATGGGGCCAGAGTGTCCCAATACCAAGGGCTAGACTCAGTGATTCTCATTATAGGAGGCACTCAAATACATGAGTGTCTGGGTTCTCACAGTGACTCGAGAAACCTCTGGTGGGCCCGAGTCAGGTAAGCTAAGTGACCTTCTTAGCTACGGTAACCAATTGTTTTGGTTTTGTGGGACTCAGCTAGCTTTAGCACTGACAGTCCCACATCCTGAGAAATCCTTCAGTCTCAGGTAAACTGTCACCTAACGCCCAGTACAAATGAAAGATTATCCCTTGCCAAATACTGGACAGCTTCCTCTCATTTGGCCAGTGAATATATATTTGTCTTTATGTTTCCTAATAATTCTCTGGTTTAACAACTTACCAATCACTTTTGACTGTGCCATTTATTTACTGTTCATATCACAAAGGAAAAGCGAAGTTTCCCAGATCTACTCAAAGCTCCTACAGTGGGTGAACCCTCCAGCTAGCTCTTGTGCATGATTCCTACATCCAAATATCACACATCTTATAGGTCATCTTCTATTTCGACCAACTGATGAACTCTAGAAAAATCTAACCATAGCAGGCTATTAACACAGTTCTTCCTTATGAGACTCAAATTCTGGGGTGAAGGAAAAATTTTATTTCTAAAAATGAAACTACACTATTGAGAAACAGACCACTAACTTTTAAAGCTTACTTTATTATTGTTTTTTAACAAATGACCCCAGGGATAAGGACTAGGAAGGGGGAGGATGCAGAGAAGGCTTCAGCCACCAACACTCCCCACCCAGACCACTGACTTTTAAACCTACTTTCTCTTATTTCTGATGTCCTTCATTCATTTTTTTACAAGTAATTTCCTCCATTGCTTTTAAGCTGAGAAAGCATTTTACACTACTGACACATAGAAAACTAAATTCCCTACTTATTCAAATAAAGGACGGAATAATTGGAGTGAGGTCTCTAAGGAATATATTATACCTCTTTATGCAGAAATAGAGAGGCTTTCTGTGGGAAAATGGCTAAGGCAGCTGCTTCCCATTCTCTTTAAACTTCCTCATTCTGAGGCTATTAGGAACACAACTGCTTGTGGATTCTGCAGTATTTTTCCAAGAAATGCTTTCCGTACATGGTCATCAAAGTAGAGCTGGCGCTCTTTTAACAATGGTCTTCCGGAGACCCCAAAAGTTAATACCCAAGTTTAATACTAGAAAACACTGGAAGATTACACAGGAGGAGAGCCTATTATATAACTGCTTCTTTTGACAACTTTTGAGTCTTAATCTGACAAGAGGTAGCAGAAATTTTGTTTCATCACTAAAATTAGTAAACATATTCCCCTAAATTCTTGGTCTAGATTCAAGCCATTGATTTAGAGGAGGAAAGACTACTGTGTGCAAGGCATCCTCCTTTCATGTTCAAAGGCGAGCTTTAACTTAGCTTGAAGGCATCCCTGGGGGAAAATCACTACGGAAGAACCAGAGCAGGGAAACCAAAGAATAATACTGTTCAGTTTCAATCTCTAATATTGAACGTAAATGTTCTTAATGAGAAACAAAAGCCCCAAAATAAAACTCTAGACTTGAACAAGTTACAGACCATTTTGTCTTAACGTGCTTACTTTTTTGTAAAAGATTAATACAAACTGTGGTTTAAAAATAGCAAAATCTCTAATGTATTTAATTTGCCAGATTTTACATATTTTTTCAGGCAGACGCTAATTTTCAGAAACTCCTAGGGAGAAAATAAAAGGCCCTCATTCCCTCATTAACCATTCATGAGCACCTGCCAGGGGCGGCATCAGCCCAGGTGTTGGAACTGGGTAGTGATGGCGAACCTGGAGACAGTGCCCAAACTGCAACCCAAAACCCAAAGCCCACTTATTTACTGCAAAATGCCAGCACTGCAATTAAACCTGAATACTGAGGTTTTGGTCTAGAAAAAACAACTCATGCACTAACATCTTTTGTCTTGAAAGAAAAACAAATACACACACGCCATAGGTTCACCACCGCTGCACTCCCTCATGAAGCTTGCAGTCAGCGGGGGAAGGTGGCAGCTAGTTAGTAGTTTCCAGTCTTGCTGAGTGCTCTGTTCAAAGTACAGACTCCCAAGGGCATTCTATCTGGGCTCATGTACTTGGAGCCAACTCAATTAAATTCTATGAAGGGAAGGACAAAGTCAACTCTGCTCAGTGCTTGTTCCCAGAGCATGTCCAGGACCTGGCGTCACAGTAGGTAGATATTGTTAAATGAATTCCACAACCTGGAATCTTAGACTATAACACACACCTCTGTTGGCAGCCTAAATCCACAAAGTATTTGTTAAGGACAGGGAGTGCACAATTCACTGTTAGTATCAGACTCTTTCCTTCCTGTAAACGTACATTTGAATGACATATGCCCATTACCCCATAAGTGCAAGATATTCTCCAGTTCAGATCTACTCTCCTCCCACTCCAGCCTGCCACGTATCCTGAGAAGCGAAACTACCACACATCACTGAGTTCCCATGGCAGCGTCGGCCAGTGAGGGGCTCCGAAGGCCATCAGAGCATGGGAGGAGGAGGAAGTCAGTGGATTCATTCCCCAAGCTCACTCTGCCTCCTGGCTCCAAGGGGGCTGGACTCAGGGGCCAGTGTAGCTCTGCTTGGGTCTAGCATGCTTACCTGGCTTGGCCGGGGGAAACCTTAGCAACTTCCCCACCCCTGGAGGTTCTTCTTAAACCTGCCCTCACTCCTGTGGCTCCTTTCATCATCCCACTGGAGTGGGCACCCACTCTGCCTGAGGTCCCTGACTCACACTGCAATTCCTATAGTCGTGCTCATTTCCTAAGGGGCTGTAACGAAGTCCCACAAACTGCGTGGATTAGAACAACAGAGAGCTACTGGCCCACAGTTCTAGCAGGCAGACATTCCCTGGTTCGTCACAACACCACCCCAACTTCTATCCGTACTTTTATCTTCCTCTGCCTCCAGTACAGGGCCAAAAAGACATTTATTTCTGGCTTCACAAAAGGCTTAGTTAGTTTCTACTCACTGATTAGTTCTTTCCCCACCCCTCTATGCTTTGGTGGTTTTCTATCTGAAACAGTAATCACTGCTAATTGTGTCTAATTACATGTTTAATTATTGTCTGACTTCTGCAATGGAATTTAGGCTCCTCCAGGCCAAAAACCTCACAGAGATATCTTTAGCACAATACCTGCTGTACATATGGTAAATGTTATTAGTGAATTACCTTAAGGGATGGGCAAGGGGAGAGGCTGGTCAATGCTACTAAGTTATATTTAGAAGAAGTTCTGGCTGCCATTAGATAGTAGGGTTACTATAAATAATAATACTCTGTTGTGCATTTCAAAAAGCTAGATAATAGGATTTTCAATGTTTTCACCATAAAGTGATAAATATTTGAAGAGACGGATCTGTTTATCCTGATTTAAACAGTACAACACGCACATGCATTGAAGCATCACATGGTACTTCTGTACCTATGCACATTTTCTGTGTTTCAGCTAAAAAGTCAACTTAATAATAATAAAGTATCTTCCTTCTTTAACATTTGTGAGTCCTTGCTGGTCTGGGCCTCTAAAATACCCCATGTGCTTTATCTCTTATAACTGACCTAGAAGAGAAAACAATACATCTGCCCAAAGGTTTCCTGAACAAAGCAAATAAACAACTTTCAGCTAATTAAGGGATTTGAATGCAGTAAGAAAAGAAAAAACCCTATTTTCTCCCATATAAACCTTCTTCTTTACAAAAACAGAGAATAAATTCCTTTGTTATTTCTTAATTCTGGGGGCTTTTGTGAATACCTTCATTCTTATTTAATTCAAACCAGTAAATTTCAGGTACTCAAAAGACTTTTTAAAATGAATTTTTAACACTCCTTCAGGACAACATTATTAGGAAAACTATCAGCAGTAATAAAATTTACACAAACTCATAAAATGTTAATAATGTTTAAAGCTATTTTTATCTCACATAAAACCACTATTATTCTTCTTTTCTATAAAGTTCAGTGCTACAGAGTTAACCATACATGGAAAATTTACTAAAATTATACTTTAATTTCAAATTATTATTTAGAGCTGCAAAAAACCAACAATGTTGAATAAAAAATTTCAGTTTCATATTAGCAAGTCAGTAGCAATTTTTTTTTTTTCGAGACAGGGTCTCGCTATGCAGTTCAGGCTGGCCTTGAGCTCACTTTGTAGCCCAAGTTGGTCTCAAACTCACGATGATCCCCCCCAAAAAAGAGCTGCAAATAACTCAGTGAGAAGGCCCTGGGTTCAATCTCCAGTACCAGGGCTAGCAGGTAAAAATTAGCCAAGATGCTAGTTCTTGATCTGATACCATGGTGTGACATTTTCTTTGAACATGAAGTTAAGCTAAGGTATTCTGTATCCTTTGGGTCAGGGGCTGAAAACCTTTGGGAATCATACTTCAATAGACATTCCCAAGTTTTAAAAATGGGAGAAGTGTCTCCAATTACACATCTGTGATCACAGAATCCCTCACTACCAACATGCACTGAACCTAGCAGGCTACATCATTCTGTTAGGCGGTGGGTCCCAGTCCCAGTTCCGGGGCTCAGGAGCTTCCAGTCTAGAGGCGGAGGTGAGCATCTGAAGAAGTTCATTCACATAACTAAAGGACTGAAATGGTTATGAGTAGACAAAGATGAGAGACATAAAAGCGACCCCCCAAAAGACACTGGTATGACCACGCAATTCCTAGCCACAAGGAGCCTCATTCTAGTATCTGTGTGAGTTGTTTCACCTAAGGCAGAATGTAAAAAACAGCTCCTCCAGAGGAGCAGATGCTGAGACACCCTCATGTGAACAGAATAGATGCTCTCCTTTGTCCTGTAGTCAAGTGCTGCTGTCCTGTAATTAATTCTGTAATAAGGTGTAGGAAAGGAGAGGTAGAAACAGCCTATGGCTGCACTGTTTTCTTGATTTCTGAGGATGGAACCCACAAACACGCCCAAACCGAGACATGTGCCCTGAGCCAGGTCAGCAAGCAGCCCTTTGCTTTACCGCCAAATCAGGCAGCTCAGAGGCTGCACCAAGTCATACATGTCAGTTAAGGACATCCAGCTCCTACAGTCATGGTCTCCATGCTGGGGCACAGCTTACACTTGTCCTTGTAACAGTCACTTTTCAAAATAAGCGAATCTGTCCACAGGTAAGGTCATGGGACGAGATAAGAGGAAGCATGGCTACGACCACTGCAGAAAAACAGTCTTCTATCTTGTTGATGAAACGAATTTACTTTACAAGAAACAGAAAAATATTCAATCACATTTACACTTAGCTTATTTTTTAAGCTATCAAGCATCTCTGAGTATCCTTCTTGGGGGAAAAGTATGGAAAATCGTTTAATGGGTATCAATCCAATTGTCAACTGCCAAAAGGTGGCAGTTTTTTTTTTTAAAGGGCAGTTGGATCGCATAAACTTTCACTGGTTCCTACCCCTACCCCTGGCTCTGCAAGTCCTTGACTGTATGAGTCACCATGAAAACTATTAAGATTTTATGCTTGCAAATAAACAAAAAGCTCATTTATCCAAGATTCCATTTCACTTAGTAACTAATTCATACATACCTAAGAAGAAAAATGTTCTAATTCAAGACAATAATGGGATACAAAGAAAACTGTCCATTAAAGTTAACAAGTTCTAACAGCAAGACCCTGTCTCAAAAAGAAAAAAAAGTCAACAAGTTCTAGATTTATTAATAAGAGTACTTGGATCATATATTTTTTAAAAAAAATATTAAGAGATAGGAAGATAAAGGACAGCAAGGGCCTGGCAGGGAGCCCCATCTGTCTCTGCTCTGGCCTTGGGACCTCCTCCACTGACATGGTTTCCCACCTGCACTGTGAGTGTGGTCACCAAATGACCTGTGTATTTTTCTGGCGCTCTCTGGTTTCAATCTTTAAAGGAAAGGCTATATACTGTATTCTGCTTACCAACATTTCTCAGAAAAGCTCCAGGTAAGAATGCACACCATTAACTAGAGAGCTCTAAAAGTTAATATTAATATTTTTATAGAGTTTCTAACTAATTAAAAATTTAGAAAAATAAAAAAAAATAAAGATTTGATGTTCGACATACAAAACACAACTTTGCACATATAGGAGGCAGAATTCTAAAAAAAAAACCACCCTAAGATTCCTGCCTTATGATGTGCATGTTCTGAATAGTTCTATCCTTCCAGGTATGGACAATACCAATGACTATCACCCTGTGATTATGTGACATTGTAAGATGTAGGGATTTTGCATAATTAAAGGCCCCTAATCAGTTGCCTTTGAGTTCATGAGAAGAGCCATGATCCTGGGTGGGCCTGATTTAACCAGGCAAGCCCAGGGGAAATCCAGCAGTAGATACTGCGCTGCTGGCCTTAAAGACGCAAGCAGCCCTGTTTAATAAGAGGAGCAGGCCACAAGGCAACAATGAGCTGGCAGCCTCTAGGAGCTGACAGTTGTCCTGACCTAAAACAAGAAAACTACGACCTGGTCACATAACCCTAAAGAAATGAATTCCGCCAACCACAAGTGAGCTTGTAAGACAACAAACCTCAGCTAAGCCCTGGCGAGCACCCTGACTTCCGCCCGTGAGACCTGCAACAGGACGCAGCTACTCCATAGCTGGAATCCTGACACGTGGAAACTATGGATGCCTCTTGATGCCTCTACTCCTTGATAATTTGTTATGCAGCAACAAAAAACTGACATGAGACATCTAGAATTTTGAAGACAAAATCAGGGGCTATTGCTCTATTTTGCTGGGCCTTTCTCAAGTATTTCCCAGGTCACAGCCTCCTGGAAAGTACTTTGCCTCCTCATTATTTCTTCTGCCTGCATTCTGGATTCATTTATTCTTTTACAACCCTGGCATCAGAGAACCAGTAGTCAACACACTGTGGGCAAGAGAGAAAATGAGAATACCCACCTACAATCCATAAGGGGCAGAGCACAGCCAGTGTGTGTGCAAGTAGGGCAGGACAATTTGCCTCAAAGATGCAGAACACGAAGGAGGAGAAAGTTTGGGACAGGGTCAGAAACCGAAGAAATTACCACCCTAGGGTGAAGTGAATCGCTTCCCCAGTCTGCGGAATCCAATAGACTGTGTTTATGCTCCCATAGCTTAGCTGCTCCAACTGGGCACAATACAGAAATCAAATTGGGTAGCTTTGGGAACAAAAACCCAAAAAAGCTGTAGGAAATGTCCACATTTACTACTTTCCAAACTAATGCTTTTTCTTTTTTTTTTGGTTTTTCTCCGGTACCGGGAACCGAACTCACGACCTTGTGCTTATCAGGCAGGCGCTTTGCTGCTGAGCTAAATCCCCAACCCCGAGAGAAGGTTTATTTTGGTTCCCAGTATAGAGGTTTCAGGCCATAGTCAGCTGGCTCCAGGGCAGAACAGCATGGTACTCATGGCAGAGGTATCACTGCTTATGGTGTGGCAGTGGGGAAGCACAGAGTGAAAGCAGAAATTGGGGAAGGAGATCAACCCTTCCAGGCCATGACCCAATGACATCCTCTACAGACCAGAGCCTGCCACCAAACAGTAAATCTACTGCAAGCCCCCATAATCCATTACCTTCCAAAAGCCCCGCCTACGACCACATGCGGCTTTAGGGAAACATCTAGATATAAATGTCTATGGGATGAGGCCCAGGAAATGTACTTTAACACGATGAATCTCTGCACACTAATATATGTAAACCAACAATCCACCTTGGCCAATCCCATCTTTTATAGATGAGGTTAATAGATCTATAGTACTATGTTAGCAAATAAGAGACTTAGAATCCAGAATATAAAACCTATTGACGGGGTTGGGGATTTAGCTCAGCGGCACAGAGCCTGCCTGGCAAGCGCAAGGTCATGAGTTCAATTCCTGGTACCGGAAAAAAAAAACAAAAAACAAACAAACAAACAAAAACCTATTGACATTGACCAGGAAGCTGAAAATGAATCAGTGTCACTCCATTTTCCATACAAATATTCTCTGCCATTAGTACAGATTGCTATTGAAGACAAAATGACTTTGCAGTGACATGCAAACACATTAGGAAAAAAATTTCCATCTCAAAAACGTCTCAAATCCATACATGCTGGCTCACATGTAGTCTCTGCGCCCCACAATGAGGCCACGAGGGCAATGGGTAGGCGTCCCTACTGTCCCACTGCAGTGGTCACACTCTTATTTGAGGTTTTGCTTCTCTCACACATGGAATAAGTAACAAAGCAGAATCTGTCTTAAAACACCCACCAACTTCACTCAATTTCCAGCCACACTTTTTTTATAGGCTAACCTGTGTTCCTCCAAGAATCACACCTTAAAGCCCATGCCAAAGTACCACAGAATGTGACTGTGTTGGGGGTGGGGCTTGGAGAGGCAGTTAGGGTTAAAGGAGGTCATTATGTTATAGGCAGCTGAGTTAGATAGAAATATTACAGGCAGTCAGACAGGGCCAACATGAAAGATACGCATTTGCTATGGACCAGGCCTCAAGACAAAGGACTAAACAAATGCACCTACTTACCTCCCCAGGGAGGGATATCAGGGATTGATATTCTAAATAGGTAGATATCACCTTAAAGAGTCCTTGGCCCAACCCCTTAAAGGAAAAGCCCCTGTTCTGTATTCATGCCCACTTGCTACGTGACTCGCTTCCCCATTTGATCCCAATTTAATCAATTTTACCTGAACAATTCTTATTGGCTGACCACAGTTTTGTCCATTTTCCCCTACCTTGGACCCACCTTACCTCATGGTTTTGCTCCATAAAAATCCCCAGAAAAGACAGAGTCTTGGGGTAACCCACTCGGGCCCCCCTTCTGTCCCTCTCTTGGACAGAAGCTTTCTTTCCCTCAATAAATATATTCTGCTCTTAACCTCCGTTGTTCCTAAAATTCATTCTTCGATTTTAGAGAACATGAACTTGTCCCAGATAGTCCCAGATATCATTCGGGTTGGGAGTTTTTATTTTCCTGTATCAGTTATGATGGGAGCCCAATCTAATAGGACTGTTTTAGGAGGAGCAGCCGTACTGTGCTGAGTTAAGCATGGTTCCTTGCAGTGGTATTACTAAGTTTTCAAAAGTTTATGAAAGATCCCAGGACCTATACAGGTACCAATAGTGACTATCATAAGGCTATCTGGCAGGCAGCTGTGAACAAGACCCTTCTTTTCAGGTTAGTATTGATTTCATTATCTTGTAAAACTACTTCAGCTATATTGAATTTTATGTTCAATATTCCGATTGACTAATCCAGAAGCTAAAAAAAAAAAAGACAAAAATCAAGGCAATTTTAGCCACTATTAGAAGTGGATTTTTTTTTTTTTACCAGATAAACCAAAACTGTTTTTTTTCATTCCACACGAAATCTCTAAGTATTAAAATAATAAAGATATAATGCCACAAAGTTAATGAATTTGAATTAGAGTAAAGCTCAGTAAAAAGATGAGTATCAGTAACTTCTGGAAATTTGTGCAAAGTAACATTTCCAGATACAAGTCAAATTGTGTGAGAAAAACGTTACTGATACTGATTAGTCTGCAGGCCAGTTTATATTTCATTATGGCAAAAGAGGCATTTTACCTGGAATGACAGCATTTGACTAGAATGGACTTGCTGATTCACATTAACTTGAGTATAGACTTTTCTGCCTGAGCAATTTAATACGTTGTCCCTGAGAAGAAATCAGTGACACATGAAAGAGAAAACAGAGTTTTGTAATGGATCATGGATCACAATTTCCAAATTTCAACTCTTGGACCACCACCCTCTAGCGCGGGGTGACGACTTGTATTTTGAGGTCAGCTCTTCAAGATACCACATCAACTCAAAACAGTTTGTTGCCTCTGTTTACAATTCCCTTGTGAAGGGAACAAAAAAAGACTGAAAACAAGAAAGACTTCTAAAGAAATCCAGAAACAAGACAGGACCAGTGCACGCTCCCCATGGCAGACTACTTACAATCTCGCGCTGTAACCGTGCACGCCCCTCTCAACTCCTCTGCCACCAGCATCCTCCTGGTTCTGATACACTGCTCAGCAGGTATCTGTCCCTCTTCACAGGACCCCACATCAGCATCCTGTTTATTCTAGGCAAGGCCAACAGCTTCATGTGTAAGCAAGAATTTAGTTAATTAGCCCAACTAGAATCAGATTTCATGTGGGAGAATACAACAATCTCTCCTGTACACATCTGCCTGGATACCACATAGCTAAAGCTCCACAGGTAAACGGTTTTAACACCTCCTTGGCTACATAAGCTTGAAAAAGGGAGCTCAGAAAGGTGCATGCACCACTGAACTGCCTCTGGTTTGAAAGACAATGATGCATGATCTGCCTCATTCCATTCAAGAGATGACTAGCAGCAAGAGGTGTTTGCACTACAGCGCTATTGTATTAATCCATCACCAACGAGTGCCATTTAACCACCCAAACACCTCACACATCCCTCTTCCAAGCACCAGAGAAATGATTCAAAAGGAGCTTTAAAGTGTTTGCATAAACATGGAGGCCAGAAAAGACAATGAAAAATTATTAAGATTAAATTTAGGACATAAAAATTCTTACCAAGGCTCTTAAACATCAATACCCCCAAAGGAGCAGGGCAGAATGGTGGAAATTGATTTTGTGAAAGGCTATTAAAGAGAGTGCTGTTCTCATCAGAAAGGCCCTCCCCTTTTAGCTGTAATCAATAATTCAAAGCAAAGCCAAAAATCACGTCAGCCAAAATGACTGAGAAAACTTTTTTTGCATGGTATAGGGGTAAAATTAAATTAGCATCTCCTAAGAAATTATTACTCTTAACAGGTAAACATTTTAACTCTTCCATTTTACTGTTTAAAAGAAAAAGCTCAAAGTTAAGCAATATGACACCAAGTATATATTTTTATTGTTCAGATATTTGATTTCCTGTCAAAGATTAAATGACTGACTTGGAGTTTGACAGGGACCCAACATACTTAGAATCTGGCATTATAACCGCAAAAGGTTGTTTGCTTCCTCAGTTCCGCAGCTTTTTAAGTCTAAAGTTAAGAAGGCATTATCAGGAAACTTATGATAGTCTGACTACAAGTTATACGGAACCTGTTCTGTTTTAATGTGCCTGTCTCTTTGGATATTGATTTCTGTGCCCCAAATGATAAGATGGTCTACTTAATATTTCAGAAGACTTTCTTTTTAGATCTGACATTTCAATCCAATGATTTGAAATGTTTTAAAATTTAGTTATCTTGTCTGAAAAATGAGGGACTGGATGAGATTTCTGTGTGCCTAACTCTCTTAAATAGGACCTGAGAATTCCTACGGTGCTTCTGGTCGGTAACTACAAAATAGAAAAAGTAGAAGAGTGTTAAGCCAGGCGTGCTGGTGCGTGCCTGTAATCCTAGCATTTGGGAGGCTGAAGCAGTAGGACTGTTGTCAGTTCCAGCCTAGCCTGGGCTATATAAGTGAGCTTAAGGCCAGCCTAAACTGCATAGTGAGACCCTGTCTCAAAAAGACCAAAAAAAGAAAAAGAAAAAAACCCAGAGAGAGAGTTAGTAGATATGCACCAGCACACTAATAACCACCCCTGCTTCTATGCCTCTTTAAACTGTGAATCATTCTATCAGCTAGGATTCATCCTAAACATGTTCTGAATCACCATCTGTATGATACAATAGAATAGATAAAATCTAAGGACCCTTCTAATGCTAAGATTCTATCTCTTTCCACTCCCATTACAGGAAACTGTACATTCAAACGTTACTATTCATCAAATAAAATCAATCTCTCCAAACCTCAGTTTCCTTGTCTGAAAAATAGGAACATTCACATGCAGGATTACTCTGAAAACTGAGTAAGATAATGGATATGAACAAACTGTTCATATGGTGGGTGAGAAACAAATGGTCACCATGACTAAGTGATTGCACCCCAAGGATAATTCAGAGCCAGTTCTGACACAAGAATTTCAACACCATATTTCAGTGCCACACACACACAATCTCAGCAGCTACAGAACCAGACTAGATCCAAGATGTATTATTCCCACTGCACTTGTGCCGAAAGCCCTGATTTTGACATATACTGGGCTCAAATTCAAATGAACTAAAGCTTAATTCTTTCCCACAACCCATCCTTTTGTTTGGAAATTACATACTTACAATTAATATATTTACAATTAATATCATTATAACAAATGCTAAATAAATAAGGAATTTTCTTCTACTAACCAAAGTCTTTTCCCCCCAGTTTTTTTAAAGGTTCATGTAGTGAGTGCTGAGGGACACATGGATTTTCCAGTGGGGTACAGAAGTTGGTGATGTGCCTCCCACTTCTCTCCTTTATTTACTGATGCACAGTATTAACAGTTAGGTAAGCCAGATGTGTGGCACACGCCTGTAATCCCAGCACTCGGGAGGCTGAGGCAGGAGGATTGCTGTGAGTCTGAGACCACCCTGGGCTACAAAGTGAGCTCAAGGCCAAACTAAACTGCATAGGGAGACTCTGTCTCAAAAAGACAATAAATAAATAAACAAATAAACAAACAAACAAACAAATAGCTAGATAACAAAACAGGTAATAGACTCTGTCTCAAAAAGACAATAAATAAACAAATAAATAAACAAACAAACAGCTAGCTGAAACCAGTACTTATCTTGGACTCTCAAAGGAGGAAGCTCTCCCACAAGCCCTTGCCTCCTTCTGTACTGTTCAGGGACCCAAGGTTGAGGGGAAGCCAAGCAAAGCTCAGGTGACATCTTCTTCCCCTCTGCTACCTGTTGACATATACCACAGTGGATGTAATAAAAAAGATGCCTTTCACAAGTGGATGCATCTCTGCAGCAAGAGTACATTTCCTGGAAACAAAACCAGAATCTCTGCATCTAAAAAAAAAAATATCTATGCTTCCAAAAATTATGGCTCACCATCACCACTTAGCTTTTTATAAAAACAATGTGCAGATAAGCTTAGTGGAGATCAATAAACACAAGAGTTTTTAATTTCCCTTGAGTAGAACAGAAAGTACATTCTTTCCCAAGGCCATCCCAAACACGTCAATTTTTCAAACCAACCACATATTAACTTTGTTAATTTGCTTGTTTGATTATTCTCTACTGTATTCCAATAAACAATTTATAGTAACTTACAGATGTGCATAGCACAGACTACTATACTATGAAATCCACTGGATTTTGGTCTCTGTTATCTGCATTTTGGGGTGATCAGTGTCACCAGAGCTCAATCAGAAGGGGGATGTGTGTGCTCCAAGGGATGGTGTCACAGGTACCACACTCACAGGCTAAACATCATGTGACCTGGCTTTCTAAGCCAATAGCAAAGATAACAATCACTGGGGACTTAAAAAAAGCAAATTCTGGTCTCAAAGTAATCTTCAGTGGACTGTTAAATTGCGAAAGAGGGAAAAGACGATGAGGAGGACAAGAAGGAGGGAGGAGGAGACAACTGTCACCAAGGAACACATACAGAAAAGCTAAAACTGTGCCATCTAAGAAAGACCCAAAAGATGGCTGGACTCCCAGAAATGGAGGCAGACTGTCTCCCCTGACTGTTCTCCCTTCACACTCGCAGGAATGCCAAAAAATGGGACCAAGGGCACGGACTCCGAAAAAAGACAGACCCAGATCCTGATCTTTCTGATCACTTAGCTATGTAATAACATTAACCTTGATTCTTATGGCTTCCTAAACCTGACCAACCTTATCTCTTTAAAAATTTTTTTTAAAAAAGGCCTCCTTTACCTGGTAGCATTGTGGTGAGGATTAAATTCCATCATGCTTGGTTAGAACCTAACACACAATAAGTATTCAATATACAGCTGCCAATGTCACTCCCCTAAAGTGAGTACTGTGGATTTCTGAAAGGTTAATGAATGATTCCCAACTTCAGCCCCACAAAGGAAAGACGTGGAGAGCTTTAATAAACACTGATACCAAAGCATTAAAAAATATAGTGCGTGGTCACAAGCCAGTCAAAGCAGTCTATGGTAGGAATACTTAAGCACAAATAATTTTTTAAAGTTCTCCACAAAATTATAATGCATACTTAGGGTGAGAAGAGCCAGGCTGAATCTACGGCCAAGAGCAATCACAATTTTTTCTTCTTGTGATTAATCCTATTTACCTGCCATAAGTCTTTGGCCTGCTTGCTACACCAGTGGTCAGCAGATTCTAGGGTACGGATCCATAAAACCTACGTCAGTGCAAATCCCATTCTGTTGGCTCTAAAGCTATACCTTAGGCCAGTGATGGCAAACCTTTTAGGTCTCTCAGTGATACAAACTGCCTGCTGTGGCCCTCACGCCACAGGTTCATCACTACTGACCTAGACTAATATCAACGCCAAATCAAAGGAATCTCCAATGAACATCATTAAATGTCTTAAGGAAGCAACATAAAAAGAAAGCAGGGAAAGAAAGACTGGCTCCTGCCCAGAATATACTTTACCCACATTCACATATACACATGCGCAAACATGCATGCACACTCTGCACACACATTTTGGCAAATATACTTTTATATACTGTTAGCTCATTCAGTCATCACAAGAATCTTGTGAAGAAGGTGACATGAGCCTGTTTAGAAAATGGGAAAAGTGAGGCTCAGAAATGCTTAATAACTTGCCTAAGGACACAGAGCAACTAAGCAGAAGACACAAAATTCAAAACTTAAGTATTTGACCCAGAATGACTCTCTTCCCACTATATCACTGGAATGCAGTCAGAATAAGAAACAGAGTTCTATCATGATCCAGTAAATACACATGTATTTACCCAATTTAAAAATGTTTCAAACAGTAATAGCCTGAAACTGGTAACTGTGTTGTTGCTGCCCAATGTCATGGGAACATCCCAGCTGTAACAGGTGTCTAACCTGAAAATGTTCCTTTTTTGTGAAGGTGCCAAAATGAAAGGCCTTTGTGCATCACCATTAGGATGGATGGATGGATGGATGGATGGATGGATGGATGGACGGATGGAGGGAGGGAGGGAGAGAGGCCTTACCAAACAGCTCAGCATTTCCACAGCATATTGTTCCAAACCTTTCAGATTTCCAGGAAGCTCCTGACAGAACTGCTATAACATCATGAGACAATGCTCACCCTAAAGGAATCCAGCCCCAATACACCATCATGCAGGATGGGTGGTGGTCCAAGTGCACCCACATGAGTAAAGTGACACAGATTAAGCAGCTATATATCATCTCAGCAGACATCCATCATTTCGGAAACTACGCTGCATTAGATTTTGCCAAACTCCACATGGCCCCTTCTCTTCCTCTCGATGCTGGGGCTCAGTTCATGAGGGTATAAATTGTACTAACAGAGAAAAGTAGAGGAAAAAGGAAGTAAATAATGCTTGAATTACAGGGGATGGTGAGGGGGGCGGTTAGTCAGCTGACTGTAGACTTCTGGTCATTTTGGATTGGGTTTTGATTTTTAAAATTGTTTTGCTTGATAAAAAGACCCCTACAAATGCTCCTGTAACTCTTCTTATATTAATGTATTCCAGCCTTAAGATTACGAATAACTTTCACAACAGTGTAGACGATGGTACAGAGTAGCAGATGCCAAGTGATCCCACTACATGCAATGAACATAGAAAAAGTACCTATGGAGTCCTAACTACAGCAATTTCCTTCTGCTTTTAGCCCAGAGTTTGAAGTGAGGCAATATTGTTGTTTTTGGCAAGTAAACAAAGAAACAAAAAGTATAGACAAACTCTAGACTTTTTAATCCCTCTTGTCAAAGAAGATGCACTTACTAATTTACAGCTTTCATAATCAGCTTTAACAAACCATTCTAATAAGAACACAGCACTTTAAACACAACAGAAGGCCTTGATCAGAGCGGATTTTATATCAGAATTTGAGATGTACTTGTCAAACCTGGTGTATTGAAATCCCCCAAAGGACTAGTTAAAATGCAGGTTACTGAGACCTATCTCCCAGGTCTGAGTCTATAGGGCCCATGAGGGCCCATGCATCCACATTTTAAAAACACTTACGTCAGTGGTGGCGAACCTATGGTCTGCGTCCGCAGCCAGCTGTTCGTTATCATTGAAAGCTCTAAAAGATTTGCCATCACCAACCTAGGTGATCTTGATACAAGTAGACCACATCCCGATAATGATGCAGTGAGATTTCCTCCGAACTTGTAAACAACAGATTAAGATGGCGCTTGGAGTTAAAGTGCAATAGTTCAATCAGCTAATGAATAAAAGTTAAGAAATGGGATAAGAATGAGACAGGATGGTTCCCAACATAGTGTGAAGTACTTTTAACTCAACAGAAAATATTTTTGTATCTTTAAAAAGTTGTGTTGTCCAGAAAGATAATTATCCAAAGGAAGGAAGGAAGGAAGGAAAGAGAGAGACAGAGAGAGGGAAAGAGAGAGAGAAAGAGAGAGAGAAAGAAAAAGGAAGGAAGGAAGGAAGGAAGGAAGGAAGGAAGGAGAGAAAGAAAGGAGAGAGAGTGAAAAAGAAAGAGAGAGAGAGAGAGAGAAAGAAAGAAAAGAAAGAAAGAAAGAGAAAGAAAGAAAGAAAGAAAGAAAGAAAGAAAGAAAGAAAGAAAAGAAAAGAAAAGAAAAGAAAAGAAAAGGAGAATCATTCTCTTCTCCACAGAAGAGATAACTTGGCTAAGGAACTTCAAGGACACTAGGTCCTTGGTAGCCTCCGCCCAAAAGGAGTGAGGGAAGGACACATCAGACTATCCTTGTTGCCAATTCAACATTCAACTCATCTGCTTCCTCTTTGCTGAGACTATTACTACCCTGAGCGATCACCTGCTGATGCCTGGGTTTCCTATGCAGTTCTGTAATGATTTCCAGTGGGAATAACATACTGACATTAAAAATACACACTGACTACGTAGTACCAAGATTTCCAAAACCCAGGAAAATGATAAGTCTCCCACAAATTGGTGAACAGATATTTAGGCTTTTGCATTTCAGTCTCAAGTAATGGACTGATGAGTCTAACCCTAAGAAGTGGGTCTTGTAAAGCCTCGTTTTAGAACCTTTCAACTAGATCCCTGTCCACTGCAATTTCAACAAGATTGCAAATGCTGCTTCGTAAAGTCTGTTGGACGCCTTATCTGGCTGAGATCCTCAACATCAACTTGGGAGTACGTAGCATGCTTGTCTTTCTATTTTAGTATATGCGCTGCTGAAACAAGCCCTTGTCTTTCTGTACGTGGCCGCTCTATTTTATTACAAAAAGGCAAAATGAAGAAATGGGATGCATCATCACTATCTGACAGCCCAATCACTGGGAATGAGACATTTAGCCACTTTTCTAGAAGGACCGTTAAATTGAGCTTAAAATTTTAAATGATAAAAAAAGAACTGACTGATCAAACTGTTGTAACTATTACCCATTTTTAAGGCAACTCTAATGATAAACACCCACATTTCCACCGCACCTTATCTGATCTAAATCTTAGCCTGGGTGAAACAGCGATGTACACCACCAAAGACATGCACAAGTCCTAGACATGGTGGAAAATTGGCTGTTTGAGTGACACAGTCTGACTCTCCCTGACTTTTCTGCTAAGAGTCACAAGCTTAACTTCAGAACAGCACTCCCGCTCTTTCCACCTCCTCTCAACTTCACTATTTCTGAAAGCCAGGATCTTCTTACCTCAAAGTGAAAATCTGACATCTTTGATTTTACCCTCTCCTCCCTAGTTGCATCCAGTCAGTCACTAAATCCTAGAGATTTGTCTTTTCCTCCATTCCATTCTGTTTTTAAAACTACTAGTCTTGTCTAGTCCTCATCTCAAACTATCAGTGTAAGACTCTCCTAACTGCCTGCCTCCTTTGCCTTGCCAACATATTTGAGCGAACATCAGATACACGTTACATATAGTGGCTTTGCGCTGGGGCGCAGCTCAGTGGTAGAGCATTCATCTAGTATGCAAGAGGCCCTGGGTTCAATCCTCAGTACCACAAAATAAACAAATGTGTTAAAAAAAAAAAAAAAGAAAAAGAAAACCATGCGCCACCACTCCTGGCTTGACACTATTTGTTGTCAATGATAAAAATGGAGCTGACGGCAAACATCAGAATTTGGGAAAACTTGTTTCTGCCACTGTGAGCTTGACAGCTTCCCAGTAAGACTTTTCTGATGAGATGGTTAGATTAACAAATGTAGCATTTTCATACTATATAATGATACATATCACCACTTAGAAAATCGTTATTGCTCACTGAAAAAATATTTACCAAATAACCAATACATGATGTTACAAAATTATCTATGGATAAGCACTCATTCAAAATGTGTGACAGCCCAGTAGATTTTGATATCACAGACTTCAACAAAGTTTATTTTTATGGATTCAGAGTCTACACTGTAGCTAACCTTTAAGAAACTACCAATTATGGAGTTTTGATGTATCCTAACATAAAAGCAGATCCGCAATTACCTAAAAGGCTACTAAAATACTTCTTTCTTTTCCACCCACGTGGGGTATGAGGCTGATAGGATTTTCCTCATCTACTTCTACCCAAACAATTTATCAAGGTACACTAAGGATAGAAGCAGATGACAGGACCCAATTACTTTCAATTAAGCTATGCATTTAAGGCTTTTTTCTGTTGTACTGTACTTTTCAAAAAGGCAGAAAACAGAATTTTGAAAGAGTTTTACCATACAGAAATGATATAAGAATCTGGAGCTCGGAGGTAAGACGGTGACAGAATGGGAATGAGCCAGGACCTCTGACTTCAAACCCATGAAAGTGGTAATGCTGGGAGAGAGTTAATAGAACTTAGGAAATCAGGAGGAAGGAGCCTGTGAGTGCTCTGCAGGAATGACCATTCCTCAATCCTGTCCAGAGCTGAGCTCAGTACCTTGCACATATTAGGAGCTCAGTCAGCATTCAATGATTGAAAGTATGTCAACAGAGTAAGGCTAAACTATTACCCTACTAAAAGCACTATTAAAGCAGAAGGTCTAGATTTTTACCAATCCAATATCCTCCATTTAAAGATACAAAGACTCAGGTGAAAATCCTTCTCTCTGACATACACTCTCTCACTTAGGGGCCTTGTTCCACGGCATATGGAAGAACAAATTAATAGGTAACACAGGGACAAGATGGTGATTAAAAGATGAAAACCATTCTGAAATCCTGCAAAAGGCTGTTGCTTTTCTGGGAAAAGAAGGGCAGTACAGAAGATCATGGAATAGCTCACTTTTCCATAGTGAGCAAAAGACGAATGGGAGGGGCTAGGGATTTAGCTCGGCAGCACAGCGCCTGCCTGGCAAGCGCAACGTCATGAGTTTGATTCCCGGTACCGGAAGAAAAACAAAAAAAAAAGATGCATGGGAATGGTGGTCAAAGGGCCCCCTCTAGGTAAACCAAACAGGAACTGGAAAGTTAGTCCATTACTGAGAAGTGTTTCTACTTCTATGAGCAAGTACTGGTGTCCTCAATCTTCAACTTTCCCTGTTCTATCTCCCATCAGACCCTTCACAGTAGGTTGGAGTTAGGGTCACTGCAGACCTTTCACTTTCTGTCAGTTCCACATGGAATTCTGACCACATATTCTACTAGAACAGTGGATGGGAACCTATGGCATGCATGCTGCAGCAGGCTGTCTGTTATCACTGAGAGCTCTGAAAGGTTCGCCATCACAATCCTAGAACATTCCAAGAAAAGGTGTAAAAGGTTCTGTTAAGACATTCTGTATGTCTATTAGGTATTAAACAAGCTTCCCTGACCCTGACATCTTGTATAGCTTAACCATCACAAATACAATTAAGAAAAAAAAAAAAAATTCAGGTAACAAACAACAGACCAAAGTCAGCTTTCCAAATAAGCTATTTGTAAGAGGAGATCTACCTTTGTACCAACCAGAATGTACCAGTTCTGTTTGAAAAAATTTAATACTGAGGGAAAATAACATCAACTAACAATGTGTCTAACGACACTAAAGAAAAATTCTTGTGAGGATGTGATTCGGCCATATTCAAGTATAATCTATAGAAAGTTAAACTAAAAACAACAATAACAACAAAAAACCCCAAAAGGTCACCATAGTAAATATCAGCTGTCCTAAGATAACAACAACATCAACAGCTGGGGTCATCTCATCCTCTCATCTTTCAGGCATTCCACATGGAATGCTAACTGTAGGGTTCTCTAACAGAATTTGATCATTCCAGTCAAATCTACCCAAATATACGCTTTTACTTCACTGTTTTGCATGTAAAGATTCTAATAAAGTAATGAATATACATTTTCATATATATAATAAATACGTATTATATATAATAATTTATACATAGTGAATATATATGTATATTTTGTATATATAAAATAAGGGTGGGGGTGGGCATATAGTTCAGTGTTACAGAGTGTGTTTAGCATGCACAAGGCTCATGAGAAAGAAACGAGAAAAGAGGAAAGAAAAAAAGATCCCCAACATCCTCCCCCCAAAAAGAGGTAGTCTGTTATTTACTGTTACATTTATGAAAGTGAACTGGGCACATTAACTGAGTCAGCCTTAAGGCACAAAATTTATGAACCACCCACATCTTAGCTTTGGAAAAGCTAATGTTTTCCTTCCTCTAACCAGAATAACAGATGGAGAACTCTGAGAAGTCATCTAAAGATGTCTTTAGAAATTTCAAGCATGTTTTGCTTAACAGCTCATGTCACACTTTATGATTCTACCAGAAGGCCTAGGACGGAGACTGGGTTGACTAAGATTAAAAGAAGCCTGTAGATCCAAGGATGTTGCCGCTACGACATTACGCTTGCACGCAGCTGTAAGAGGAAGATCAACAGGAGCCTGGTTCTTTCTGCCATAGCAGTCCCACATGGACTTGATGGCTCCATTGACAGTTGTAACAGGGGACCAACCATGAGCTCAAGGGCTGGAGCTGGAGAGGCAGGATTTATCTAACAGACTCCTGTCTCTGACATTTAGGCTTACAGGGGTGAGATTTCTGAATTTACAGGAGGGTCAAGAGAACCATCATTTCACATAAAATTTCTCAATTTCTAAGCATCAGCACCCAATCCAACATTTTCTGAAACACTGTCTACTGAACAAAGCATGATTCGAGGCTGCTTCCCATCATAAAGTACTAGGTACTTCACTCAGGGAGCAAAAAGGTGACAGAGCGAGGTGAAGGGCAGCACTCGCCCAGTCTGTGAGTGAGCGCAGGACAGCAAATATAGTAGAGGTAGACCGAGAACACGCCACGAGAGGCTACAGGACCATAAGAGAAAGAGGCAGAAGAACATGTCCTGTCTGTGAACTCTCCGGCACTGTCCATCTCTGAAGCTTGCATTGCATCGTACTGTAAGGTGAGGGTCACATACTTTTTCTCACTATTTTGTATAGCTTTATAAGTTTGGTGAATAATAAATGTCTCTTAAACTAAGAAAAAAAAAACATCGCTACTCCTTACACTTCTCCCTGCTACAGTTTGGCTATGGTTTGGCTGAAGTTATATTATAGTTTAATTCCCCCCACCTCCCCAGTCACTGCACTTTCAGAACAATGAGCTAAAATAAATCTCATCTCTTTATAATCTGTCTCTGCTATTTCATGTTAGTAATAAAAAGCTGACTGCTACACTATCTCTACTTTGCTCAAAAGGAGTGACCCATTTCCATATGTCAAGTTCCTGAATTAACCCATCCTCTGGGGCTGGGAAATGTGAGTCTGGTTATGTCTTCATCAAGGTTTTCTGCTTTTTTCACTCACAGTGCTCTAGGCTCTTGTGGCCTTTTTCTGGGCTCACCTCAAATACGTCTGCTCCTGTGCACACTCACAGACTGCTAGGCCTTCGTCACCACTCATCTCACGGTACTTACCCTAGGTTACTCAATAATGGAAGAAAACCTCAAACTTTTGTATTTTTGAAAGATTCTCACTAAGTTGCCCAGGCTGGGCTTGAACTTATGATCCCCCTGTCTCAGAGCCTCCCAGAGTGCTGGTATTACAGGTGTGTGCCACCATACCCTCCAAAAACATCTTAAACATTCACTGGAATAGAACTTTCCTAAATCCTAAATTGAACAACCTTTTATTTTTTCCCTTAGGCTCACAGGGTAAGATAAATATTTTATACATACATTGACCCCCAGGGCACTAAAATCTAATTTGAAAAACACATGATCTACCCCAGAACACAGTGTGCCCCAACTAGTTTGGAAACATCTCTCATCTGCCTTCTTGAGTTCTTTTTGTTACATCACAGAGCTCTCAGTGGAGGCGACGTCACAGGAAGGCTAGTGAATCACTCAGAATGCTTGAAATATTAAAATTAATACAGTAGGGCAAACCAGCTGAAAACTGAGCCTTTCTTACATTCTAGAATTAAGACAAAGGAGAAAAAATTATTTATGGTTGAATTACCAACAGCCATTTGAGATAAAATTGAACATGTCGAAGAGGTTTCAAAAAACAAATTTATCCAAAGCCCTAACATTCCTAAGCTAACTAAAGCCCAAAATAAGGCCTGCCAGTCACGCTGACATAATTAGGTGTGTGCCTTAGCTTCTGCCCTCATCAGCTACTGGGCTGGCAGCAGAGTTGCGCTTTACTTGCCTCAGGAATGGAAACCAATCAAATTAGGACATCAAAGGACTCAACTCTATAGCAACATGGATCAATCTGTAATGTGAAAACTGACTCCTCTGACTTATAGATCTATAGACTCAGATACAAAGAATATTTGTGGTAGATTGAATTACTAGCCCCAATTCTTCAACTCTCCCAGGAGCCTAGAGTAGAAATAAAAATCACTCTATCTGTGTGCTCTAAACAATTATTTTATACAGTTTGTGCTTTCCTTTTTTTACTTTTAGAGGTATAGTAGCATGGAAAATATCAGAGCATGTACCATGATCATGATCCAGCTCTGCCCATCCAACCAGCAGAAGGTGACACTGACGGAGCCTCTTCTGCGCGCCACTTGCAACATGAGGAGATTCTCATACACATATAGTGAGGGCCGGCTTCTTGCTTTCATGGAGCTCTGAATCTACGTGGAAATGTTCGAGCAGAGCAGCAAACCACCAAGAGAAGCATGAGAACATGCTTGAGAACACTTCTTTGGGGTACAGAGAAAGGACTCTCTACAGCTCAGAGGAATCTACAAAGGTTTCATAAGGGGACTGCATTTCATTTCAGTCTCCACTGGTTATAGGCATAGAAAAATCCTGGAAGATATATGGATTTACACAATCTGGATTCTCAAGATAAACTACCATGCCCACCAACTAAACAGGATGAAGTCTAGTGCCTTCGGCCTCTAGAATCATACGACTAAGTCCCAAGATTGTGAACAACAGAAAAATACTGGACACTGGAGACCTGGGCTCAAGTGTTAGCACAACTGCCTTAGTGTGAGAAAGCAGGAACAGGACCTAACATGCCTACACCCTATAATTTCAGTGTGCCTTCCCCAATAACTCTGGTTATTGGACCTCACCTAGTAGGAGGCAATGTGATCAGTTAATTTGTATAATATATAGCTAATACCTAAATCAGACACTGATTAAGATTTAAGATCATACCTGTAATCCCAGCAATTAGGAGGCTGAGGCAGGAAAACTGCAAGGTGAAGCTCAGCCTGGGCAATTTAGCAAAACAATGTGTCAACATTTAAAAAGGGGAGAAAGCTCAGTACAAAGGCCCTGGGTTCAACCTCCAGTACTACAAAAAAAAAAAAAAAAAAAAAAGAAAGAAAGAAAAAGATAAAGTGGCCCAGACAACAAATCAGGACTGTTTGGAGATATGAAGACAGCCTCCGTTTTTATTCAATTAATCATGACTTATTTACCAAGCTCACCTGCAATAGTCCAGCAACTGACAATACAATGATGAACCATTCCTTGCCCTTCAAGCCCAGAAAGTCTTAACTAAAACCAGAATTTAAAATATGGGTATTTCACAATTAAAAGTAAACGTTCTTATCACACCACTGTGCTGATAACCATCACTAATAACCACTATTTATTCTGGCTATAGCTGTTTTTGTCCTAGGAGCTCTTTGAAGGTGTTCTTACTAAACCCTTAAAGGTAAGTTCAGACGAAAAGACTATGAGTGTCTGTTTCATAGATGAGAGGCATGTAAACTGCCTGTCCGGGGAGAGCTGGGACTTAACCTCAGGAAGCTGACTGGAGAGCCCACCCTCCATGTTAATGGAGTATGAGGCCTTGCTGCACCATCTGGACTTGATTTTGTGGAAAATCCTGCTTTTGTACACTGTAGCCCTGAACCTAACTTTGAAACGGTCATTAAATGGGACTTATCTCAGACACAGAAGGTGTGGCTCAGTGATAGCACATTTGCTTAGCTTGTGCTATGCTAGGTCCTGGGTTTGATCCGAAGTGCATGCGCACACATAAACACACAAGCACGCGCATATGCACGCAAGCCCATCCAGTATCACATTCTATGTTTCTAATTTTGTGACGCCCACATAAAATCTAACGTACAATTTGGTATCCCCGAAGGCTTCAAAATGACCCATCCTTCAAAAGTCTTCATGAAGCACACATGGCACATCAGTTAAGAGAGGAACTGCAGAGGCATGATCAGCATGCACTTATGTGAGCCACTGTGCACGCCTTGGCCCTGGAAGGAGCAGTACCTTGGACAAAACCCCAACCGGGTTCACAGTTGCTTTGTTTTAGAACTAGGATCAAGGCATTCTCTAACCTTCCTAAACTCCTGTGGGATGCTTTTCTTTTACCTTTTCCTTTTTAAGAGCTTTCTGTTTTCTCACAGGAGGAAAAGAGCTGCACCATATTGTAGACATGACTGATTGGTTAAAAAATGTCGGTGAAAAGCTGGAGGGGGCAATTCAGAAAGAAAGGGAAACAGAAAGTAGTCAGACTCCGCATTAGGCAATACATTCTGTTTTATAAATAGCACTCCAACTTGAAAAGGCTGCCCCTAAGGTAGGAATGGGTCTATTCCAATTTTCTAGGCTCCCAAAGCACAGCCTGCAATCGAAAGATAACTGTGCCATGATTTCACCATAACACACGCTCTCCTGTGATAAGTATTTATTCAACACATAGCAAACAGGCAAATGTACATTTTTCTACACATACCACGGCACTGCCCAGCAACATTGTAAAAATATTTAGTCTTATTGTTTCTTTTCCTTCAACAGTTAATATTTGTGTTTATTACATATATACATGAAACACGTAGTAAATACTTTCACCATGACAAATAAAACATACAATGTTACTTTAAACTGATTGTGATCATTTAAAATACTAACAATATGTCTCATTGAAAGGATGAAATAAAAGAAATACTGGGGCTGAAAAATTGCTTATCTCACTATCTATGTAGTGTTTACTACTTGAAATTCCGAAGTGCGACTACGAAGAGCTTTCATTTTGTAGGAGTACATAACTGGCTCTAAGGCAATTCCAAAATAATTAATATTCAATTATTAATAATTTATATCAATTCTTAATAATTTGTCTCCCAGTATGCTTTTAAAAATGTGATCTTGAGTCACAGCTAACACATTCTTTGAAATATATTTAATTCAAAACTATCAATACTCATGATTTATCAAGGGCCATCTTATTCATAGCCATCCTTATTCATCTATTTTTTTTTTTTTGTACCAGGAATCGAACTTAGGACCTTGTACTTTCAAGGCAGGTGCTGTGCCACTGAGTTATATCTCTGGCTATTCATCTAAATCCAAAGATCTTCAAAACCAACATTTAGAACAAAAACTAAACACACCTTCCCAACATGGCAGCAACTTTAATCCAGTTCACATCACATGCTAAACACTCTCCTGGGTTTGGTGGATAAACCCAGCAGAAAACAACACCAGGACACAGAGAGCAAATGTGTGATCAACATTTGTGACTTCCTGGAGAGAAAGTCACAGGCACATTTTGGGAGTCTGCGGGGGGAGTGCGATGCACACTTTCGGATTAAAGTCTTCCCTCTCCATAGGCCCCTACAGAAGGCAGCACTCAATAAGCACAAGGGCTGTGCATAGAAATATCTATGTCTTCACCAGTGACGGAATCATTAAATAACTCATGGAGCTGGCATACTGTAGCACAGGATGAAAAATGCTTAAAAAGGAAAGAAACAGAAAAATCCACTAATTTTTAAAATATACTCTTAAATCAAAAAGGCAAAGCATGGAATTTTGAGTAATTTTTCTTGCTTTAACTTTTTATTATGGAAAATTCTAAACATAAAAACTGAGAGAAAAAGAATCACAAAATCTCATGAACCCATAACCCAGTTTTAACAATTAGCAGCTCATGAGTAATTTTTTTTGACCCCCACTCCTATTATTTTAGAGAAAGTCCCATACACCCTATGAGTTGTGTTGGCCTATATAGTCATCCCTTGCTAGCTATAGGGGCATGGGTTCCAGGACCCTTACTGAATCCCCAAAATCAAAGATACTCAAGCTCCTTACATAAAATGATATAGTATTTGTATATAAACTATACATGTCCTCTCATATACTTGAAATCATCTCTGGATTACTTATACTACCTAGTACAGTATAAACATTATATAAATAGATGGTATACTATATTATTTAGGGAATGACAAGAAAATAACATCTCTATATGTTGCAATTTTTTCCACCAAATACTGTTGATCAGCATTGGCTGAATCCACAAAGGCAGAACCTGTGGATACACAGGGCCAAGTCCTATTATGCCATTACTGTATATGTATTAGTATATTAGTTCTTACCTCTAAAAGATGACTTACAGAATTTGAGTAAATTTTAAAATTTACTATAAATGTGGATACTTGCCTAAAGTGTTTTATGGAAATACCTCCAGACCCCAAAAGAGTTAGCAGTGATCTTTGGGAATAAGAACTCTGATGAGGGACAGTGGAGATTACACTGTTCATTTAAGCTCTTGCAGTTAATTTAAAATTGAACTCCAGGAGGACACCTCCCACCCAGAAGAGCAGTGGGAAGGCTGCCGGGACCAGAGGACGTCAGCGAGGTCTCAGTACGTGGTGGCTCCACAAGTAAGAGGTAGGACTTTGCTAAAAGATGCTCACAGAATGGTTTCTGTAGCTTCACACCCTAGCAGGGAGCAATGTCCATCAGGTACAGGATAGGAATTCTCTAAATGGGTAAAAAGTAACAGCGTTGTGGACTCTGACAGTACTACACGTAACTATGATACCAAGGATGCCACTTCTGAGATGAAAAAGACCAATCTCAGCTACAGCCAGCTGATGAAATCCTTCACTCAAAGGACTGGGGCCTTAAAGGCTGCTTCAAAAACACTTCTTTTTTAAAAAAACTATCAATGGCTTCACTTTCTCCTCTTTTTCCTATATTTATTCCTTACGATTTATCTAGTTTATAGGTTAAAAAATTTATTTCCTTGCTTTCTATTAGACATTTTTGATACATCTGTCTCATATTAACACAGCCCAGAGACCCACAGGGGTAGCTGCAGGGCTACCTTTCTGAGTCTGCTTGCACTGAACTCATGGGCAGCAAAACCCTCTGCAGCTGTCATTCTTCCGATCAACAGATTAGGGACAATGAGAAAATGAGATTAAAAGTAGATGACCTTTAGGGCCCTGTTCTTTTCTCTCACAGTGTAACACCCCAACAAATAAGGACATACAAATACACATAAAACTATCAATGACCAATCTCAATTAGACTAGTGAAAGTCTTAAACGTCTACATATATTTTATGAGACATACCATTCTCTCACTTTCAAATGTCACTTAAACAGGATATAAACTATTCCTTAATGAAAATTAAAGGAAAATTTCTATTAAGGAATAAACTTCTAATGTTTTAACTTTTCATCAGCTTACACATAAATAAGTGCTCTTTTTGTTGTTGTTTTGGTGGCACTGTGGATTAAACGCAGGGCCTTTACACTGAGCTACATATCCAGCTCCTTTAATTTTTATTTTGAGATAGGCTCTCACTATGTTGCCCAGGTTGGCCCCAGGCCGGGGTCCTCCTGCCTCTGCCTCCCAGGGTGCTAGAATTACAGATGTGCACCACCCTAACTACTAGATAATTTCTTTAAAAATAGTTGACTTCAAAATAGCTGGTTGTCTTAATCGGGTTATATCTTGCCCTTGGCAACTGTGTTTTATCAACATGTAACAGAATCTGACATTTGTATACAGCATACAGAAAGTTTACGTAAGCACTGTAGCACAATTTCTGTATCAGTGATGTTTTACTGTACTTAACCAAGGACCTATTTCTTCCACAAAAGTGCTTACCAGAACACACAACTTATGAATGATCCAAAATGAAACTAATCTAAGACGTGGGTGAAGAGTAATGATATTTTCCAAACACACTGCCCAGTTTTCCCTTAAAAGGCTCTCATTTCTCTCGCCTAGTGATGGACATTCTTGGTCAGTCTACAGGTTTGTTGACCAATAGCTGGAAGCACCAAAAGCAAGAGCCACCCAAGGCCCCTCCCCCTCGGTACCTGCTTCGTCTGGGGAGCTGGGGGAGGCGCTGTCATGGGACAGTGTCGTCCAGCTTGACTCCTCATCGCTAGGTGCCAGGTTCTGGATCCGGTGGAGCGCACAGTCGGTTTTGGCCCCCGTTTTTGGGTGATCCTTCTTGGTCTCTGGGCTGGAGGACACGGTGGCTACCTGGCCATCTTCTGGACTGCACTGGGGTTTGTTTGGTTTCTGCAGCAGCAAGTCTCCATTTCCAATGACAGCAGGGGCCTGGCCCTGGCCTGGCTGGGCCTTCTCCTCCCCAAGCCCTTGGTGGTTGCCCAGGTTCTGCTCCAGTTCTCGGGCCGAGGTTTCCAGGTCTGCATAGTAGTTGAGGAAGCTCTTAGTTCTCCTGGGCTGGGCGGGCATAATCTCACAGCCCATGGGCTCTTGGGCATGGGGCTCCTTCCCCTCTAACTTCTCAGAAGTTATGTTGATGACTGCAGCAGGGCTGATGTTTTTGTTGGGGTCTTGCTGCCCTTGCTCCGCAGCCTTCCGGAGCTGGTTCTCCCCATTTTTCACCAGCTTGATGTTGGCAGAGCTATTTCCCAGCAGGGGCTGTGCAGCGGGATCCGAGAGGCCCATCGCCGCCTGGATGTTAGTTAGTGCATATTTTTTCCTGCATTTGGGAGGTGTGCTGTTCTTGGGGTCTGCGTGTTTTATTTCAGCATTCAACAGTTCATTGTGAGAGGAACGGAGATTAAGGGTGTTTGGCGGGGTGGCGGGGCTGTTGCGATTTGCGATGTCTGTGGTTCCGCTGCTGGCCATAAACACTGCCAAGGGGTCGACACCCAAGTCAGCTGGGAAAAGAGCAAATTGGTTGTTAGATGCCTGCCATAAGTAACGACTCCACATAGAATGTGAGTCACACTTTTACACAGGAAGTTGATATAGTCTTCTAGAGTTGACCCATTTTCTTTTTTCACAACTTGTTCATGTAGTAAGTAGGAGCCAATAAAAAGATTAACGTGAATACACTGTACTCAAAAGCCAACATACAGAAAAGCTAGCACATCAGAGGGTTGAAATTTTACTTAGGATAAAAAAGCATTTCACTTTTGAATTCATATAAAAGCATTTTCTTCTAGTTGCTGATCTACATTTTTTACAATCTTGAACATCATCCCCTTTATAAATATTTACATGTTTTTATTCAGTAGTTCATTCTCTACAACAACAAAAGAGGTCAAAATTCCTTGGGCGCTCCAGCATACTTAATTAACCTGAAATGTCATTGTGTAATGATGCTCCATACATCCAAGGTTATTTTTCTCATTTTTGTTTAGAAATTGTGTTGTGAGTGCCTGGAAACCAAACCTTCATTAGAATTTGTTAATATCTCTGTGAACATTTTCAACCTGGGCTTAGTGTTTGCACTTAGCAGAAATTTTGAAGAAATGGTTGAATTTTTCCAGAACACGTACCAACAAAACTACTACTAACAATACAGCACTGAGCCCGGGGCTACTGACAACATGCTGGAGCTCCCAAACGGTCTGCAGAGATTTCAACTGTTTGTAGTCATCCTGTGCCTTTGCAGAACTCCTAGGAAACTATCTGACAGTTGCATTTATCTCAAATATTTTTCACCACCAGTGATTTATTCCACGTATCACTAAGAAGAAAGAAAAGGTTTCTCATACTACAAGGGAATAAAATTCATCAGCAAGAATTTCTAAGGTTTCAGATTTCTCAGTCTGTGAGCAATGACTGCTTTCTTACCTTACCCTTTGCCCTCCACAGAGACTTGGGTGATCCTCACATCAGCAGCAGAGGACCCAAAGTACAGCTTCTAACATTCTTGAAACTACATTCTGACAACCCTCTCTTCTCCCCACAGGCAGAACAGGGATCTCTGCATAAGAAGAGGGCAAGAATCTCCTCCTATTTGAGTGCTTAGCGGGGTCTCTGTATCACTATACACACAGGTTTGGAAATTTTAGGTAAGAACTATTCTCTCATTCTACAATCGTTGTGCTTGTAGGAAGCTAGGCAACGTTAGCCTAGGCAACAGACACATTTGTAACAGAATGATCATGGAGTGGTTAGACTTTGGGTCCCATTCTTTAAAGTTATTATTTGTAAGGATTCCTGCTTACCCAGCACTGCCTTAAGCTATTGGGCCTCATTTTACAGGAAGGGAGAATTAATGTGTTTTTTCTTTTAAAACAACACTCTGACAACTAAATTTTTACAAACTGTTTTATGATTGCTTCACTATTACTACTACCATTTTATGGAAACCATACATTTCAGTTTATAATTCAATGTTATTCAAGAGTAGCATCTGACATGAGTGGTCCCACCTCAAACACATGTAAAGTTTTTCCTCAGACATAAGTTTTTCCTGCAGCATAGGTGCACAAGAGAAAGTTATTTGTACACTCCTAGAGTGACATTATGAGAAAGCAAAAACATGCTAGATTCCTAAGAGGCATACAAAATTGTTCTAAGTCTGTTTTATGATGGTAGGTAGTATACTCTAGAAACGTTATTAGGGAGAAATTTTTATTTACTTTGTAAGCATAAATATTTTGGGAAATAATACATTAGAATCTTGAGGTGTTTTTAATATTCAAGTGGCTGCTCAATTCTAGATGTGACAGGTTCACAAGCCAAAGAGATCCCACAGCCCTTTCCATCTTCTAGAAACCATGCCAGGGTGAGGACACGTGGGCTGAGTTAGAAGCATCCAATGCAAGTCGGGTGTGCAAACACAGCTCTGTATATGCTGATTTTATAGGTCGAAGCTTGAACACAGGTGAGTATGTCTTAAATACTGGTGTTGTGAGGAGGCAAAGTTAAAGGTTCAGTCCTAGAACTAAGGCAGCCAAACTAATCCTCTGAAATGTACAATGGCCTCCAAGAGTTTATGCATCAGCAAAGAAGTCATCTGAGGTCAAAAAGGCAGAGGTCACCAAAGTCCTAGAAGACTCAAGACTGCAGGAAGGAGGGCCTGCATATGAGAAGCAACGTCATGAAAGTTAAGAGGACAGAACTCAGGATCAGAGAGATACAAGCTCAAGATCTGTCCCAGCCACTCGCTAGCAGAGTGACCTAGGACACCTGGCCTCTATTTCCTTGTTGCAAAAATGAGCCCACCAATAATGCTTGGTTGGTATTAGTCCCAAAATGAAAATGCTTGTAGAGTGCTTAGCACAGTGCATAACAATACATCTGAGCTCTCTCATTTCTTTGTACCCAAGTGACAGAGCACAGAACCGCCTGCCAAAGCTCCCAAATTAACTACCTCTCCCGGGTCTTTTGAGGGGTGGGGAGGGGTTGAAACAGAACCTCACTATGTAGCCCAGGCTGGCCTCAAACTCATGGTGATCCTCCGCCTCCACCTCCCAAGTGTACTACCACACCAGGCCGCCTCTGGGTCTGACTGACAGAAATGCTCTTATGCAGAGATACAAAGAGTAAGCACACTAACAAAAAAGGACAAAGGACAAAGAAGCTGGGTCCATGAGAATCTCATTAAGAAAAAAACTACGTTTCTCAAGCTTAAGAGGAAGGAGGCTTGCTTATTTACTTACTTATTTGCAGTACTGGGGATTGAACCCAGGGCCTTCTCACTGAGCTACATATCAGTCCTTCTCATTTTTTATTTTGAGACAAGATCTTGCTAAGTTGCCCAGGCTGGGCTCAAACTTGTGATCCTCCTGCTTCAGCAAAAGTGCTAGTTAGAGGTGTGCACTTCCATGCCTGGCTGCACTTCTATTAAATGAAAGAAAATTTTACAGTATCTGTTTAGGCGCTGTAATATTTAGCCATTTTCTTTGGAATCAAGAGGACTAAGAAATACAACCACACTCTTTAACACAACAGACAAGTTACTTAAACTCCCCATTTCTTCACTGCACAGCGGAGATAACAGCAGGCACATCTTGTGGACCCTTGCTGAAGGCTTTTAAAAGAAGTGACTGTCAAACACTAATCCAGTGGCTGGCATAACGTAACAGCTCAGACCATGTTAGGGGTCACTATTATTTTACAGCAGTCTTTCCCCCCATATTCCTCTCTGCAGAAGACATGCAAGAAAGTCAGAGAAATCTACCTCAGCGGTAGGTGGTCTTTCCTCCTTTGGATTGCAGAGGATCTGAAAGGAAGAAAGGACAGAGTGTCACTCAAGGAGCCTGTACAAATCAAGAGGTAGCACAGATGGAGGAAAAGGGGCTGGCAGGGGTTCTGTGAGGCGTGCTCTGAGACTTTGGCCTTGATCTTGAACAAATCAGAGGCTGAAGGGTGTGTGCGTGTGCGCGCGCACATGCATGTGTATACACGTGTGTGTATATGTGTGCGTGCATGCACGCATATGTTTGATGTATTCACGTATATGTTGGGCACGTTCTTCTACCACATTCTCCAAGGAAAGGACTATAAAAAGGCATTAAAGAAGCAGTGTGAACTAGGCAATCAAAATATCATGCTCATCCAGGAAAGAGTGGAGTGAGGCGGCAGAGGCAGGCTGGCTCCATCTCCATGTTCCTTCTGTTTGGCATTAGAGTAGACTCTGCCTTACCAAAGAAGGGCAAGACCCAGGCACCAGGATCAGTTTGGAGGCTGCTGCAATATTCCAACAGGGAGAAGACGGATGGCCTGAAAAGATGGCTTGGGGGAACACGCCTGACTCTTTTCCACTTCTAGTTCTGGGCATTCATCTCTTCATCAGAACAGGGAGATGAGCTTCCCGTTAGCCACCCAAGACTGAAACGAGCCTGCTGAACTAAATGCTTAGACAGACACTACTGACTTCCACCATATCAGCTTCAGGAGCATGGCTGAGGTGGGCAGGGAGGGACCCTCATACAGCCTGACTATGAACGAAGTGGGAAGAGACAGGACAGTAGCTGGAGGAGTAGCCAGAGTTCCAGGAAGGAATTTCTGCATTTAACAATGAGAATCATGGTCATGTTTTATCATTTAGCGGCTGTAAAAGCAGAAGCCAGCAGGCAGGGAAGAGTGGCCACACGAAAGAGGGACTGAGTGATAAAGTAAAATGCAAGGGATGAAAGAAGACCAGGGGAGCACAGCAGATGAAGAGCCAGGCTTGCCCGAGATAAGGGCCAGGAGAAGGGAGGAGGAAGAGCAAGCAGGGGGCAAAATACCTTACACAGGGACACAAATCAAACCAACAGCCTCCATTTTCTCCCTGCAGATAAAGCCTTCCCCTAGCGAAGCAGTCTAGGAGGGAAGATGGGGACAGCGACGTTTAGACACTGTCGCTGAGGGGCAAAGGTCCGGGCATGCTGAGGTGAGCAGATACAGATGCACTCCGAGATCTGGCCTGGAGCAGGAAAGGAATGAGCCATGGGGTTGGAAGAGCTGGGAAAGAAAATGGCCAGGATCAGAGGTCTCAAAAAGGCTGAGGACATTTATGAACAGAGTTAGAAAGAGTTTTAAACCCTGCCGCATGTTACAATCCTGAGGGGGAAGCTTTGAAAAATACAGACATGCAGGCTCCATCCCCAGGGCACTCCCAGGGTCTGAATGAACCACTCTGGGGCTGGGCCCAGGCAGGGCGTGAAAAGTTCTCTGGGTGGCTCTAATGTCTTCCAAGGCTGAGAACCACTGCAAGTGGGAATTGAGATAGGGAAGAATGAGATCATCTGTGTCTGAGTTCGTGAATTCAGAGGCACATGGGATCCTCTGATCACACATCATCTTCCTCGCCATTCCACTCACTCCCTTACCTCTTTCCCTTCCCCTCATGCACCCTTACCTCTGTCTAGCAAACTCATTCTCATTCTGCAATTCATGGTAGACGCCCCCTCTTTACAAAGCCTGCTCTTCCCCTCCAGGCAGAACTCTGGGCTTCTCGTTCTCCATTCCTGATGCCTTCAGACACATGCCTCTATCACAGCATCACCGACAGCTTCACTTCTATTTTTCAACCTGTTTAAGTATCCCATGAGACTGACCTCTAGCACCAGCATAGTAGCACACAGCAGGCATCATTAAACATTGTAGACTAGATCCTTAAATACCATGGAACAAGGCAAGTGTGTTATCAACATCTCAAGAAATGTTTAAATAAAATGTCTAGGTAGAATTTTTGAGTTTCTTATTGAAGATTGAAAGGAGATCGTTGGTATTGCCCAAATAATTACATCAATAGAACATTCAGTTTTTCCTTCCTTGCTAAAGCTAACTCATAATGTTAAGAAGAGACAGAATGATCAGTGACCAATTATCTCAACTTTACCCCCATACAGAGCAGAGCAAGAATTAAAATCCTACAACATACTATCTAGACCAATTTTCTTGCTCCTCAGTCTCAGCTCAGGAAAATTCTCAGTCTATGTGCCTATGATCCTATATAAGAAAAGAATATTTGAGTCACAGGTTTGTGTTCTGGGACCCAGAGAGGACTGGCACATTCTCTGTCAAACATCCTGCTCACTATCATCCTGCTCCAAGCTCGCCATGCTTTGGACTGAGGAGGACTGAGGCCCAGCCGAGACTTTGGTGTGCTGGTATACCTGTGCTCCAGGCTTGGACCCACCATCCAATTCTGGGTTTTCCTAATTCTTGCATCACCATATATAGCATGTGCATCATTAGTAGCAACTAATAGAAAAAAAATAAAAGTAGGAAACAGCAACATAAGAATTTAGCAAAATTTGGAGAAAAATGCATAGTTCCTGGCCATAAAAATGAAAGGTTGGCTCTCTATCTCTCTCACCCCAAGTTTCCACCTCCCTTTTGATTTCTCCAGTTTTCATGTAGGACATTTTAGCCTGCTTTCCTCAATACTGAAGCTATGTTGAAACTTTCATCAAAAGCTGATATTCTATTTTTCTTTTCTTCAGATTACGACCCATCGTACATATTATCGTATATATCTAAAATGTTCTCTGAAAGTCTCAGGTGTTCAGGGCTGGGACTTTTAGAAGACGAATGAATCATGGGGCCACGGTGCTTATCCACTGATGAGTTCAGAGATGAATAAGCTGTTAGGAGGTGGAGCCCAGCGGCAGGAGGTCCCTGGGGTGTGCCTTTGGCAGAGACATTTCTTGTTCAGGCTCTTACTTCATCTCTGCTTCCTGGCGGCCAGGGGTTGGGCAACTTTCTTCCACCAAGTCCTCCTGGCCATGGAGCCAGCTGACCATGGACTGAACCCTCTGAAACTGTGAGCTGAGCCAGAATAAACCTTTTCTTCTTTAAATTGTGTACGTAAATTATTTGGTCTTCGTGATGAAAAGCTGACTAGTACACTAGCTCCAAGAACATTTTGTCTAATACTTTGGTTCACAAACTCAATTTTCTCCATTATTCATGTGGAAAATTCAATCAAGTTTCCCCATAAAGTCAACAATGAACCTGTTGAACACTAAATTTGATTTGGTTCTTGTCCAACTTGGTTTGCGACCAGAATTGTTGAAAGAAGCAAGTTCATGAATCGAGGTACCACTGTACTTCTATAAATTAGGGAGATGGGGAAAGTTAAATCTACTTAAACATGGGCTGGATTCTCACTGAGAATTCATAGTACCACCACTCTCCCAGATTCCCAAGCTAGAAACCTTAGCATAGTCTCTCATGAATTACTGCAACAACGTCTGTCAATTTTACTTGAAAATATTTCCCCAATAATTCAAGTTCCCTCTTCTCACCACTTCTGTGCCTACTCTGAGGCCCTCACACCTTATTCTACTTTTCCTTATGGAGAGCACTAGTATAAAAGCTCTCTCATGGGGCTGGGGATTTAGCTCAGCAGCAAAGCACCTGCCTGGCAAGCTTAAGGTCGTGAGTTCGATTTCTGGTACCAGAAGAAAAACAAAACAAACAAACAAAACAAAAAGCTCTCTCAAACTCCATCTATCCTAACACACTTTGCCTTCCCTGATTAAAAAATCTGAAATCTGAAATACTAGAAAATGTGAAACTTTCCAACAGCCTACATGACATCAGGAGTGGACAATTCCACACCTGAACTTATGTGACCAGTTGTAGTTAAAATGTGAGTACACTAAATATACATAAATGACTCTCAGTTTCCATGTATGTGGTATATATGAAACATAAATAAACTTCATGATTTATATATATATGCAAACATCCCCCAATCAGAGACATTTCTAATTCCAAGCATTTCAATTAGAGATATGCAACATATATATATCCCCCCTACACATGTACACATATATGCACACACCCCCATTCACACACGTTTATTCTTTAAGAGAGAAACCGCCAGATCATTTCACAAAGTAGCTGCACTATTTTATACTCCCAACTATCCGTGTGTGAGGATTCTAATTTCTCTACATCCTTCACACTTGCTATTGTCTTATTTTTTTTTAATTATAGCCACCCTAGTTGATATGAAATGGTAGCTCGCTGTGTTTTTCATTTGCATTTCCCTTTCTTTTTTATATTCCCAGAATTTTTAGTTCATTATACAAAGTCTGATATACAAGAGCACTCAATAAACTTTTTTATTCATTCATTATTTATCGAACATCTACAATATACTGTATGCCATACTTTCTCCTCAAAGGTGTAAATACAACAGGAAACAAAGTAAGCAAAATGGGTGAGCAAGGAATAAACAAATGCAGGTAACCATGGGAGCTGGTCTTTATTACAGGGGGAGCTCCTCTCCTTCATTTGTCAGGTGAAAGGGTCCCCAGTGATTCTACCACCTCCACACCTGTTCCTCACACTGCTTTGCGTGTGAATCATGAAGATCCAACCTCAACTCAAAAGGATCAATTTCTATTCCAAGTAGGTGTAAGTTCAGAAACAACAGTGTGATGAAAACAAATACTGCTGCTGTCATCGCTGCAGTGCATGCACATGGAGAAACATCTAGTATCACCTGGCATGAATTCCTTCCCTTTCTATTAACAGCTCTACAATTTTTCTTGGGGGAATCAGCCTTCCCCGACACCCATTCATTCATTCCACAGATTCTTTTTTTTCCACTACCATGTGCCAGAAATGCTTCTGATTGCTGAGAATACAGCAAAGAACAAAATTGACTAAGTAAAAATAGTAGAACTTATGTCCGCTTCAGGCAAAGATGACTGTAGCTCTTACTTCAGGGAGCTCTGCCATTCAGACAGCAAATCCCCATGGCTCAGGCTGGTTCAAGAGCCAATCATGAGGCTGTCACTGGCATTATGAGAAGAGAGGCAATCTCTCTTCTCTCTTGAAGTAGGAGAGGCAAACTTTGAGCCTTCAGGGGTCACCAGGAGGAGACAACCTGCTCAAGCAAAAATCTAACAAGGGAACAGAGGAAGAGACACAAACTGAGGGAGTCCTAAGGGCACCGGTTGAGCCCCTGGAACAAGCCCTGCCTGAATACAATAGCCATTGACTTCCCCCAGCCAACAGACTGATTTGATTATTTTTCTTGCTGAAGGTCACTTTGAACTGCCTTTGCTCTTTTCTGCAATTAAAAGAGTCCTGGTTAATACATGGAGTATTTTTTATGAAGCCTAACAATGTTAGGTAGGTCAGGGTCACTTTAATTTCTTCTCAAAACCAGCCACAAAGGCCCCAGTTCAGGCGCGGCCAGGCAGACCCGTCCCTCCGGTGCCATCCTAGTGGGACTCCTGCTGCGTCCCACAGTGAGGCAGCTTCCTTCCCTCCTGCTTCCTTCTCCTCTGAGACCTCCAGCCTGTGTCAAAGAAACAGCTTGTCAAGAATGACAGGAAGGTGCTGTCAGTAATCAGCTGCTCTCCCTCTGTGCTCATGCTTATAAAATTGGAAATACACTGACAAATGGGCTCAAAGAAGCCCAAACTTTGCCTTTTTCTTGAATGAAATGTCCCATTTTCTTCATTTTTACTCCTTGGCTATACAATTTTACTTCCACTGAGGCGTTAACAGCAAAACTTCCATCCTGAGGAATCCTGCCTTTTGAACTAGACCTCAAAGTATTAAGGTAATGAAATAAACTCAGATTTTTCTCTTCCTAAAGGAAGAGAAGCAAAAGAAAGCTGGTTTCCTGAAATTACTCAGGAAAACAAACCTCCATGTGATAAGAATGATAAGAACTTCTCTGTGAACAAGAGCCAAAAGTTATTAGCAGGCAGGTTGGGCCACAAGGTCAGGGAGATCACAGGAATAGAACCAAGGAAATTTTATAGAGGTGGGAGAGCAACTTCATGGGTCTACAAGAAAAGGAGTGATATCAACAGAGACGAAAAGATTCAAGAGGGAGACATGGAGTGAATACTTTTAAGAAACTCAGTCAGATCTTCATTAGCTCTGTGTAGCCACTGCATCACACATATACCTATTTTTTTTTATTTTAAGAAGAGTAAAAAATAATTTAAAAATTGGAAATTTGTATACACTAAAGATATACAACTTTTATTTACCAATCATAGAAACAAATATGAAATGTTAGTGAGACAGATTCCCTGCTATTCCTATAACAGTTATTCCATATTATGGTTTATATCTAGGTGTCCCCCAAGGCTTCTGTGCTCCTAGGTGGGGCCCTGGGGAGGTGTCTGGCTCACCAGGTGTGTGACACTGGATTAGTCACTGATGTGTTTATAGCTGGGTGTGGCACTGGGAGGCGAAGCCTGTGGGCAGATGTGGGTCACTGGGGGCATGGCCTGGAATGGTGTGTGTATATATATCCCTACCCCTCCCTTGACCTTGGCCTACCTCCCACTGCCTTGCCATGAGCTCCTTCTCCTCTGCCATGCTGCCCTGCCTTGAGCCAACTGACTGACTATGGACTGAAACCTCTAAAAACTGTGAGCTGAAATAACCTCTGTTCCTTTAAGTTGGGCTGTTAGGTATTATGTCCCAAGACATTCCCCAAATTCACAGTGTCTGAAATAGGCAAAGGATCTTTCAAGAACATGGTATGAATCTTGAGCACTGGGGTTCAGGGAAGGCTTCCCATGAAAGGAAGAGTTGAGTTGGGTCTTGAAGGAAGGTAGAAAGTCACCTGCGGACAAGGACAATGAGGCACTTTTGCCTGGCGCTCTAACATCACACTCAGCAGATGTGATGATTGGTTACTTGGGAAATATGAAGCACAATCTGTGGCTCATGTAAGAAGACAGATTTTAAGGGGCTGGGGATTTAGCTCAGCGGCATAGCACCTGCCTGGCAAGCATGAGGTCGTGAGTTTGATTCCTGGTACAGGGGAAAAAAAAAAAAAAGAAGAAGACAGATTTTAAAAAACAGTCACCTTGGCAAAGTATATACTTATTTTAGGGATACTTTTTCTGCTCCTCATTTCTAAGCTCCTCTCAGTCTTTAGAAAAACCTTAATGTCTTCTGAAGATGACCTTTTTTTGGTATAACCCTATGCTTTCTTGCTTGCTTGCTTTCATTTTTTATTTTTAATTTTTTAATTTTTTGGAGACAGGGTCTCATGATTTAGCCCAGCTGGCCTTGAACTCATAGCAATCTTCCTGCCTCAATTTCCCACATGCTGGGATTACAAGTGTGCTACCACATCCAGCAAAACTTTGGACTTTCATGGCCAAGTCTGGTGAACATAGTCAATGGTAAAGTTTGGGAACACTGGGACATTGCACGTTTTCTTGATAAACTGATAATCTGGGGTTTACATCAATTCCCAAAGGAGAAAAAAAAATCAGTATTAAAGAGCAGAATCCTTAAAATAGGGTAGTTACTTAACTATATTATGTGCAAAGGGGCAAAGACCTATCTGGAAGGAATTTCTGAATTATCTCTTTAAGAGTTAATAGGTACTTTGCAGGCAAATGAGAGTTTAAACTTTGGTATGTTTGGCTTTTAAAAAGCTCCTTCCAGTCACAGCTTACATGAGTTCAAAATCGGGCCTGAAGTCACACTTTACCCCACAAACTGGTCTGCTTCTTCCCTCAGGAGTTGCCATTCAAGTATTTTTAATAAAATGACAATATGGATTAAGATACATCACTGAAATAAAAATACTGCTTTCCTTGTAAAATTCATGACCTACTATACCACTGCATGATACTACTGGCTCTTACTTGAAATTCATGCTGAATAACCGTTTTCAGTAACTCCTGTAACTATCATGAAATTAAGCAATTTGCATACCTTTAAAAAGAATGAATGTATCAGCACACCAAATAAAACTGTCAGAAATTTCTAGGATTATTCGACTGTTCACCTCCAGTTAGAGAAAAACTTGTAATTTTTTTAATTTTAAAGATAAAAAAATGAAAACATATTAACAGACACACAGACATTTACAAAATAACATAAAAACAATATAAGCAATACAGAATTTCAGACAAGGTGATAGGAAATTCACAATGGTGGTTATATCACATATTGATATCTTCAAGTTGGTTACTCAGATAAACAAATACAAGCATGTAAGATTGATCAAACAAGTAACATTCACTGTTCCTTTCAGTCAAGGGATAGAAATCAGTAGTACAACTATCTTAGCTATCCTGTGTATACATATATACATATTTTTCCCTTTAAAACTCCTAAGTTTTATATATTGGTTAGCCTTATTTTATTAATGTTTCAATACAGAGTCTACTTTCAATGTAACGTAAGATTTTAAAGGATCTCTACAAGGAATCATTCTCAGTATTTAAAAAATATTTTTAAAGGATACATATATTTGCACTGAGCTTCTAAATTTAATATAACTAAGCAAATATATATATATTTATAAAGAAAATCTGTCCCCGTCCCAAATCATCACAGTATGATTAGGTGTCTCTAAGAATCAGCTTACTTCCTATTTTCCTGAATAAACTTGGGTTTGTTACATTTCTTTTCACTCATTTTTTTGATAGTAGTGAAGATCAAATCTAGGACCTTCAACAGTAAGCTATATCCCAGCTTTTTCTTTTTTCACAAATTTTAAAAATTTTGATACAAGGTCTTACTAAGTTCTGTGGACAGGACTCAAATTTATGACCCTCTTGCCTCAGCCTTCCAGAGTGCAGGGATTACAGGCACATGCCCCTGTGCCTGGCTTTTAACTTTTGCTTTTATGTATGTCTTGCTACTCATATACCTATTATGAGCTTAGTATTTATTTTATTATTGATTTTACTTCTTTGTATATTTTAATTTTTACTTCCTTGTTGAAATGTAACGTGCAAAGTGTTACATAAAGGAGAAAAGGATTTGAACATAACAGTAAGTTTAACTTTAGAATTTAAGAACATTAATATCTATTTGTCCATGGCTAAGTCTACTTATATAAAAATTCAGAACTTGCTGAGTGTTATGTATCCTAAGAAATGAAATCTACTCAGATCTATGTACCACTTGCAGTCCTATATTTAATTTGAAATGTTCCTATCATTTTTTATCTATTACTGTGAGGCTAAAAATTAAATCTCACACTACACTGTGTAGACTAACATCTGCCTTATGACAGAGCCACACTGTAAAATCAGGTAGTTTTCTTAAGGCCTAAAATTAATCAGGATTAGATCAAGGAGACTACTTGGAAACTATTTTAGACAAACCCACAATATAAAAAGTTGTTTACAGGGTCTCAGAACACTAGAACTCACTCCTTTGCTTCTATTTCAATAATTCACAGGCTATAATGTACAATGCAAGAGCGTAAAATTTGAGTTTTAATTTCCTGTAACAGTCCACTGAAATACTTTTACATGATGATATCAGCAGTCATGCAATTATTACACAAATAGGTTAAATGCAACTGGTTCATCTATCTTAAAGATTCTCTTTTCTATTACATTAGTAAAGAACAATAAAAACCAAAAGCAGACTATATATCTTATAAAATTTTAATATTCAACTGTTTCTCCACATCAAAATATGTAAAAACATATCTGACCTGGAAGTACTTCTGACATGGATCACTGGGCGTCAACAATGGTGCCGGAAATAGGTTATAATTTGCAATCTAAAAAAAAGGGATCATTGATAAATTAAAACCCCAAGTAACAAAGCATAAAGGGAAATAAAAGCATACACTCAAAAAAATCCTTCTAAAAGCTGTTTAAAATGCTAAGCATATTATAGTAATTATATACAAATTTTTGTTTCTTTATAGTTGATCACACCACTTTTGACTCTGATTTGAATTCCTACATAACCACATTTCTCACCAACATTTATTGAGACTTTTTTTTTCCCTGTACCAGGCTTAACCTGTTGGTCTTAAGTTTCCTGAGCTTTTTCTCATATGCAATATTCAGAAGCCACTTAAAAAAAAAAAAAAAAACAGAAAACTAGTGTATTTTGCCACATAAAAATTAAACACTCTGTTTTGAAAAAGAATTAGTATAAACACAACAAAAAGAAAAACAAACTGGAAAAAATTACCACCACAGATGACATAAAAGAGCTGTTTTCCTTTACATAGAAAGAGTTCCTTGAAATCATTAAGAAAATGTGAGAACAAACCTATGGGAAAATAAGCAAAAAATAGGCACAAATACCCAATAAGCACAAATAACTAGCCTCACTTGAACTAAACAAAATGCAAATTAAATACATGACTAATTGGTTTTCCTGTATCAGACTACAAAGATTGACAAGCTTGATAACACAATCTAAAGAAAGGAAAGGAGGAATTCTCAAGCTTTGCTGGTGGGAGAAAACTCTTCACAGGGTCATTTACAAATAGCTGAGCAAATTTAAAATGCACAGAACTACACAACCAGCAATTCCATTTTTAAGAGTTAATTTTATTCCACCCCCCCCAAAAAATATGGGTGCACATATATCGCTATGGTATGATGTTTTCAATTCTCCTGGGAAAATACCCAGAAGGGGAATCGCTGGGTTGAATGGGACTTCAAATCCTAGTTTTCTGAGGAATCTCCACACTGATTTCCACAGTGGTTTCACCAGTCTACACTCCCACCAGCAGTGGAGAAGGGTTCCTTTACCCCCACAGCCCCTCCAGTATTTGTTATTGGTTGATTTCTTGATGATAAGTCATTCTTTCTGGGATGAGACGGAATCTCAGTGTTGTTTTACTTCGCATTTCTCAAATGACCAATGATGTTGAACATTTTTTCATATATTTCATATATTTCAAGATTTCATAAATCTTGGAAACAACCCAAATGCCCATCAACTGAGGAATGGATAAAAACGATGTAGTATTTTTATACAGTGGAGTACTACTCAGCTATAAAAGAAAAGATAAACTCAAAGATTTTATAGGTAAATGGATGCAACTAGAGTCTATACTCATAAGTGAAATAAATCAGACCCACATGTGTAAACATCATATTGTCTCCCTGGTGTAAGAACCTGAAAGAATAAATAAGATACAAAAAGTACAACAGATATTGCAAAAGGGAAAGAAACTGCTATGGAAGGAGAAAAGAAAGAAGGAAGGAAAAAAATAATACATACACAAGATAGCTAAGATAATTGTACTACTAATTTCTACTGGTTTATTGAAAGAAACAATGCTTAATTTTTTCGACCAATTTTACATGTTTATATCTGATAATCTGAACACAACTACTTTGAAGATAACAATATGCAATATAACAACCAGTGTTGATTTCCTATCATCATGTTTTGAAATTCTGCATCGTTTTAAATTGTTTTATTTTTTATTCTTTAAAATAATTTTACCCCTCCAAAATTAAAAAAATTTACCAATAAACTCATATGGATTTTCCTATAATCAAAATACCAGTAAAGACCTAACTACTGTTCAGTGGACAGCCAGCTCATTAAATTGTGATACTTCTATGCAATGGAGCGCTACGCCACAATGAGAATAAATGAAGTGCATCTGTGCACACTGATAGGAAAGAGTTTAAGGCACTGCTGAGAGGGGACTAACACATGTAGCACGGCACGATCTGATAGGAGTAAAAATGGTAAAAGAATGTGCACGCGCACACACAGGCACACACTGGTACACATGCATTTACACACAAAATTTCTTCATGTAACAGTAATGACCTAGAAACAGTAGCATACTGCCAGTTACCAAAATAGATACACAACAAAGAAAACTAAAAACAGAACTTATTTTCAATAAGTCTGCTATCAGAAATGTCACTTAGAATGATAATGTATTCTATAAGGTTAAATGCGGATACTGTGTGACTCTGTGCACGGGAAGTACAGAAACAGGAAGAACTTCCCTGTGTCAGGATAGTCATGTGGGGCAGAGGGGTGAAGAGGAAGCGGCAGAACAGCCGCATCCGGGATGCTGGTCCTGGTAGCTGATTCGGGACTGGGTGTGCCCTAATGGGCGCATTCTTGCATACACGGCACAGTTCTATGAAAAGTAACAAGAAAAAGCCAAATGCTAGAGGTTTTCTAAAGCATAATTCAAACTGGAAAACTATTATGTTTTCAAAGACTTTCAATTCTAATCTAACCTTTCCAAACTAGTAACCTTTAATGGGCATTATTTCCAATTTTATGATTCAGTTAATGACCTGACAACCCGGTGTGCTGGCCCAAAACACATTTTTAATTATATTGTCGCATACTGTGGGTAGGGCTCATTACTCTGGTATAATTAAAGGGGTGGGTTTATTTTTAAACTGTTTGAAAAACACCAAGAGATGCCTCCTCTATACACATTTGTTTCTACTCTATGCCCTTTCTCAGCTTCTTAATTTCACAGTTGTTTTCCTTTTTTTTTTTTTTTTGTCATCAGTGTACCTTAATTTTGTTGTTGTTTTTGTTTTTTTTTCTGGTACCGGGAATCGAACTCACGGCCTCACTCTTGCCAGGCAAGCGCTGTGCCGCTGAGCTAAGGTCCCCAGCCCCTTAATGTACCTTAAAATGTATGCAAAATGACAGAAACGAAGTGGTAAGGTTAAGAAAATGAATACAAATAAAACAGAGTTAAAGGCCAAGAAATGGTGTAACTTACTGGATTTTTTGACAAGGCTTAAATCAAAGCTAAAAATAGGTACATTTCTTAGTGTACATAGTCCTTAAAATATTCCTGTTTCTCTGATCTGAACCAAATTCCATCTTCTCTGAAGTGGGAAATCGAGCACTTTGCTGATCCCTTCATGTTACAAATGGCCCTGTGCTATTACCTGACCAATACATATCCACAGTGCTCCCCTTGTGCTGGGCCCCTGCTGGCAGTGGGAGACACAGGGACATTTCCCTCTCTTAGGGAACTTGCTGTCTAGTTGAGGGGATGATACTAACCACACAATGCTCAAATCAAGAGGCATGCACCTTCTGGAGGAAAGGAACTCAGATGTAAGAGAAAATATGGCAAAGAAAAGATGCCAGCCTGGGAGGCAGGAAATGCTCCTGTGAGAAAGTTAAATTTAAGATGCAACTTGAAGACCAACTGGGATTTAGATAGGAAAAACATTTATTAAACACCAACTTCATGTATGTTATTTCCTGGCCCTGTGGATGAAATATAAAACTGCAGAGCTGTTTTCCTCCTGCACCACTTATACCCCTGACAAATGAGTAAATCCGTTTCTGAGAAGTATTCAGCAGTACAGACTAATTCTACTTGACAATAATCTGGAAAAACAGAAAAGCACTCACAAAATAGGAAGACCCCAAAATATATAGTTTTAGTAATAAAACCTATCCAGTGGGGAGGCATGTGCCTATAATCCCAGCACTCTGGGAGGCTGAGGCAGTAGAACCGCAAGTTCAAGCCTACCCTGGGCAAATTAACAAGACCCTGTCTCAAAACTTAAAAAAGGTCTGGAGATGTAACTCAGTGTGAAGATCCTAGATTCAATCCCCAGTTCTGGTGGGGCAGGGGGAAGAACCATCTACAGCTATACCGTCTCACACAGCAGATACTAGTAGCAATGTGGAGCTACTGAGCACTTAGAAGGTGACTGGTACCACCCAGGAACTTACTATTTTACTTACCTATAATTAATTTAAATATAAATTCATAGCTGGCCACGGTGTTGCATGCCTATAATCCCAGCACTCTAGGAGGCTGAGCCAGAAAGATGACATGCTCCAGTCTACCCTAAGTAACTCAGCAACTTGGTGAAACCCTGTCTCAAGTAAAACATTAAGTAGGGCTAGGGCTATAGCACATGGTGAATGCCGTGGGTTCTCTCTCCAGTGTCACAGATACATTACATACATACATACATATATACTTGATTCACTAGAAAATATTTAACTTTGGAACTTCTTCAATAGGTGAATTTATTTCTTTACTTCTAAATTTCATGAAATCTAAATACAGACCAAGTATTTCCAAAGAATATTTTGCATCTGAGTTCAGAGCTGTGAGTATAAAATATATATGGCTTTTGAAGACTTCACGTGGGAAAAATGTAAAACATCTCAGCCTTTAAATATTGAATACATGTTGAAATAATATTTTGGATATACTGAATTCAATGGCACACTTTAAATTCATTTCATGTTTTTTTAAAATATGATACTAGAAATTTCAATTTATACATGTGGCTTGCATTATTTTTCTATTGGAAAACCACTAATCCAGAGAACATAGACAGAGACCAAAAATTCACCTCAATGAAAAGATTATGTACCTTTCCCATAAAAGTAAAGACTGACTGAAATGCTAGCTCAGCTATAATGTTAAGGGATTTTGCCAGCATTCGAAGTGCCCTTCGTCCCATAAAAATCACATTCTAAGTTAAAAAAGTTTTGTAGTGAGAATACAGTTTTGACTTTAAGGTGAAGCATAAAACTACCCAAGTGAAACAGTCTAGCAGCCATGCTTTCCCTTCCAGCACTGTTTCATGTGGCTCTTTAATGAAAATCCATTATGTGGATACACCTTGTGATGATGCCACTAGGGCTCCAGAAATGTCCAATAGGATCACGGAGAAAGAACAAAACCAGAAATCACAAACAACACTATTAAACAAATAAATTTGTGAATAAATACATACGACACTTCTATTTTGGTTCAGTATAAGATGCTATGTATTTTTAAATGATTCCAATAAAAATTTGCTTTCTGTTGTGATGGCTTGTGTTTAGAGATCCCCCCAAAGCCTCAAGCAGTCATAGGTGAGGCTTTTTCAGAGGTGGCTGAATTTAGAGTGTGTGATGCTGGGATTGATTCATGGTCAATGCTGGGATCAAGGGCATTAGGATTAAGGGTATGAGTGCTACCTGCCCTGAGCAGACTGGATAGATATAAGGGACAGAAAGAGCTGTGGTCATCCTTCGCTTGCTTGCTTTTGCTGTCTTCTGCTTGTCATGAACAGGTTCTCCTCTGCAATGCCCCTCAGCCATGCCACGCCACCCTGCCTTGGAGCCAGCTGATTACGGACTGACACCTCTACAAACTGTGAGCTACATAAACCTTTCCTCCTTTAACTTTGGGTATCTGGTATTTTTCCCAGCAATGAGAAAAGTAACTAAGACATTTGTCTTCCTCAGATACAGGCAAACAAGCCTAACAAATACCTTTCAATAAGCACATTCTCAGTATGAGTCCAGTAGGATTCATCAGATGCTTGTCTGTGCACAGAATTACTGCTCACACAACAGCTATCCACACAAAGACATGTGCCATATTCATAACTCAGATATCAGGATGTACACCATTGTCTTTAACATCGACTTCAAAATGCTGAACTCTTAGAAAACTGCAAAAGAATACAAAACAAATTATCTTTCAATTAGGAGTTTTCACTTCTGGAATATACGTATAGTAAATATTCAAATCATTTGAAATGCTTTATGTTTAGAACTTCTAGTCACATGTAATTATATACATGTGATTCACCTACGGGAATATTTGGTAGGGTATTTGGAAATTGAAAAGTAAGATATTGCTGTACAAAGTGGTCTTGGGTACTATAAGATACCTATCATCCCTGCTCTCCATCCCAAAGCTGTAAGTAGTGAGCTCTCTTTTGTACTCCTGAGGAGCTCTAGCCATTCCCACATTTGAACAACTGAAATCAGTCCAGAATTCTTTTTTCTCTTCTGAGTTCATTCAACACTTAGGTTCCATATGATCTTGTGCCAATACTTAATCTTTGGAAGCCTGTTCAATTTTCTTGTTCAACTGTAAACTGTAATTACCATCAAGCTGACAGTAACTGTGAGTATCAAACGAGGATCCTACATTGCTCGCTTGCTTTCCCTGGTGGCTAGCACATCCTAAACATTCATAAATGTTAAGTGCTATTGCTACTGTTCAAATTTTCCTACAAATATGATCTCTTTTCTCAACTATGTTGTAAACTTTCGGAAGCAAAGTATGGAAGTATCGTGATCTTTGTACACCCAGGGTAAGCACCCAATAAACCCTGGTCATCCACATGCTATGTCTTCTTTCCCTGCAATGTCCTGACTTTTTGGAAAAATGTTCACAAACAGTAATCTGAGTCCAAGAACAGAGCTCAGAATTCCAATTATGATGGAAACGTTCCTTCTGCCACTGCTGAAATCATCCTTGTAACCTGCCAAGCACAAGAAGAGCTATCCAAACCTCTCAGTGTATATTTGCTCTTGAAAATCTGCAGGATGGTACAAGTTGATAAATACTTTGAGAATAGACCCTGCATGCCAGGATTAGGCCTATCTACATATACATACTGATTCTATCTTACTTGAAAGTTTTAAACATTTTTCCCTAAATAACTTCATCTTTATTTCAAGATCTGTAACATGGAGCAGTAACATCAGGTGACGAGGGTCCTTTCAGTATATTTATATTTATATCTGACAGTATATTTATGGAGCTCATACGTGCGCAGCATTGAGCCAAGTAGGTACTTTGTAAAATTTATCTCACTTATCACTTCTAGCAAAATCTTAGGAAAGAGGTACTATTATGGAGAAATGGAAGCACAGAGGATTAGGCAACCTGTCCAGAGGATTAGCCAACCTGAGGCAAGAGACAGAGTTGGTGTCAGGGTCGCCATCCTTTACCTCCAAAGACCAGACTTAAGACCACCATGACAAGTCCATCAGGACTCCTCTGCTCAAAACTGACTTAGCCTGAACTAATCAATGCTTCAAGACAATTCCTGCTACATCACTGGAGTTCTTCTAGAGTTTATGTTCAACAATCTGATATACAGGTAAAGTAAAAAGCACCTGCTGATAAGCAAAACCTGAGTCTTCTCTTTCCTTACAACTTAGGAGAGCAAATGAGAATACAACTGAGAGAAGTGTGTAAAAATTTTGCCTACTCTGGGGATTGGTTCTGAAGTCAGCAAATGAAGCAAAACTCAAAGAACAGACAAATTTACTTTTAAAAACCTTTTTAAATAGCCTGTTTATACAAGACACAGTTTCACTGAAACAACTAAAGTTCCTGTAATTTTGCAATCAACAAATAATGAATGGGTATGTGTATATGCAAAATTTAACCCCCAGATTTCTTCCAAAGAAGAAGTGCACCTCCTGAATCTATACACAATATCGTGCTGTATGACAATAAACTTGAATTTCCGAAGTTTGGGAACACTAACCATTACTAGTAATAAATCCCTGGCCACCTGTATACACAGATATTACATATCTGCTGCTGTTTAGAATTCTGTCCTGGGAGATCCTAAATCAATCACTTATATAATTTAAAATAGAAAAATTTGTAACAGTAAATATGGAGGAACTAATCCTATCTCTATAATTAATATATTTCTATATATTAAGCAAACACACTGAAGGATGTGGATTTGTGATTCTGGTTCTTTATTAATGTTCTCCACACCAGATTCCTAAACAACTAGTTCTAAGAACATTATCAAGCAGAAAAATACACTCTACATGCACAGAGAGAAGTCATTTCTAAAATGTATCCCAAGAGAAAACACCAACAATTGGAAAGGAAATACTCTTAAGACACATTATTAAACAGAGTTTTCTATTTAAAATTTACTTTTATAACCATAAACTGGAAATTTTAAAAATGAGGCAAAAGATTCAGGCTTCCCCCACAAATATAATTGATCCTTACTTTTCACATTCCAAAGGCATTACACCTGCAGTTTCCACATAACAGCAGGGTTTAATACATTTAAGACATTTTAATTTAAAATATGTTCCTCGAAAGCTTTGGAGAAATGATTGCATTAATGGTGCCAATCAGCAGCCTCTCTTTATCCTAGTCCTCTGCTTTTTAATTCTGCAGTTTCTTTCCACTAACTCTGAGTGCAGCTATGTGACTTGCTTTGGTCGCCTGGATGTCAGTAAATGGGATGACACAGAAGCTCTGAAACTATGGGCCCTTTTCCATCCCCCTGCTGTGCCCAAGTCAGGAGGACATGCCCACGTTGGCCTGTTGGAAACTTGGGTAGGACAGCTGAGTCCTCTTGCCTAAGAGCAGCCAGAGCCAGTCGGCCACAGCACATGGGAGCAGGCTGCAAAGCTCAGCAGATCTGTAGACTGCATAAGCGGCAGGCCACAGGCCCATGAGTGAGCCCAGCAGAGACTCCTGGCAGAATCACTCAGCCTTCCTGAAGGCACTCATAGCTGTTGTTTAAGTCACAGAGTTTTAGGAAGCTTGCATCATGCAGTATTATGCAGAACAGATAAATGATACAGTAATGATACTTCCAACAACAAAATGTAATTGTAGAAGAGCTATTAGGATTAAACCTGAGTTGAGCCAGGACAGAGATGATAGATAGTATGTGAAGATCCTACTGTGGGGAGTCAGTATTTTTTTGAGATTTATGTTCTCCATAGGTTACACAAGGGTGTTTTGGTCAATGTGCACTGCCTCTTTAGCCTCTACTACTAACTGCTCATTCACAGCATACTATGCTTTATACTTTGCACATTATTCTATCCTGAGAACATATAAGCAGCAGTACTTTTATGGGGGGATGAGAAACAGCTAAAATATCCAACAACAGGGAACTGATCAAATAATTATACCTATACAAAGAAATGTTATTATTTATTTTTTTGGATTTTTTCCGGTACCGGGAATCAAACTCATGACCTTGCGCTTGCCAGGCAAGCGCTGTGCCACTGAGCTAAATCCCCAGCCCCCCAAAGAAATGTTATGCATCCCTCAAAATTGGATCTTGTATGCACCTACAGAGAAAAGACTTACTAAATATTACTGAACAGAAGCTGCGCGGTGGGGAGCACTGGTCTTCGGGCCAGCTCCCTGCCTCGCAGGTGCCTGGAAGGAGGGCCCCCAGTGCCTGGGAAGCTGCGTGGCGGGAGCACCAGCCCTCAGGCCAGCTCCCAGCCTCACAGGCACCTGGGAGGAGGAACCCCGGCACACAGGAAGCCATGCGGCGGCATGTGCTGGCGTGTACCAGCCCTCAGTCCAGCCACCGCCACTAAACTGAGAGCTACCATGGCATAGAGAAACAACGACACAATTGGCCCACCATGCACGGGGTGCGGAGGCCCATCCACGGACGTGTGTGAATCATTCCAACATGGAGAAACCCCTGGAAATACATGCCACACAACAGGTCACGCTTGCTCCTGCCGTTGAGAACCAGAAAGGTCCAGAGTCAGCAGAGGAGCAGCTGCTGAACAAGGACTCGGACAACATGAGAATGCAGACTAAGCCCACGGAGTCAGAGGTCCTGTGGACTGGGGTCACGAGAGCCGCTCGGAAGCTGTAAACCAGGAGGACCTTGAGCAATTCCTGGGAATACCCCCTGAAAGCCATTCTTCCCTTGACAGTATATGCTGTGGTGGAGGAGAGCACGGAGCTCCATAGAGGTCTGCAGCAAGATTCCTGCTGCCCATGCTGAAGGTTGAAGAGAGGATACTAACTGGTTGTGGGGTCCCAATGTGATGGGAGGCTGAAGAGAAAAAGCTACAAAGAATGGTTTTCGCCCCAGATGGCTCACCTGAGATGTTAGTAAGAATTGCCTCCTCAGTATTATATAGCAGTGATGAGGAGGAGGCCAAGGAGAGCAAACAAAGAGACTGATAAAAAGCAGCTGCTTTTGCTGCACCACTAAGAGAAACAGACCCTAAGTCTGATTCCCAGGGCCCCAAGAAGAACTTGACGACTGCATTCATCTGCTACCACTGCTAAAAGCCAGGCCACCTCAAGAGGAACTGACATAAGAGGCCCCATGGGCCATGCCCTGAATGCAAATGTGACCACTGGAGATCGGTCTGCCCTCTGAAGTGGAGGCCCCAGAGCTCAGACCCATCCTACCAGTTAGTCTAACAGGAATGAGGGGGCCTGGGGCATACTCTGCCTTCTCCCTCTGGCCAGACTGTCATCTCCATGGAGGAGCCCTGGGTAATCATGACCATGGAGGAACAAGAAAACATCCTGTTGCTAGACACAGGTGCAAGTCTCTCAGTCCTTCTTTTCAATCCTGGCCTTCCTTCCAGCAGTCACACCTCAGCGACAGGAGTCACTGGTGAGGAGGTAATACGCTATTTTTGACAACCCTTAGGCTGTATCTACTTGTTAGATCCTTCTTACGTATCTCTGTCTTCCTGAGAAACCACTTTGAAAATACCACATGTATTACAGCAGCCATTGATATTTTCCTACTAATCTATCCATAACTCTGTAATGTCTGTATTGTTCCTATCCTATTTCGTAAATGGATATATGTTTATTATTATGAATTTCCTACAACAACCATTGAAAATAGTTAATGATTATTCAATAGGTCACTCATGTATAGCTCTATTTATTTTCTTTAGAAGCCACTTTGAAGATACCAAAGTATAGTACAACAACTATTGATAATCTCCTACCTCTTTTGTCTGTAACTCACTATTATTTGTCTATTTGTTTTCCTGAGAAACTATCTTGTAGATAACAATATATAAAACAATAACCATTGATAATTTCCTACCAATTTATCTGTAATTTGGTAAGCCCCCCCATTATAATGTTATCCTTCTTTTACTCTTTAAAATAAAAAAATAGAAAAAAATATTACTGAACAACAACAAAAACTATATACAACAGTATGATGAAGATATAGGTATTCCCTACAAAATGCTTTCAATTTTTCTCTGGTTAGAAATTACCATTAAAAAAAGTTTAGGGAGGGGCTGGGGATTTAGCTCAGCGGCAAAGCGCCTGCCTGGCAAGCGCAATGTTGTGAGTTCGGTTCCCGGTACTGGAGAAAAACCAAAAAAAAAAAAAAAGTTTAGGGAAAGGAAGTATGTGCACTGTCATTCTTTAAAAATTATCTAGAAAATTTTTATAGTAAAATAAAACACAGATTAAGGCAATCACACAAAACAAATGGTTCTGTAATAAAGAAAATCCTCTATGATTACTACCCAGATCAAAACGCAGACTTTGTTAGCGATGCTTAAAGGTGATCCATGCTCTGCTTCCCTTCCCCAAAAGTTAGTTTTATTGTTTTTAGGGCAATCACTTCTTTGTACTTCTTTATGATTTTATTACCCAGGTACACAAACATAATCAGCATAGTGAAGTGTTATTTATTTTTTACAATCTGATATATCTTTTAAGTTACATTTAATCTATACCTTTCCCATCCTTATCTTTTCCTGAGAATTTACTCATTAAACTGTCTGAGACACCTGAACTGTTCTCCAGTCTCTGAATTTTCTGCAAACTGGCAGCTGGATTCAGAGGAGCAAACAGACCCCTGTTGGGTCTATTTGGTGGTATGATGCCTCCTTAGGAAACACATGTCTGGTTTTCACTTTGTGTGTGTGTGTGTGTGAGAGAGTGAGTGTTACTGGGGATCAAGCCCAGGCCTTCACACTGTGTTACATCTACAGCTCTTTTTATTCTTTATTTAGAGGCAGGGTCTTGCTAAGTCATTAAGTTATCCAGGGTGGGCTCCAACTTGCAATCTTCCTTGAGAGTCTTGGGATTACAGGTGTGCAACATCAAGCCTAGCTTGGTTTTCACTCATTTTTAATGTAAGCAGACACTGTTTCTAAATGTCTAGATCCATTCGTTCCAAGGGGTTGTAAAATGGTACTCTTCTAATTCTCACTCCCTCTTCACTGATGGGTGGGTGGACACGTTTCAGGAGGTGTTTCTCCTCATCTATTACCTGGTTATCCACTAGCACAGTCCCCCTAAAGAAGGTAGGATAAACACGTGATTCTTTTCTAACTACTCTCAAAACTACGAATTGTTATTCCATTAACCTCAGAAGCTAAGTAATAATTTTTTTTTCCCCCAAATCATCATTAGTTCATGAATTTAAACAGTTTTGGTTCTTATTTTTTGGGCCAGTAGCAGCCTCTCTGAGATGACTCCTGGGTCCTCTGGACATGACCTAATAATATTTGGCAGGATTTTTGCTATTATCTGGAGATATATATCAGTTATTTTTGTTGTCTGAAGCTTACTGTAGGAATTCCTTAGGAGGAGCTTATGGGAAAAATATTTCTTCACTGACTTCTTGCATATTCTTGAGTTTGTGTTCTTCATGCTTAAGGGTCAATTTTGCTAGACACAAGAAATCTCGGCTCATATCTTCTTTCCTTTGAGTACCTTAAATATGTTACTCCATTTCCTTTTGGCATAAAGCATTTCTGTCCAAAAGTCTAAGAGCAATTTAATTTTCTGTGGCTATTCTCTGTTTGTCTAAGTGCCCAAAAGACTTCTTTTTCTTTTTAATTTAGGAGCTTTACTAGAAAGTGTTGTGATGGGTTGCTCAAAATTCATATTCTAAAATATATGGTTTGTTCTTTGCAGATGTAATTTTCTAATCTTTTTATAACAGGGAATTTTCCTTAAAGTATAATAGTTGTACCATTTTCTTGCTTTGGCGTTCTCCTACTACTACACGTATGCTGGATCTGCTTTGCCTATCTTTAATATTGTCACCTTTTTCCAAATTTTCCTTCTTTATTCACTTCATTTTCATTTTTAACTTTTTCTTCATTTTCACTCTCTACTTCTGAAGGCAATATTCTGGAATTTGTTTGATTTTGTGCTCCTTCTAACAGGATTTATTTCTAAAATGATTTTTTAAGTCTCTAATTCCCTCTTGAGCTCTATCATTGAGTTTTCCTAGTTCAGACTTACGTTGTTCCTTCATCCCTTGTATAATTTTACACTGCTTTATATTCTTTTAAAAGAGTATATTAGAATAGTCTTAACCTTTAGGTTTTGAACATGTCTTTTTGCCATGTTTTCACTGTCTAGAAGAATTTTTTAACAGTAAGTTTGTATGTAATTTAACCTGTTAGTGCCCAGAACTCTACATATACATTTAATTTATATAATCTACTGTATTTCATGTCTTTCTCCCCCTTGGTGACAGGAAGGACTACCTGTTTAATTTACCAGTATATTCCTAGTACTTGGCACATAGTAATGTTTAATAAATAGCTGCTAAAGTAATACATAGAAAAGCTCATTGCAATGTTAATAGTAATTTCTAGATGGCAGGATATAAAAAATGTCCTCTAATATTTTATGTGCTGCTAATTTGCCTATATTTTTTAAATGAGTATGAAAACATTTTTATATCTAGAGCCAGTTATTTTCAATTTAAAAAAATAAGTTTATACATAAAGCTAGATGTGTATACTGTGTATCTTTTAAAAAACAAAAAAAAAGGGGCTGGGGATTTAGCTCAGCGGCAAAGCACCTGCCTGGCAAGTGCAAGGTCGTGAGTTCGGTTCCCGGTACCGGAGAAAAACCAAAACCAAAAAAAAAAGAAACAAAAAAATAAACCTGCTAGGGTCTTTTCCAAAAATAAAAATAAAAAAAATAAAAAGGGGCTGGGGATTTAGCTCAGCGGCAAAAGCACTTGCCTGGCAAGCGCAAGGTCATGAGTTCGGTTCCTGGTACGGGAGAAAAACCAAAAAAAATAAAAAATAAAAAATAAATAAAAAACAAAAAAAGCCCTCCTTTCTCACTCTCCCTCTTTTCCGCCTATCACATGTGTCTCCTACTCATAAACACGAAGTCTGGCATAAAAGGAGGTGATAAAGCCAAGGCTTACTAAGGAAGGCTGGGTCCAGAGTTTGTGCAAAGGAAGACAGCAACCACCCATCTGCTTTCCATGCTGCATTTGACAGATTTTACCCTGTAGCTCAGAAAACATGTTGAAAGGACTTCTCGTGGTGAGAGGGAGGGATTAAAACAGCAAAGAACCCTGTAGTGACAGTTTGGCACTAAATAGAAAGTGGCTCCCAGTCCCTGCAACAATTCATGGAACAAAGAAAACATCTCTTCATAAAATCCACACTCCAAGGCATCCCCCATACACCACTGAGAAACGTCGGAGGCAGTGTTTCAAAAGCACCAAGTGGAATGATCCCAAACAAGAATGAGATGAAGCCTTAATTGGCTTAACTGGGCTTTCATATATCTATTAGAGAAAACATAAGATATAAACTGCCTCATACAGCAGATGGTTTCACCAGTTCTTTTTCTTTTTCTTCCTTTTTTTTTTAAACAAGATAATTAAAGGAAACTAAAGGGAGGATTTTACTAAATTGGCCAAGGAAAATGACTTTCTTTCAAGTAGAAGGCCTGAGTTTTTGAAGAAAGGATGTCAGGTTTCCCTGTGAGGATGGCAGGTCATTGGAAAACCTGTATCAGAAAGGGAAAGCCATTCCAAGGACAATGGCTTCAAGTACACAGGACGCCCTGGCACTCCTTTAGCAGACCAGGACAGACGCCCCAGGGTGACATCGACTTGCTATCGAGCACTGGCGTGGGCAGTGGCGGCACACAGGAACTGGCCTCTTTTTCATTTGTTTGCTGCTGGGGACTGAATCCAGGGCCTTGGGCATGCTGTGCTGCTCAATACTACTAAGCTATACCCCAAGCCCTGATGCTGCCTTCCACTCTGTCACCTGTTAATTTTTCTTAGATGAATTTATTCACTACCCTGTGAGAACAAGTGAGATGAGAAAAACCTTTATAACACTGACTGTAAGTGCAAAACTGTTGGTCTAACATGTAACTTTGTTTAAATCCCTCTACTGTCAAATATAAAAGCCCCACCAGGCATCATGGTACATGCCTTAATCCAGCACTCTGAGGCAGGAGACTAGAAGTTGAAGTCCTTCCTAGGCAAGTTAGTGAAACCCTATCTCAAAACAAAAATGAGCTGGGGATGTAGCCCAGTGCAAAGGCCCTGGGTCCAATCCCCAGTACTACCAATCAATCAATCAATCAATCAATACAGCCCCCTTCCTGGTATCACTATGAATGTAAAATTGGGGAAAGGGAGTAAAGGTCTAGGTGTTTTAGACTCAATAAAGAGGTAATTGTCTATTTCTGTTCGCCTCCAAGCTCTTTTTGAGGGAAAGGAAAGGCAGATAAAGACAGCTAGAGTCGATGCTATATTATTGACTGTGGTAGTGAAAGAAGTCACTGTTTTTTTTATGGTCCTGATCAAAACATGCCAGAGTACACTGCCCTAAAACATCACCACTTTTTGTTTGCCTTACTGGGTCTGAGTTTCTAACCAAAGCCCGTGCACGGGGCTAGGGCCTGGGTAAGGTTAAGAAGCTGACATCTGGGGGCCTCCCCTGCACTAAACACAGTACACACACTCTCAGTTCTTACACAAATCCTGGAGAAGTGCCACAGTTTCCTCATTTTACACAGAAGGACATCAAGCTTTAGAGAGGTGTCCACTGCCTCTTCCAGGAAGAGGTGAAATGGAGACTCCCAAGACCTCATTTGCAGAGCCAATCTCTCTCACACATACTGTTTCAGGAGAAGGTGTGTTTCATAACCAAGGAACCTGGAAATGGCTGCTGCTCTCTTGCACCACGCAGCCACGCTGAGCTGCCCTCACGGCCCGCCTCTTGTCACCACCGGCTCGCTCTTTCCCCGCACATGCTCGAGGTCCTTCAGACTTCGTTGACTCCCCTAACATCACTTCCACAGTGCCTCTCCATGAAGACCAAATCCATTTTAAATCTCAAAAATTACGGTGAAATGCTACTTCACTAGGTATATGAGTCAATCCTGATTTCACCATGCAGTGATTTAGAAGACATCTGGCAGTTTCTTAATGATAATAATTTCTAAAATACATATCACACTTTGCCTAATTTACCAAGTGTTGTGTTAAAACTTTCTATACGTTAACCGTTTGATCCTCAAAATCCCCCTCTGATGGAATTATTATTATCCCCATTTCATAGATGAGGTCACAGGCAGTAAGCTACTAAATAACGCCTGAGGCCACAAATCTTCTAGCAGGTGGTGAAGCTATCTTGTTTTAAACCTCTCTGAACTTCAGTTCTCTCATCTTGAAAATAAAGATAGTATTCACCTCTCATCATTATTGTTCCAAATAGAATAAATACAAGCAATTAAGCATAATACTTAAGATTCTCTTGCCTCCCACTAATTCTGGGCTCATTCCAAGGTACAATCCACAAATTTTTAATTAGAACAGTGAGATAAAAGTACTTAGTATTCTTTCACACACATATCATTTATCTGTCCTAACACCCCTTTTAAAATAAATATCACCATTCAAACAAGAGATCAGAGAACTTGGGCATAGGAATTCTGCTGGTGACTAACTCAGGATTTGAACCCAAACTGCCTCTCCAGTAGCTGTTGAGGGTTTACGGACAGGTTTCTAGTACCCTTCATCTTTCCCATGTAGTTAGGCATAGAAAGTCCACAAGTAATTAGTGTTTATGTAACTTGCCAACAGCACCTTCTCCTAAGAAATCAAGATTGAAAACCATAATGAGAGCCAAAAATAGGTGCTATCACAGCTATTTACCCAAGCCAGCACAATGAGTAACTCTTCTGATGGGCCAGAAAGACAGAAAGGACAGAAAAGACAGGAAGGTTCGAAAGAGGGAGGGTTAGGGGAAGGCAAGGGAGCAAAAGAGAGAGACAGAAGAAAACACCCTTGACTGCAGAAATGGTAATAAAACGTAAGCCCAAACTGCAAACCCCATGTTTTCTCACCACCTTCAGGACTTTCCCCCACAAAAGCAGTCCTGTCCCTCCCCGGCCTGGGTTCGGAGATGTCAGAGAACACAGGCCCGGCCAGGACTGCATGCCACAAAGAGGCAGGAGAGAAAGGACAGCCGAGGCCCCACCAGGGGCAGGGCGTTTCTCTCAGCACAGGCTACACATTCACAAAGAAACCTCCTCGGCCTCCAGCCACAATCAGCTTTCCTCATCAAAACTTCTGTGGAAATCAAGAATCTCCCCCAGGGAAGCTGAGCCCTAAAATGCATGCCACTCCTCCCCACTGCTGATTCTTTTCTTCATAGGGACCAAGAAAAGCCACCTCAGGCTCTCGGTCACAGACCAGAGAAAAACCGCAAAACCTGCGGGCCCTACCATACCAAAACAAGTGACCCACAAGGGACCCTCAAGGTTGAAATGTCTGCGGCACACTTGGGGCGTCTTTCCCAATCTCCCCTAGACTCCCAGGTTAACAGCCAGGGCACTAATTGGTCATAAAGTGAGAAAATAGGGCTCTTCGAAAATAAATCATCACCCTCTCACCAAACCTCCTTCTCCCTGATCCTAAATCAGCCAGGGGACAGTGAAGAACTATCCCAGCACCTCTGACCCATCCTTCCCCAGCTTCCACGAATATCAGGGACCGGCGCCATCAATCCATTCTCCAGAGCCACTAACTCTGAAGTCTTCTCCCTTCATTTCCACTGCTACCAGCTAGATCAAGGCCAGCTTTCATTAACTTTCCCAGAGGCCTGCGATTCATCTTCTGATCGCCAGCCTGGCCTCACCCTGCGCCGCCTGCCCACTCCTACAGATTCATCTTACGGGAACCTAGCACTGCTGTCTTCCCCGGATGTACACACTCCAGCCGGGACCCTGGTGCTGACCACCTGTGCTTGAACGCCATCTCCACCACTTCCCACGAGCATATCTTCCTATTTCTTCAGGTGGGAAATGAGGATAAGAATACCTACACAAAAGGCCTCTTGTGGGAACTGAACAGGTCAGTGCACGTAAAGAACTGGGAATGGTGGTGACACCCATTAGATGCTATTACAGAAGTCACCAACGTCATTATTCTAAGAACTCTTGATTGTTTACCCACCCCCAAAATCCCACCCCACCAACGGGCTCTTAAGACCTCTGTCTGGCCCACCTAGTCCTAACTTCTCATCTGGAGAGATGCACACACTGCTTGTCTACCGCCTGATTCCCAAGGGCCCTGCTCCGTGCTCCTTACTGAATCCACTCTCCCACTCGCACGTGCAGCCATTTGCTGTGCACAGGACGGCCGCCTTGTACCAGTGCCAACCGTCACCAGCTCTCTGGCTCAGCTCCACCTCTGACCCCTCCTAAGGCATCACCACCCTGAACCCTGTGGATAGTACCGAAGACAGAAAGCACCTAGCAGTTTCTGTGGTATGGCCACAGCTGTCCAACAGCTGCTTTCTGCTCTCCTCACAGAAATACCTCATCCTGTGTGGAAACCAAGGCAGTCAGAATGAGTGACTTAGAAAGCCTCCTGGAGAAATTCCCGGGGGTAACAGTGCTTCTCCTTCCCCTGGGACAGAATTTTTATTAAAGAAAATAATATTCTTAATATTTTTATTTTTAAATGAATAACTAAAATTGCTCTAGATCTCAAGTTCCAAGACCAAGATTAAAAGGTTGATTTTCCTAGATAATACCTAGAGTCCCTTTCTTTTTACAATTTTACACCTCTGTGACTTACAGTCCTTCTTTCCTAATAGACCAGAGGACAATTTTCATTTCATACCTATACTATCTCCTAGATGCATGTCACAGAGTCATGCCTACCTTCCATGTGGAAAACAATCGTCCTCCAGGTATTACCATCAAAAGCCCAAGACAGTAAAAAAGCCAAACTGAATTATTCCCCACTACCCCTCAACTCAGCAACTGAGAACATGATCTTTTCTCCTTATAAATGTACAGGCAAACAATGCCTCCCCGACACACACCAAAAGCTTGGAACTTGGCCCATATGAAGTTTGAAAAGAAGCAGAAAAATTAACAATAACATTACCCTGAAATCCAATAAAGTCTGTTGAAGCTTCACATTTTCAAGAAATCAGACTATGTTATTACCCCTAGTGCCGCTATCGTTTCCTATAAAGCTATAAATATACACCAGTAGCTCACCAGAAAACTGACTAAGGCTGTCATAAAAAAAGGCCATCAGGAAGATACTGCCCATGAAGTATGGCTCCATGGTACCTGTTACAGCAACTTCACACCGACAAGTTCATTTATTTTGAAAATTACATTTTTAACTCCACAACTCATCACTTCTGAGCAAGAACAACATTTAATGTGAGGTAGAATCTTCTTTCCAGAGTCTGTTTTCAAACAGGCTAAAGGTCATACCAAAGATCAAGGACATTTATGAGGCTATCACAGCACACAGTAAAAGGCTCATAACACCTGGATCTTCAGAGCTGCCTCATTCAGCACTATGTTATAGTTTTAAGTATCAGAAAGCCTACATAAGAGGAGATTCAACAAATACAAAGGATGCTTAGAGCTGCTGATGGCTAAACAGCAAGAAGGCCAGGGCAGGCATCTCTGTGTGGCGCTTCACTTTTCCTTCATGCTTGTCACCTCATGGTGACATTATGGCTGCTGTACATTCAGGCATTTCATCAGCACTCACGGCAGAAAAAGGGGAAAAGCAAGTAAGGGCACTCACTAGTTGGCTCATTTAATCAGGTTTGGTTAGGACAATAAATGTTTTCCCATAAACTGAGGTTTGATTAGTAAAAGTGGAACAGACTGTGGGTACTGAGCAGGTAACTGCATGTGTGTCTGTTTAGAGTTCTCATCTTGGGATAAGTACAGAAGACAGACTACTTCCACAGTGCTTTCTACTGCTCATACTGTCTCAGGGGCGCCTATACCTATCATGAAATATTTTATGAATTCCAATGCCTAACAACAAGAAGTGGTTTACTTTTTAAGTTCACATGCTGTGCTTTTCCTCTCTGTACAGACACATACAAAGTGGCAGTGAAACGGCCCATGGGTTGGTGTGAAGTCCTGTGCTGTGAATCCCGACCACAACCAAACACTGAGCCTGGGCACAGAGCTTATGCCAGCTGCAATTCAGATGTTTAATGTCCAAGAGGATAAGCCTCCCAGACACACTGCTCCCATAACACTTCCCATGTGCCCTCGTCCATCGCCCTGCCCCTTCCAGATCAAACAGACACATTCGTTAATACCCTGTGCCTCGTGTCACCCACCACCACCTACTCAGTCTTCAGTGGCGACCTCCTCAGTGCTCTTAAGAAACAACCCACTCTCTTTGCCAAAGACTTTAAGTACGCTGTGGCCCTGCCTCCTTCCTCAGCCTCATCTGCAACCCCATGCCACCATGCGGTGGCTGTGGCCACCTCAGCCCTTTCCTATGCCTTCAACACTCTCGATTCTCTTGGCCTGGGCCAAGCTTTCATGCCTCTTCATATGGAAAACGGGGCTTTCCCCATGCTTCCAATCTCAGCTCAGTCACTGCTTCAGCAAGACCTGCCATGGTCGTCCGGTGTCTATGGGGCCCACCTGGTAATGCTCCAGCACACTAATTCCTCCACAGCACATACCACAACCCACAATCCTCTTCCCTGAGGGAAAGTCCGCACGGGAGCTCCCCGGGAAGAGGGGCCCTTCTCCCCTTCTCTCTGCCCGACTCCAGTACCCAGCACACACGTTAAGCACTCTAGACAGTGTCTCCACCCTGCTTCCAGGACTTGCTGGGTACAGCTCATCTCCAACTCCATCTGTATTACTAACATCTCCCTGGGCCACCAAATGGGTACTGCATCCCCAAGACCTGCCCTACTGCAATCCTGATCTCAGAAGACTCGTCATTTTACACATTTTTCTAGCATGTCACGCCCTCGCTCCCCTCGCATCTACTAAAGCAGGTACACAGTGGTTCAGAGCACAGATCTTGGAGCCACACGGCCTGAGTTCAAATCCCGGCTCCACCACTTTCTGTGCAATGTTAAACAAGTTACTTGTCTTTCTGTGTTTTAGCTGTACTGAGTAATGTTAGCCTTTATGTCACAGGGTTGTTATGAGAGTAAGAATAAAACATACAAAGTATTTAGAACAGTGCCCTGCTGTGTGTTAATCCATAGTAATAGTGGGGCTGGGGATTTAGCTCAGCGGCAAAGCGCCTGACTGGCAAGCGCAAGGTCGTGAGTTCAGTTCCCGGTACCGGAGAAAAACCAAAAAAAAAAAAAAAAAATCCATAGTAATAGTAATAATAATAACAACAACAATAACAGTATCATTATTATTATTATAAATGTGCTGTTTGTTCTAGCCAGGACCTGAGCTTCCCTGGAGTCTTCCCATTTGATCCAGTGTGTTAGTCCCCTCTATCATATCCCGTTCTGTGTGCCTTTCGGATGTCATCCCAGGCACCTGCAGTCCCATAGCTGCTCTCCAATTACGTGATCTGAATCACACTCACTCTCCGACTGCTGTGTTCTATTAGACGAAAATGCTGCTTGGTGACTACACCCTCTTCACTAACCTTACTCTGCTCTCAACTACCACACCACATAATCTGATTCTAAAAAATACAATTCCTGTCTTTGGTCATACCTGCAGAGGAAGATGAGAACATGAGCATAGTGGGGGAAATATTAACTCTTCCCAACCCTCCAGAGATGCATGCACAACATCAGTACAGCAGATGCAGTATCATCTCTCTACTCCTCAGCTCTGATCCTTCCTCACCCTCAACTCCACCTTTTCCTCAAAGAGAAAAGGAGGACACCTCTTTAAGCCGGACCCTGCAATGTGAGAACAGTGATCTCAAACACAGAAAGCCACCATCTCTTGATATTCAAAATCAATGGGAAATCCTGTTTATCTCAATCAGACTCTCGTTACAAGGATGGGATGGATGGTCGCAGGTATTTATGATTTCCAGAGGAAACCAATTCAAGTTGGATTTATTAAAATCAAGTTCCAAATAAGAAATATGTAGCTTCATCTCTGTGGGGAAGTTTTTGTACTCAGGGGAGCAGGGTTCCTTTTTTTCCCCACAAGTCAATATTACCAAGGAAGAAGGGAAGAAAACAAATGGAATCTCATGGACTTAAGTATCAAAGAGAGAAACTGACTAAAAACTCTCAATGTTCCTTTAACAAGCATTCTGTGTGGAACATTCTAGTGCATGCTTGTTATTTTCTTAGTATATGCTCATAACAGAAAGGTCTAGAAAGTTCAGGGGCCAACAGTAAACTGACCTATCACACGACTCAGAAATAAATCAGGTCATTCCTTTCTGAATTCTAACAGATTCTGTCTGTAAGGATTTTTGTGGCTTTCACTCAGGTTATCAGAGTTCACTTCCCCTGAGAACAATTTCAGGTTTGCATAAATAGGCAAGTGTCCAGGAAACAAGAAAAAGTAAGTCTATTTTCTCTGGTTTCAAAACTGTTTCCTAGTTTTCTTCTTTCCCTTCTTGAGGCCGGGCTCAGAGGATGGACGGGTCTCAGCTCCCAGAGTGGGGCCGGGGCATTTCCTCCCTGCGTCCGTTCAGCAGGAGGTGCTCTGGGCACTCCCCTAAGGACCACATTCTCATCTCTTCCGGAGTCAAAGCTTGTCCTCAGGCACAGAGGGGCAAACCCTACTCCACACCTGTCATCTAAATCCTCTCCACATGCACTGCGGGGGGAGGCTGCTCAAGAGCCCCCCCAGTTGGCTGTTACTCCAAACCAGTGGCCATGAGGCCTGCGGGTACACAGCATACTCCATGCACAGGCTCCCTCAGGATGAGGTCTGCTAAGGAAGGAGAAGGAAGCCCCATGGAGCCCCCTCCACAGACGATTTTCCAGGGTCTCTTTTGGCAACAAAACCAGACACCACGCAGGCACCCTTCCGGCAGTTCCACCTACTGCTGAATACACCATGGGGCTTCTCAGTTCTGTGGGCGGGCGGCTGGTCTCGGGGGTTGGTCTCTATCTCTCTCCCTCAATTTAATTTCTCTCTTCAAAGAAACATAAATATATTGAAATGCCCTTCTTTCCTGGTGTTAATATTAAGCTATAACTGTGTGTACTAGACATATGAAAACAAGGTACTATATTAATACTTGAAAATAATGGCTGTAGACGGGCCTCAGACAGAATGGGTTTCACCTGCCAGGTAACAATCCAGAAGAACCTAGTAATGATTCATGGACAGAGGTGGGGTCTCAGTAAAGCGGGGGCCATGGATGAGACACTCATCACTGCGCTGGGAAAGTACGGTTACTCAGGTACACGGCACCTCGGCGGAAGACTCTAAGGACCACGCACTCACTCAGTTCATATATACTTAATACTTACCATGTTTAAAGTTCTATGGAAACCAAAGATTACAATCTGGGGCCTTCTAGGTTTTACAATCCCTTCATTAAGCTGGTGATAATGTTTCCAGTCATTATGGTAAACCAAAGACAAAGGACTCTGCCTGCTTCAAAGATACAAGCAAAGAAAAGATGAGGTAATTTAAAACTATTTAAATAAAAAGAAATATTCCAAATCATGAGAAATAAAACCTTGACTTGGAATGGAGGGTGGAACTCAATGTCAGAGCACAGAGCACTGGAACTTTCAAGATCTTCAAAGGCTGTTAGGGCAAGATACGGTCTTAAGGCTTTAGGGTTAAGATTCTGACAACCCCAGCAGAGCAGTGTGTCTGGCCCACAGGAAATGAAAATCTCAGGACTGCTCCCTTGGTCTTGAAGGTATGGCATCCAAGCACAAAACATCCAGGGAGTAGCAGGTCCCCAGGACAAAAAAAACCACAACAAATGCTAAAAGAAATGACGCCATGTGGCACATGACAAATGAGACTGTCCTGGGTTCACACAGTCCTACTCACACGGGACTGCCACATGTCAAAGACCCACTGCAGAGGTCCTCACAGTCACGGTACAGCACCAAACAAGGAATCAAGCTGCCAGAAGACACAGCCAGGGAAAATGTCAAATCAAGCTTGCACTAATACAGCAGTCTAAACAAGACTTTAGAAGTAAAAAGAACTGGAAAACAGCAAAACTGGAACAGTACGAAAGTGTGGTAAACTAAGGGGGGGGTGCTACTAAAAATTCTCAAAGTGAAGGAAAATAGAAAGGAAAGTAAAAAGAAAGATACCTCTTACTGAAATGAAAAACTCAATGGATATGTAAGATCAATCTACAGAAACCTATTCTATTTCCATACAATGTAGCGAGCAATCGGAAGAGGAAATAATTCTTAAAACTTCCATCATTTATAGTGGCATCTAAAATATTTACAAGACTGTACAATGCAAACTACAAAATATCACTGAAAGAAATTAAAGAAGACTTAAGTAAATGGAAAGGTATTGTGTTTATGACTAAAAAACTTTTAATTAAGATGGCAATATTTTCACAAATGATCTAGAATACAATGTCCATTAAAATCTGACTTTTTGATAAATTAACTAGCCGATCCTAAAATGGCAAAGAATAATCTTTTCACAATAATACTGAGACAACTAGATATAGAACAATAAAACTGGAGAGCTACCTCAGATTACACTCAAAAATTAACTCAAATGAATTAATATTTAAATGTAAGAGCTGAAAATATAAAATTCTGAGAAAAAAGGGACAAATCTTCAATACCTTGGATTAGGCAATGATTTCTTCTATACAAAATCAAAAGCAAAGACAACCAAAGGTTAAACCAGATAAAATTACAAACTTCTACTCAGAAAGATGCAACAGAGCAAAAAGAGTTTACAGAATGGGGAAAAACGCAAATCCTACCTGATAAAAGGCCAGTATATAGATTATATAAAGAGTTCTTACACTCCAACAATAAAACATAAAACCCAGTTTCACAATGAATCAAGAATTTGAATAGATACTTCTCTTAAAAAAAAAAAAGACAAATATCTAATGAACATTTGAAAAGATGCTCGTTATGGTTTGTGTTTGGATGTCCTCCCAAAGCCTCGTGCAGTCATGGGGTGGGCTTCTATAGTTTAGGATTGATTCAGGGTCCAATGTTGGAATTATGGATATAAGTGCTACACCCACCCTGGGGCGGATAGTTTGCATACAATGTAAGGGAGGGATAGAGGCTGCTTGCCACCGCTCCTCCCTTGTGCTCTTGTTGCTTTTGCTATCTTCCCCTGCCATGAACTGTTGCCCTCTGCCAAGTGCCACTCTGCCTTGGAGCCAGCCGAGTATGGACTGAAACCCCTACAAACTGTGAGCTAAATAAACCTTTGCTCCCTTAATTTTGGGCATTGGGTATTTTGTCTCAGCAATGAGAGAAAAGTAACCAAGACAATGCTCAACATCATACGTCATAAGGGAAATGCAAATAAAACCTACTGTGAGATATGGCTTCATATCCAACATGGTTATAACCGAAAACAAAGTCAGTAAGTCTCTCAGGGATGTAGGGAGAAATTGGAATCTGATATATCATTTTAAAGGGGTCTGTTATTGCTTATACCTAGATTTCCCCCCAAAGCCTTGTGCACTTACAGGTGGAGCTTTTTGGAGGTGCCTGGATCTAGGGTGTGTGAATATGGATTATGGGGATGTGATAACTGGATTAGTCAATTTATTGGATTAGTGCAGAGATCTGGGTGTGGCTGAATGAATTTAATAAAGACTGAAGCTCCACTGAGTGTGAGTGGCACCAACCAATAAACTTGCAGCCAGGATGGAATAACAAGGGACAAGAGGAAGGCAGGCTCACTGCTTGCTGCTCCTACCTGCCACAGCATGAGCTGTTTCTCCTCTTTGAGGCCCTTCTGCCATGCCACCCTGCCCTGGAGCCAGCTCACTATGGACTGAAAGCTCTACACACTGAGAGCTAAAATAAAACTTTCTGCCTTCTAACTTGTGAGTGTCAGGTATTTTGTCCCAACAATGAGAAAGCAAGTAAGACAGGGTCCAAATACTTTGTAAAATACTTAATAGCTTCTCAAAAATTTAAATATAAAATTACCATGATACAGCAATGAATTACACTTCCAGTTGAAACCCAAGACAAATTAAAACATTTGTCCACATAAAAACTTGCACAGAAATGTTCACAGCTACATTATGCATAATGGCAAAAAGTGGAAATAACTCAAATGTCCATAAACCGATGAATGGATAAACTAAATGTGGTATATACCATATACCTAAACACGGAATGTTATTTTGCAATAAAAAATGAAGTAATACATAATACAATATGGGTAAGCTTTGAGAACATGCTCAGTGATAAAAGTTCACATGATATAGGCTTTTATAGCATTAAAACTCATTAAAGTGAGACAGAGCCCTCAGGCCTAGAACTTGGGGCTCAAGAGCAGGCAGCCTGTGATTGTGTGAGTGTCCCTGGATGCTCTTTTAATGTGAAATTATCAGAACAGGCGAATCCATAGAGAAAAAAATAGATCCACCATTTCTTAGGGAAAAGAATGTGGAGTGACAGCTAATGATGGGTACAAGATTTCTTCTTGGAGTAATGAAAATGCCCTGGAATTAGGTAGTGGTGATGGCCACACAGCTGTGTGAGTAGAATAAATACCACTGAGTTTTACACTTTTACAGGGTAAATTTCATTGTGTGATTTACATCTCACAGAGTATCACAATGGGCAACTTCAGTAAGACTAGAAACAAAGAGCAAATTCATGAATTGGAGACAGCGTATGCAGAGACTGTAATGCCTCAGGTACCAAACAAAGATTTGTCAACACAGCCGCATTATGGGGCATCCTTATATTCTCCTTTTGTTAAACTCTGCCTCTTATGCCAGGTAATGAGAAGTCCTATGCTCTTGTCCGGAGAACTTGCCATAGCAATTTAGATGGGGGCTGTTTGTTCATGTTATGGAGAATTAAAATTTCTCTTAGTAAATGCAAAAACAATAAGAGTGTGAGGGTGTAGGGGGTGCAATGTGTATATATGAGTTCTATACAAACAAAGAGTTTAGAGTAAACATAAAAGTTCAAGTTGGGAAAAGAAAAGGGAGAGCCAGGCATGGTGATGTAATCCCAGCACTTAGGAGGCTGAGGCAGGAGGATCGTTGTGAGTTCGAGGCCATCCTGGGCTACTCCCTGGAACCTATGACTGCTGCCTTATAGGGGCAAAATACACTTTGAAGATGTGGTCTCCTCTAGAGCTGCGAGAAGGAACTAGCCCTGCTGACCCAATTGGTCTTATAACCTGAAAGGAATCATGAACCTCTGATCTCCAACATTATAAGACAACAGATTTGTGTTGTTCTAAGTCACTCAATTTGCAGTGTTTTATAACAGCAACAATAGGACACTGAACGGGAAGATTTTGCAATTCTTCCTGGACACAAATAAATGAATCTGACACCAAAACGTATCAGAGCATTGAAACTTCCTCCCAGTTTACAAAGGACACTAAGGAGAGAGGGTAAGGGAGATGATAAAGTCAGATGGGTACAAATCACAAAGCATTTACCCTGAACACAGCAAATGCTGTAGAATCATGTGTGGTGGGAAAGAGGAGCTGGAGAAAAATTTGTGTGAATTCTCCACTTTCCAATGCTGAGTTATGTATTCAAGCAAGCATTTATTTATTCATTCATTCAACATGTATTTATTAAGTACTTATTATGGGTCAGGCCCTTACTTTAATTATATTCATCATGATTATTCAGAACTTTTGCTATCAGAACCATTTACAAAATTACACCAAGAAATGAGTGTTAACACACCTGTCCAGCAAACTATGTAAAGCAAAACAGCATGTAAAAGCACTTTTATTTTTGTCACTGCTATTACATACTCACACAAATTGCCTATACAGACTTGGCTGTGATTACTCTCATGTAAATGCTCTTTGTCTTCGCCTATTTGTAGATATTTTAAGCAGTTAAAATCCCAAGGTTAAACACTACTTCACTATCCATTAATTTTCTGACTTCTATGTCTTGAATACATTTGCTGCCTTTGACTTAGTTCTCCCTTGAGCCAAGCCTCACTTGCAGTCCTCTCTCAAGAAAGCAAATATAATACATTTTTTAAAACAAGAAGCTTCCTAACTACCAGCCAGTCTGGCTCCTTAGTTTGCAGATGTCAGAAGTGAGACTCGAGCAAATTCACGACTGGCACTCAGCCCTGAGCCCAGGAATAGCAGGGCGAGCACCAGTCTCCAAGTCCAGGGATGCTCACACAATCACAGGCTGCCTGCTCTTGAGGCCCAATTTCTATGCCTGAGGGCTCTGTCTCACTTTAACGAACCTCCCCAAGCTGTTGCCACATGGAAAGCCTGGCCACTTCTCTCTTCAAAGAGATACTTAGCTTGAACTCAGCATAAGCCAGACACTAGGAGAGTAAGTCACACTGTCAACCAAAGTCAAAGGATGCTCTTCACACTGGCTCGCACACTTAACGGAGAGGAATCTGAGCAGATGAAAAGATGCGAAGCCTCAATTTTAGGGAAAAGGAATGCACACACTATGCAAACACCAAATGTTTTGCCTATCATACCTGAAAGTGTTTGCTTTTCTCTCCCTGTTACCAGGGTGGGAGGAGATGGATATTCCTCACATGGCGATGCTGGCACTGGGAGCAATAAAACCTCCCTAAAGGCATGTGCACACGCAACACAGCATCTTCTCACTACACAAGGAAACCCTTTAGCTCAGCAATTTCACTCCTGGACTTTTTTTAAGAAAAAAAAAAAGAAGAGTTTGGAGCAGTCTTTAATCTAGAAGGATGCAAAAGACTGGCAACCATCCCCTAAATGTTAAACTGTGGATGGCTATTAATTACTAGTACAGTCGGGCGTGGTGGCGCACGCCTGTAATCCCAGCACTCAGAGGTTGAGACGGGAGGATCCTTGCAAGTTCGAGACCAGCCTGGGTTACAAAGTGAGCTCAAGGCCAGCCTGAGCTACGCAGCGAGACCCTGTCTCAAAAAGACAGGAAAAAATAAAATACTGGTATATCCACGCAAAGTATAGTAAGAAGTATAAAATAATATTTTGAAAGAAGATTTAGTATTATCAGGAAGTCCTACAATGAATTAAGCAATCAAAAAGCATGTGATAAAACCAGATGTACCATTTGATCAGATTAATGCTTAATAAAAACACACGGATGCATGTACATGCACACAGACTGTAAAGATACATGCAAAATGTTACGGGTGTGTTTTTTCCTTGTGCTTTTTTGCTAATTACACATCTTCCAAAGTAAACAGATTTTCTGCATTATTTTTAAAATCTGCTGTCTTTAACCCTTCCGAGCTCTCACACGTACTCTTCATTTCTGTAATCTATCTCTAAACTGCGACCCTTCAGGGGCCCTGTCAGGTGCTGATCACTGTGTCTGTGCGATACGGCAGGGGTGCTCCGGAACTGGGCGAACAGCCCAGAGGGCCCCTTGGTGGGGACCATGTCCTTCCTATCCTGGCTGTTCTGCACAGGGTGTTAGGGCTGTTAATGATACTGAACTTGTCTCTCAGACTCCTGGTTTTAACTCAAAATACAAGTTCCACTTCCTCAAATTCCGAAAGTACAGAACACCTCCTTTGCCTGAGAGCCCTGGTTCTGCCCAAGCCTGCTTGCCACTCATTCATTCAATATGTATTTACTGACTGTGGGGTGTCTAGGGCAGTGCTTTTAAACTGAGAGTTGAGACCAATGAGGGGACTGTGGAAATCTACCTAGTCCCCTGGCCAGCAGTTTGAAACCTGGATAAAAGTTCCTCCTTCCCTCAAAGGGAAGCAGCCTCTCTCTGGAATGTCACAGAAGTCACATGCAGCGGCTGCTTTAAGTCACTGTGAAAGTAAATGGACTGGCTAGAAAGATATTTATGGGGCTGGCGGTGTAGCTCAGTGGCAGAGAATATGCTTAACATGTGCAAAGCCCTAGGTTTGATCTCTAGCATTTTAAAAGGAAAAGAAAAGCATTTATGACACACTGCAGAGTCAATAGATGTATTATCCTGTTGTCGTCAACAAAAAGAATAGGTATGTTAAGAGACACTATTTAGAGGTGATTCACAGCCTGAAAAAACAGCTACCTATTTTACGTGTTTACAGTTGTGAGACTTACTATTCTCTCTTTTCATTAATTTCTTAATTTTCTATATGAAAGATGTATTGTGTGTGTGAAAGTTGCTATTAGCATTGCTATATTTATTTTTCTTCCCATAGGAAGTATTCTCCTAGGGCAGTGAGGGAGAAGCTATGGTACGAATGCTGCGGCTGGCACATAGAGCCCTGTCCGTCAGCACACAAGCCCTCTTTGGCACGCAAGCCATGCCACCCCAGCATCACCGCAGCAGATGAGCATTCAGGTTTAATTGCAGTGCTGACAATTAAACCCACTTCATGATAAATAAGTGGGTTTTGGGCATTTGGTCTCTAAGAGGTTCACCATGACTGAACTAGATAAATGGAATGGAGTCTGGCTGTGCTCTCGGGAATGTCTGCCTATCTGAAATACTGATTTTCAGAGTGCATATCCATCAGGCCGCTATAGTGAACACCAGGCCGAAGAGTGCTATTCAGCTCTGTTGAAAAGCAGGAGCCAGCAGAGTTCTGAATGTCTCACTGACATGAACTCTAGGTTAGAAGTCTCACTGATAGGACTGGCTCATTCTGCTATTTGAAAGGGAGGTTGCAGACTTGCATTTTCCTTGGCACTCCTCTCCCCATAGAAGTGAATGAGAGAAGAGTGCATAAAGTGTAGTTGATAACTGCAATCAGCTAGAGCTCTCAGTGTTTGGGAAGAGACTCGCTTCAGGGAATAGAGTCTGACTGTGCTCTCTGGAATGACTACCTATCTGCAATACTGGCTTTCAGAGTGCATATCTATTAGGCCTCCACAGTGAACAGCACTTTGGCCTAAGAAGGACTATTCAGCTTTGTTGAAAAGCGGAGGCAGCAGAGTTCTGAATGTCTCACTAGCATGAACTCTAGGTTAAAGTCTGATAACAAAGACTTGTTCTGCTGTTTGAAAGGAAGATGCAAATTTGCATCTTACTTGGCCCTCTATCTACTTCCCACTAAAGTACATGGAGGAAGAGTGCATAAAGTCCAGCTGGTAACTACAAACAGCTGGAGCTCCCAGTGTTTGGGTATCCAATGGTGGCGAACCTGTAGCACACATGCTACAGCTGGCACACACAGCCTTCTCTGTTGGCACATGGGTCTTCTGTTGGTACGCAAGCCATGGTGCCCACGCATCACCCTAGCAGATGAGGATTAAGGTTTAACTACAGGGCTGACACTTTCCAATAAATAAATGGATTTTGAGTTGCAGTTTGGGCATTTGGTCTCTAAAAGATTCACCATCACTGTCTAGGGTTTTCAGGTTACCTGTGGCTACTGTGTTTAGTTGGATAAGGGAAGAAACACAAGAAATACATCGGGATTTTTTTTTGTTCATTTGTTTTGCTGAATCTTTCAGGACTTTAGGTCACTACCAAAAGCCAAGTCCCAAAAAACAGGTTAAGGGTTTGTCACCTAAATAAGTGATTGCCAGGGCAAGAGAGAGATTGGTGAGAGAAAAGAATCAAGGATGGGGGAAAGGTAGAAAAACCTGGTTCAAACCGTAACTCTCCTTTATTGTTTCAAGACTTAGTTTTCCTCATCTATAACATGGGGACAATAAGAGAAACTTTTCAAAACATACCTAGTTGAAGTGAAGTAAATACAAGGCAGAGCGTGGTATGGGGAAGCACAGCATCTCAGACAAAACTGTCAATTTTTAATCAGTGAGAGTTAGAAGGTCAGGAGGGAAGGCCAAGGAAGTAACTGTGTGCCTGCTGCTTAAACTATCTAAATGTCAATTTCTGAAGTGTAAAATGAAAGCAAACACCCACTGTGCATGTGTGGAAAGAAAAGGCAGAAAGAGAACAGGACAGTTGGCAGCATAGGGGCTGGGGCCCTGACTCCCCACCTCCTCGGCACTGGTCCGAACAGGTTCTGTGAGTGAGGCGCCTCCTAGGGATGGACACAGTCCAGTCCCACCCCAAGGCCCAAGGTGACACAAAAACCTGAGCTTCTACCACAGATGAAACACTGTCCTACCTCCCAGAGGAGAGGTGGAAAATGAAAGATTTTAGGGTTGAAGTTCAAAGTATACACACACACACACACATACACACACACATCAAAACATGAGTAATTGTGGACACATTTGGGGAGGACTGAATGTCTTAAATCAATCTGCAGGAGGCCCTGCTTTCCAGCAGGGAGCTCACTAGGAAAGAAAACAACTGTGCAATGTACCCTACAGCAAAGCAGGGTTTTAGCAGGTTAGCAAGGGCTGGAGCTGTACTCCAGAGAGCGAACAGCATGAGCATGAGGGCAGAGTGACCCGGAGGAAAAGACTGCTCCACAAGACACCAACCAAACACGGATGAAATGAACTCCAATAAATAATTAGTTATGAGCAATGGGTATTAGTACCAAGTGTGGAAGGAAACACAGAGGACTCAAGTGCAGGTGACCTTGCGGACTAGGGGGAATACCTCAGACATTTTCAGAAAGGGCGTGGCATGATCAGAGATGTCCCGCAGTTGGCTTGATTTGACCACTACCCTGGACCACTACCCTGGACCACACGGCCAGAAGTCTGCCGACTACTGCAACAGTCCTGATTCTGATAGCAAAGGTCAGATCGGTGGCTGCAGTCTTGCAAAGGAATGCATAAGTATAAACAATGATAAACAAGGGTTCAACTTTCTTCGCAGCCCCAGAACACTTTCAAATCTCTAGCTTTAGTACAAGCATAGGTATCTGTATGAAAAGTCCGGAAAGGTCAACTCTAGCTATTTACTTATTATGGATGCCTTTCTACATTCCATCAAAGAATCGCATCATGACCTGTAAGAAGATAGTGCTGGAAGGCAGAATAATGATTCTAAAACAGAAGGAAAAGTAAAACTCCAATCTGATACATGAGCCTCAAAAACAACCTGGAGAACAGCAGTATGTACTGCCAGCACTTCACTAATGGCTCTCACCACCCTCGGTGATAAAATATAAACTCTAGACATTTTTTTTCCTGAAATAGTTTATCTTCTCCAGGGAACAGTGTGACCACGTTGAAAAACAGGCCTGGCCCAGAGGTTCCCTATGAGCAGTGGGTATTAGTCACGCTTACATGATAGCAGACACAGCCGCTGAAATTAAAGTCTCCTACGGCCAAGAATGGCCCCATAGAACATCAGCTGCCGGTTTTGATGAGCAAACCTTACTGAATAATCAGCAGAAATGAGGTGCAAAAGAGAAATGAGGGGGAAAATGGGAAACAAGAAATACGAAATAAATGATGGTGGACTACAGATCAGCAACACTGAAAGGCATCAACAGCCGGAAGTCAGAGAAGAAGGGCACCACCTTCAAGTTCCAGGGAAGGGTGCTTCAAGCAACATGTTACACAAACACGTGTGCCCTCGAAAGGCAGCCCGTTCCCCTCCTCCCCACCTAAAATGGCACAAGTGACCCGCTCAGGCAAGGTCTGGGGACAGCATCTCAGGAGTCCTGATTCCAGTAAAGGTAAGGTGAAGCAGTCGCCTAGAAAAAGTGTCCCATAAGAAAGAAGTCTGGTAACACAGAAGAGCTTCCTTGCAGCTGCTGGACAGCACAGGCCTGAGCAGCCCCGAGCCGTCAGAAGGTCTGGGGAGGGACTAGCTGATGGCTGCAAATCAAGCACGTCCACAGATGCAGATTCTCCAGATAAACTTCCTCCACCTCGGAGGGCCCAAATGTTAGCAGGCTAACCATTTGAAAGAAGAATTTCCTCTAAGTACTTTACAACGAACTATGTGAAATTAGCATTTCTGTAGGTCAAATACTAACACATTACTTAGACCAATGGCAACGTGTGCTTTCCAGCTCTCCTCTAGAGCAGGGCGCACCACTTATTCTTAAAAGAATCACAGATATTTTAGCCTTTGAGTGCCAAAAGACAAAATATAGAGTATGAAGGTGCTTACATAGCCATTTAAAATGTTACCGTTATAAAGCCCACCCTCAGCTCCTACAAACACAAGCGTTGGCCAATTCATCAACTTCTGTTCTACAGGTTAAGTGTAAATTGTATTCTGAGAATATGCACTGTGAGAATCGCTAAATCTAATGTAAAGCAATAATAATGACCTTGAACAAACCAGTACACGTGGACAAGCTGTCCACCTCAACACCGTCAGCCTCAAAGCTGGCAGTCTGAATTTCTGTTCTGTTGCCAGCAATTCCTTCTCACTGCTACTACTTTTAACTATTTGTTTTATAAATGACTGTCTGGATAAGGTCTTGAAGGTAGACTTAACTTTTCTAGGAAGAAAAAACTGAGCTATGCCAGGACATGAGACTGAGAGCTAAACATGAGTAAATATAACTACAGCAGGGCTGTGGGAGCAAAAGCATCTCGATTTGCAGCCAGAATTCCAGGGTGCCCGAAAGCAAGTAACAAAGGTAAAAGACTATCTACACAACTGGTCCAAAGCTGCGAGACTAAAGGTAGCAAAAAGTAAATCTGAGACAAACTGGCCTTTCCATAAATAAAAGCAGATCATTAAATAAAAAGTGCTTAGCCGGGCATGGTGGCGCACACCTGTAATCCCAGCACTCGGGAGGCTGAGGTAAGAGTATCATTGCAAGTTCGAGACCAGCCTGGGCTACAAAGTGAGCTCACGGCCAGCCTGAACTGCAGAGTAAGATCCTGTCTCAAAAAGACCAAAAAAAGTGCTCACGTGTCAGATGCAGTGGCTCACACTGGTAATTCCAGCACTTGGGAGGCTGAGGTAGAAAAATTTCTGCAAGTTCAAAGCCAGCCTGGGCTACAGGGCAACTTCAAGGCCAGTCTGGACTAGCAAGACATTATCTCAAAAAAAAAACAAAAAAAAGTGCTCACTTTTTCTCCTAAGTTAATCAGAGTAAAGACAAACAGGGAAGAAAGCAACTGCAGCAATTCCCAAAAGACTTCAAGAAAAACTTAAGTGTTGTGAGACACAGAAAATCATCACCAAGGAGCCCGAGAGTCTCCTCAGAGTCCCCAGAATGCTAGGGACTCAGAGCCAGGGCGGCTCCCGCTAATGCACATGAAACAGAGACGTGCCCAGAGGACGTCTCTTCCCGGTCCATGAATCTTTGTATTTCAAAAAATTAAAGCAATCACTGGCAATTTTTTTTTTTAATTTATGGCACTACTATTGTTATATAGATTTTCATAAAAAAGGAAAAGATGTCTTTTTGTTAAAAAAAAAAAAAAAAGCTTATTTATGAATGAATGCATTGAAACAGAAAAAGGGAATGGCTGATCTTCTAACATTACAGATCCACTTGAGTATAAAAATCCTAATTTAGATAACATTTCTCATCATTCAGTATTACCCTAAAGCAGTGGTGCTGAACCTTTAGAGACAGCGCAAACTGCAACCCAAAACCTACTTATTTATTGCAAAGTGCCAACACTGCAATTAAACCTGAACACTGAGGTTTCAGTTTAGAAAAAAAACCTCATACATTAATATCTGTTATCTTAAAACAAACAACACACATGCCATAGGTTCACCACCACTGACCTAGGGCAATCCATTCTTCTGCATTTCTAAATACCTTCACTCACATCTTGCAATTCTTCACCAGTTCAGTATCCTACAATATTCAGAAGAGAAGAGAAGAGAAGAGAAGAGAAGAGAAGAGAAGAGAAGAGAAGAGAAGAGAAGAGAAGAGAGAAGGGCACACACGAGCAAGCATGAGATCTCATACATACATGAGCTGCCTGGAGAAGAGGGAGCCTCCAGGTACCATCTGCCCATACTGACAGTCAGCACATTAGCAGGGGCCTCGGCAGCCCCCAAGTACTCAGGAAATAGTGAGATGGTTAGCTGTAGTAAGAGACAAAAAAAGGTAGAAACAGAACAGAGACTTAGAATAATGATTGCATTGTTTCATTAAAATGCTAATGATGACCACAAATTTCTAGATAACCATGTTTATGAATTATGCATAGTCACACAGGAGATAAAGTTCCCCTGTCACTGCAGGCTGGCATGGAGCTCGCTGATGATTAGCATGTGGCCCCTGAAGCAAGTGTGACAGAGGTACAGGTCACTGCGTGTCCCTCACTGGCCTGCTCTAGAAGTGTGGCCTGTCCCCCACCCCCGTTCCACTGGTGCTTTTCCATCTCATTCTTCCTTAATGGCAAGGGAAAGCACTAGTCTGGCTCTTTATTATGATACCTGTGCGAATGTCCTGTAACATTCTAAAAGCCTCAAAGGAGAGAAGGAAATTTTCTATGTTGGAGAGGGAACATGTCAAATTGCTTCTAAAAAATGTTTTTTGTTGAAGTATAACATAAATATGAAAAGGGCATTCACACACCCACAACTGGATGGCTCAATGAATTGTCCTAAGCTGAACACGGGTGCAAAGAGGGACATTATCTGTAGGGTAGAAGTCCTTTCATGCTCCCTTGTAACCCTGTGCAAGTCTTGCCCATTTTTGTGAACATCAAATTGATTTACTATCATTGTTTGTACTTCATTTATAAACAATACAGAAAATGTACTATATGAAAAGCATTGTACTGTGCACCTGGGCTGCAAAGATAAGTAAGGCAGCATCTCTATCTGGAAGGAAAGCAAAGTCTAGTGGGACCGAGGGACAGACACAAAGTGACCCCACAGACATGTGGATGGAAGTAATAACTTGTGATTCATGTCAAGCAGGGACACCCAGCCCTGAAATGGAAAGGTTGGGGAAGGTTTCCAGCAAAAGGGAATGCCTAGCACCTCCTAAAGCTGGACTGGAGTTGCCTGAGCTGTGAGGGGAGATGTAACAATGGAAAAGCCCGAGGTAAGAACCTGCATGGCATTGCTCAGCATTCTGGGCCCCTCTCCAGGCTGAGGCCAGGGGAGAGCCCCAGGACCAAATCACAGCCTCGTCCACCTCTCAGAAACTCTGCCTTCATCCTGGTTGCAGACAGCCACACATGGGTCAGACCTGAGTTTCAGCAGTCTCACTCCTTCTGGATGGATCTGAAGGGAGCGGAAGAGATGCAGGGTGCGAGCAGGTAGGGCCATTATCTGGTAGTTACAACCACTCAGAGAGGGGAGGTCGGATGGCAATGAGGGCAGCACAAGCAGGGGGGAAAAGGAGGAAAAGAATGAATACTTCAAAACCTCCAGAAGCTAAAAGCAGAACAAACTGATCGCCTACGTGTGTGGACGTACTCAGCTCTGAGGCAGAAAAGAAATAAGGAAGAGGAGTATAGTTTAAGGCACTAGAAATCAAGATATAAAGACTCAGATGGGAATTGCCAGGTATTTTTGAGTTTGAATGAAGCCTGGGGAAAAAGCCTGAGCAAAGCATAAAGGCGAGAAGTGATTATTTCATGGAGAGCAGCAGAGACCATGTGAGCTGGCGTATCCCTGAAGGGATGGACAGAGTTAGATCACAGGAGTAATACTCAGAGCCAAACCCTAGAGGACATAAACAATGACAGAATGGGCTGAGGAAAAAGATCTTTTTTGAAAATAGTAAAAAACAGGATGTCTGAGAAGTACCGTGGCACTTACAATAAATATACCTTCAGGTGTGACATTTAAGAAGAAATGACTGGCCACCTGGATGGAGGGCTGTGACAGTAAGTGCAGCACACAGAGACAATGGAACGGACAGAGCAGGTGGGAGAGCAGAGGAAGGAGAGCGGAGGGCTTCGAAAAGCCTTCGGCGCTAACAGAAGGACATCGGTGTAGGGTGAGGGAATCGGCTGAGAGGGCTAGGCTGAGGGCACCAGAGGGAAGAGGTGACAATGTGTTAGATCTCCAGTGAGGCAGAGGAAAAGCTCAGGAGGACAGATCAAGGAGCCAGGCTTGAAGTAAAAGGAGAATCCACAACTCTCTGATAGCAACTAGAAGGAACTTGGTAACGACAAATTTGGTTACGGTAAATTTGCAGTTAACAGCATTGGGATGTTGGAGGTGAAAGTCCCAGTGACCCCAACACTCCTGGTGGGAGTTGGCAAAACACTTTGCTGAGAGTGAGGTTACATGTAAATACTTTGAGGATACAGATATTCAAATTCTTGGGCTCTGGCATGCTAACCCCACAAAATCAAACTGGTCTGAATCAAACAAACACATGCCAATGCATACCAAAGTGGAAAGGGGCCTTTGTGGGGTAGGCACGCCCACAATAAAACTTAAAAGAGTATCAAAAGTGGTAGATAAACAAAAGATTTAGAAGAAGGCTCTTCCTAATATGACTGAGGTTGTGAGCGCCAACCTGTCCAGTGCTTTGCACATAGTATCATTAGCCAAAGTAATTGTCCACCATCTGATGAGGCTTCTTGAAATGCTCCATTCAGAGATCCTCCCGGCATGACCATGCTAACAAGAAAGGAGAGGCAGACACTGGTGCACAGAGGACAGTGGGGTTGGCAGCAGGACCTGCCCTGAGACTTCTTAGCACGGTGCCTCTTAAGGTTGCAGCTATGCCTTCCTACTTCAGGTCCCTGCACTTTCCACCTAGGGACTTAGCAAATCCAGAAAGAGGGAAAAGTGACATCACTCAAGGAATGTATCCCAGTAATGGCTAAAGTTCCTTAGGAACATAACCTGGTGGGAAACACCTTGAAAAGCACTTCAACATTGTCTGAGTAGCCTTTCTGATCCCCAGAACCTAGGTTTGCCTCATGGTTTATCCCTTTTGTATATGAGATTCTGCTCATCTCTGGAACTTGATAGCCATTTAGAACCATACTTGTCCTCCCTGTAGTCAGCCAGGACTGAGAAGCTTCCAAAGGCATCAGATAGCTCCCAAATGAATCATTCATCTTTGTATCCCAGGGACTAAGACACAGTAAGCAGCCAATAAATGTGCAATAAACCAATAAACCAGTACATAAGTAAAGAGTTTACAACTAAGAGGTAAGGAGGCCAATTAAACAGTAGAAACAGAAGTTCTCATCCTGTATCTTCTTTTCTTGGCCTACTTAACTCAAAGCAAAGCTGAAAACTGGATTCAACTGAATTTATTTTTCACAGAAGAAAATCTTCATAAATAAGTAAAGTGTTAAGTACAGGGTTTTAGAAATTACAAAAGCAGGATGCCCTTTAAATAGGAAAGCAGGTATGTAGGAATACTGCGAGCAAACAAAGCAGCGGTGCTGCAGACCTGACATCTGTCTGCCTCCTTTGTTCTCCCGGGGAAGGACAGGACTTCATTACTCGAGCCGCGTGGTGCCTCTCCTCCCAGATGCTCAAGCACACAGCAGCCTGCTTGGGTTTAACCCACCAGGCAACAAGATAAACCACAATGGGATAATGAAAGCCTCGCTTCCTCGGAAACTCGCCTCAGTTATAAGCCTATGTGTTGGCCCTACTATATACTTTTCTATTACCAACTATTTCATTTCTTTTCACACATAAGCTCTGAGATATCAATGATCATATTGAACACATTTTATATGTTACACAGTTGCACACTGTAGGATATGTCTGGAAATAATTTTAATAATAAGGTTTCTAAAACTAAGAAAGAATTGCAGTTTTGGGGGATGTATTATGTGACATTTTTCTCAACAACAAATAACTTAATCCTGAAAAACATCAAATGTGATTCTGCCTGTCTGATCAGCACTACCTTAAGAAGGAAACAAATCTGAGATTAGCTTACTCCTCTTTCTACTGTTAAGAATGCGAAGAGACCAAGATAAACAATATGCTATTCACTTCAGCACAAGCCATCAAGGGGAGGGAGGGCATATATTTGCCAGCCCACACAGTGTTTAGTGTGCGGCTTTTTAATTACTATGTTTATGGTACTTTCCATAATATATTCGCCACCACAAATGCTCTACAAGGCCATTAATCCTCAACAAATATATTAATGCTTCCCTCCTCTCCTACAAACTCTTACTATGCTCATGTGGAGCAAAAATGTCAAGAATTCTCTTCAAAATAAACAACTCATGTCAACGGCTACCAGTTTCTATTATCCTCATTTAACTATTTTAAAATACTTTAATATCTCTGCTTTTTAAAGTATTTGGTGCTATTGACTTAAAAGATGAATTTGTAAAAATGGCTTTGCTTACTGCAAATTTTTTAAACTACGAAACGTGATGTGAGTTATTAAGAAGGTTGTTTATGCTCTTTGAAAATAATACATTCAGGCTGGGGATTTAGCTCAGCGGTACAGCGCCTGCCTGGCAAGCACAAGGTCATGAGTTCAATTCCCAGTACCAGAAAAAAAACAAAAACCAAAAAAAAAAGGAAAATAATATATTCAATAATGCCTTAAATTAATATACTCTGCATCATTCCCTTGGTACAATAGAGTATAATTTCTATTTTAGAAATCTTAAGAATAAAACATTGAGAATGGTTAAGATTTTCATAACAGTTAAAGGACTACTCAACTAAATATTAAATGGGTTTAACTTCAACCATCATGGATGAATTTTTTTCTAAAATGAGAATTTAGAATATACTTAAGCTTTACTTGGTAACTGTCTTAAGTCACTTTTTTCACTGCTGAGACAAAATATCCAACACTCACAAGTTAAGGAAGGAAAGGTTTATTTGGCTTACAGTTTACAGAGGTTTTGATCCATCCATTAGCTGGTTCCAAGGTAGGGTGGCATGGCAGACAAGCACCACAGAAGAGAAATAGTGTATGGTGGGCAGAAGCAGCAAAGCAACAAGGGACAGCCACAGCTTTTTAAAAAATCTCTTATATCTTATCTAGCCTACTCAGGGCAGTTAGAACTCATGCCCTTAATCCTAGTACCTTTGATCTTAGCTTTGTATTATGAATCAATTTTAGCTACCTCTGAAAAGGCCCCACTTATGACTCTTGAGGTTTTGGGGGGACAACTAGACACATCCATAACATTCTGCCCCTGGACCCCCAAAATCTCAGTATCATTGTGAATCCTTTTTCTCACTTTAAATTAACCTTTGCCATAATAGTAATTAGCATGTATATATTATTTAAGTTTATAAGAGATCTTCACATACAGTATTTCCCTTAAATGACTTCTATTTTCTTCTCTTCATTTTCTCTTTCCTCACTTTCACAAACACAAGCAGAACTTGCTAAAATCAGTAAAGCAGCACAAAGCAGACCATACAATACTTCACAGAGTTGTCAAAAGCAACTACTTACAGTAAACCCTATTTTGTGACACATTCAGCTCTTCCTGCAAATAATTATTTTCTCCCTGATAATGATCTCTTGAAGTTAAGATACAATCAGAAATATGCACATCCATCTTCCAAAAGAAATTAAAGTGAGACAAGTAAATCCTTGTAAGAACCATCAACAAAAACAAATGAAAATTAAAAGGAGTAAGAGGTAAAATTTTCCAGAAAGAAAAAAGAATAAAGTTGTTATTATTTTAGTTTCCAGCAAGATTTCTCTTACCAGAGCTATTTTTCCCCAAGCTTGGCATTAAATAATCTGATCATTAAATCTATAAAAGCCACAAGGGATGTGACCATCTCATTAAAAAAGATGATCATTTAAGCTATGATAATGAGAAAAAGCATCTATTTTTGGTTTTAAGGACAGAAGTACTTCCTGCCTGTTCCTCAGAGGCAGTGACACTTCTAGTAAGCGTTAGCACAAAACAGATGCCCCCGTACTCTATCTATCATGATGACAACAGGAGCCTTCACATAGAAATGTTTCCGGCCAGAACTTCTGCAGATTCTCAATCTTAATTTATCAAGAAAGAACATGAAGTGTTTTAAACAGAAAAATGTTGATTCCACTATGGACAGTAAATATTGCTTTAACAAGAAGGATTCTATAAGCTCCAGACTGGAAACCAGGTCATATTCTTTTATACTCATTCAAACCCTGTAAGATATAAAAACCTTTAAAATTTGAACTGGCTGCCCTTTTGTTTTACAATGGTTGAATAAACCCCAAAGTAAATGTACAGTAATCCTTGGTACACAGTGATAATACGTTAGACATAGTAAAACAATTATTCTAAAAGTGGAGTTCTAATGAAAGAGACAAGTTGGAGTAGAGATGCTATTTGGTCCCAATTCTGCTGTGGTATTTATGCATTCAATGATGCGAGCCTTTGGAACACTGTAAGACCTTCTGCATTTTACAAGAGATAACTGAGTGATTTCAATCACAGGAGTGGGAAGGATATCAAGGCCCAGCTTCTTCCACAGAATTATAGACATGACTCATGGAAGCTCCATCCCCCACAGAACACAAGTGTGACCATCACTGTGCAGAAATGGCTACTAGAAAACCACGTTCCTTCCACTCAGACACAACACAAAGTGCTAGGAGATCTAAACAAGACCGATCCAAATGGGTTTCACAGTTGCGGAAAATGCCAGGGGACAGAGGACATGTTACTGCAATGTTAGAAATGTGACGTTACACTTGTGACTAGACTTCAAGTCAGACTTGGAATTTACAGAATTAACTGGCCTTTTTTGCCTATTATTTATTCAAACCTAGAATAGGCAACACTACTTAATTGACTTTGACAGTGAAAGTAACAATCTATGAATAAAACTGAAAAGAAGTGGGTAACCACATTAACTCTTCCTCAGAGATCCAGAAAACCATTCATCCACACTGAACCAAATCTCCAAGTTTGATTAATGAGGCTCTTTAGTTACATGTGGTAGATTATAATCATGCCCTTATCTCCATTCTCTCTTAAAATTGCACTAAATGACATGAAAGGGAAGAGATAACTCAGAAGCAGCCCAAGAATGGAAAGAGACAAAATGCATGGAAATAACCTTTGGAAAATAGAAAGCAGTTAGGCCTTTAATGAGTGAATTTTCAAAGCAGGGACATAGAGAGCTTATGAGAGATGTGTAAATGTCTACAGACCGAACTGTTAGCAAGCAGCCAGCCTACATGGATCAGAACCTTAGGGAAGTCAAGGGAAGGCACAGTTACACTTGAAGTGGGTGGTGAGGAGGAGACGGGCTGGAAGGGGCAGTGGACACCTAGGGTTACCTGCAAGTCCTCTAAGGAGTCAATCTCTATTTCCTTCCTTAAGGAAGCCTGCTAACTGCCCCTCTTCCCACACCAGCAGAAGAAAGTAAGTTTGCTCTAAGCAAAGGTTAGGCCTGAGAGGATCTGGACTCAGGGAGATTGGGAGCAGTGGCTGAGTCACACTGAGAGAGAGGATAGAGAGAAACTCTGCCCTGTACTCTGAACAAAAAGCCCCAGGACATTTCCCTGGCTGGGTTCTCGGGCTAGATATGAGACTGAAAGACTTTTTTGGAGAAACTACCCAGCCCAAGAAAAAAGATTTCCAGTTATCACAACTAGGGGCAAGGGGCCTTCTGAAAAGAGGTGATCATCCTGAGCTGAGCTTGACCAGTCAATAAGCCTTGCTCAGGTTTAGATCTAGAATATCCGCCCACAGTCTCGTGTGTTCAGAGGTAGGGCTTTGGAAGGTGACTGGATCACAGGGCCCCATACTCATCAGTGGGTGAATCCACTGGTGGGTTCATGACTAAATGTGCTGTTAGGAGGTGGGGCCTGGGTGGACGTAAGTCACTATGGATAGGACCCAGAAGGGTGTAGGGTTGGTCCTGGCTCCTCCTTCCTTATTCTCCACTTCATGGCTGCCATGGGCTGAGCAGGTTTCCTCTGCTATGCCTTTCCCCATTCTGTTTCTGCCTCAGAACCAGCAAACCATGGACTGAATCTCTCCAGTCATGAGCCAAATTAAACTTCCTCTCCTTTAGGTTGTGGGTGTCAGATATTTTGTCCCAGTGACAGGACAGTGACCAATACATTCAGCATACATAAGAATGAGTAAAAGTATATAAATAGAATGTTTAGGGGGAAAAAAAAACACAGTGGGGAGTGATGATGTACACTTTTAATTCCAGCCCTAAGGGTGACTGAGGCAGGAAGACTGCAAGATGTTCGAGCCCAGCCTGAGAAACTAAGTGAAGCCCTGTTTCAAGAAAAAATAATAAGGATGTAACTCAATGGTAGAGCACCCCTGGGTTCAGTCCCTAGTACAAACAACAACAATAATATGTTGTACAAGGAAAACTAAAATTATAGTATACTGCTTAACAACTGTGAAAAATGCTAACAATAAAAACAAATAGAGATATAACTGTCTTGACGAGTACGGAGATATTTCAGGAAAGGAAAACAAAAGAGCTAAATCTTTATCTGCCTTAATAGGAATTCAATGTTTCATGTCTAAAATTGAAAAAAAAAATTAAAATAACAGCATAAACATATCAATTTGCTATACGGAAGTAAATACCAGAAAAGTTAAATGAAAATAGTTGCTTCTGAAAAGTAACAGCAATGAACGCAGGTAGGCAGGAAGGTGCAAGCTACCTTTCTATACTACTGCAATTAAAAACTGAATTTCTGAAAGGGTGGAAACTAGCCTAGTGGAGTGGTACATGCCCACAGTCCCAATTCCTCAGCAGGCCTATGCCGGAGGACTGCTTGAGTCCATGAGTTCAAAAGTAGCCTGGGATCTTATTATGAAATTTTGTTTTACCCTTTTTCCATTAAAAAAAAAAAAAAAAATTCTACAGTAAGTAGAAAGCAGAATTATTCAAGTTTGTGTTTCTTTCTCAAGATACTCTGTAAATTCACTCTGAAAATATCTGATAGCCTTATTTTCTACATTAATTAATTTACAGGTTTTTTTTATAGGCTTGAAAAATCATCACTTCTCTAAGGTAAATTACTAACAAAAGAATTCTAAAACTTGGATGGTAATAGTATATATAATAAATGCACTTCTGTTCATTTAGAAAGAGCTGAACTTAGAAGTTGATTTCAATGTCATAAATAATATTTATAAAGTGTTATATTTCACTTATTTATGAATATTTAGAGATAAAATCATTGTCCTCCATTGTTAAGATTAAAATAATAATCACTAAGCTGCAACCTTTAAAATACACACAATAGAATATGTGAATTAAAAACTAAATAACATATAGTGGAATGGAGAATATCAAAGGACAAATGTTCTTTTGTTGAATTTAAATATCTTCAAACCTACCATGAAGAATCATTGCATTCTTTTCCCTGTGTTTGAGTCCTATTATACCAAACACTTTCCTTTTGTCTTATCTATGTAATACTACATTTAAATTTTTTGTTCTGTGCCAACAAAATTTATTTCCCTATATTGTCACTATGCTTTAATCTATAACAAAAGCAAATAGTGACTGAAACAGAACCTGCAAAATGTAGAAGATATGAACCCCAAAGTTAATAAAGACAAACTAAGAGACAAGCATGGTTGCAGAGAATCTCTGGGGTTGAAATGTTTCATTTCCTAATAGAGTAGAGGAAATTATAAATAGCCTCTTTGGTTCAGAACACTGAAATCTTTAGTTAAGTGGATCAATTCAGATAAAATGGGACATAAATGAAACACTAACATTAATAATCTTAATTTGGTAAGCATTTACCACATGTTAAATCCTACTCTTCATGTTTCTATGTACTGGTTTAACCAATCCTTATAGTCTGTAGACTGAATCTATAAAACAATGCAAATGATTTTTTTAAATATACCAAAAATTATAAATCTAAATGTATGTGGTCTTTCTCAGAGTGGTCACCTTGAGAGGTTTTATATTTTCTGTAAATATTATTACTGCCCAAAGTAGTTTTTGTGCTCTGTTTTTAAATTGTCTTGGGAAGCATGGACATTTTAAAAATATTTCTAACCCTAATAAAATTAAATCTTTAAAATGAGAAGAAAGAAAAACAGCCTGGGTAAAATAGCAAGACCTCATCTTAACACACACACACACACACACACACACACACACAACAAATGGGTGGCAATTGATTAATGAAATATATGGACCACCCTACTGTACAAGATATACTGATAATGTAAAATTATATTTTCTACCATAAATAGAACAGATCAATCTTAATTTGCTAGTAATTAATCAAATTATTAAAATTTAATTCAAAGAGTTGTATCTTATTATTTTAAAGAACATATCATGAGGGGTAAAATATGCTGAAACTGTCACAAGACTGGTTAATACATGGTAAAAAGGTCTCAGTATCAGTACATAAGGAAGAATGGGTTGGCTTCACTACCAGAGTTCAATGGACTACAGCTTCAGGTAGATAAATACCTTGGCCACCGCAATCACCTCTCTTTCTACCAGACCCCCCACTACAGCTTCTAATGATGTTTTATCCATATAGGGGGAGAAGGCTAGGTAATGTCTAATATCGAAACCCCTTTCCTGTATTTAGGAACTTTCTCATCAAGTGAGTTTCAATGATAGGCACACACTTCATCACAGAAGCAAAAATGGCTGAACATTCGTTCTCCCAGAGTCCTTTGCAGCTAAGACAGAGGCACACGACTTGGCCAACCCTGAATCTAGAGCTAGAGATATAGAGAGAGTAGCAGAAGAAAATGACCTTAGGTGAGGGAAGGGGCAACAGTGGTAACAGCTCAGAGGCAGCGAGGGCTGAAGTGACAGAGTTGCACTGAGTGTCTGGTTACACTGACGTAGTCGACACGAACTCTGCTCTGCAGTGTTTAGTGGTGGCTGTACTTTACTTGAAACTTACTCTATGTAGGACTTTGCCTGTGCTGCCACCACTTGTTCTTGCCCTTTGCTCGGCTTCTGGCCATTCCAGAACCTTTCCAGTATCTTCTGAATAAATTATTTCTCTGCTTAAATCCATCATCCAGTCTCCACTGCTTGTACCTGAGAACCCTAGTTGCTATTATTGCCCCAGGATACACCGGTAGAGAACGGTGACTACCTTCTGAAGTGAGGACTAACATGTTTATCGTTCTTAAGATCCCAAGGCAGAACGAAAGACATTTTCCCACAGAGGAACATAGGCGAAGGTTATGTTTCAAGATAGAAATAAAACTATGTTTCTGGAATGCTACGGCTCAAAGAAGGTTTTGGTTAAACTCATCTACTTTTTGCATTATTATATCTTTTTACATATTTCGCTTAACACATTCGAAGTTCTTTGCCACTCACTGGCTATCCACGAAGCACTGGGAACATAATCAGCTTGTTAACTGGGGCTGCTGCTGTTTACACCTGGCCACATCTGAGCGGCCCCAGTGCAGTGGGTGAGAAAAACAGTTTTCTCTGTCTTTCCACTCACACACAGCTTTCTACAAGATAGGGCAGCTTGAAAGCGCGTGGTCAAGAACTACACATGATGAAGAAAATGCAAAGCAAGGCACTCAAAGATTTGTATCTGACACTGAGACATCAATTTTGCTGAAAAGCTGCATCCATCAGTGCAGGGCAATGCAGCACATTTAGTTCCAAGTCTGAGGATGCCGAAGATAGGCCATTTATCTGCATGTGTCTCAGGCTAACCACACAAATTTTGCAGACGAAGCTACAAGTTAAGATAGAGAGCACAGAACAAACTGTTGATAAGATCAAAAGGGCTTCATACGAGAGTCCAATGCAGTAATGGCATTGAAAATGAGGGTGCAGAGAAAGAAAGCATCTCTCTGTGGTATCCCATGGTCTGAGAACTGAGGAAGCCTTTCATGACAAAGAACAGCTACCTTTTGTTAGTTGTACACAATAAGAGTATACATACCCCATGAAAGGGCTTATAAAGTAAATACAAAACTTGATGCACACATATAATTTCCCTTCTTGTAGTGTTATTTCATAAAGATCTGCCAAAAGATCAATCCCACCGTCACAGAAGTCAGGCTATAAATCACCATGGGGGGGGGGATTGATTTTATTTCAGTTGTCAATGTAAATGCTACTTCAAATCCCATCCACTAGCGAACCATTCTTATTATATGTTCTTCTGTGCAGTCAGGTTCCTTGAAATATATAATGGTGGTTGAAACAAGAGTTTCATTCCACAGTTGTCCAAGTGAGTTACGTGATGCTGACACGGTGCTTTGAAAATCTGAGATACATTTATCTCAGTCAGTCCCAGACTTCACCCATCCCTTGTTTCTTTTGGAGATCACAATGGGACAGTGATTCTACACAGCGGCATGGGGTAAGTATACAATCTACCACTGCTCTGTAAAGAACAGGACACAATCCTGCTATTTAGGTTTCAGAGATGGAAAGAGAAAAGGGAGCAGGAAATGGGGTGGGAGTTCAAGGAAGTTACTCTCCAAAGTTATTTATCAGAGTACATTTTTGACAAATTTATAAATAAGTCAGGTTTTTTTCAATGCACAATTATGAAGGAGGAAAATTCACAGCTGGCTAAAGACCTCTCAATGGTGAAACCCTAAATGGCTATTTCCAAAACAGACTCACTGCATCAAAACCTGCATTAATTCTTAATAACAGAGAAATATTTTCTCCCTCTTTGAGGCTTAAGAGATTCTTCCAAAATTTATAAAGTTGTTTTAGTTTGTCCTGTGAGAGGTCTACTTTCAAGCATCATTAGTAGCAGAATTTTAAATTTTCAACATCAGAATCTCTGTTGGATTGTATAATCTCTAAAATATCTACTTAATCTGAAATTTTAACTAACTAAATACAAGACAACATTAAACTGGCACTTATTTCACCAACATCATAGAAAATAAATGACAGTCAAATGAAGTACTATGGAAAGTATAAAATGGTGAAATAATATTCATTTGGAAAAAAATAACTGAACTGAAAGGAATCATCTAATACCTTCAACAGAGCAGTCTGTAGTACGAGTGAACGAGGAACGAGGCACACAGTAGACATGGTCATGGCAGTAATGGCAACAGGAGGCTCGGTATGTTGAACAAGCATGACACATGGGATTCTGGAAGGTCATGGAGCACAGCCTTCACAGAACACAGGTTAGGACATGAAGGGAAAGCCTAGGTCTGATGGGGGCATTTTCTGCCTGATAAACCTATTATACACTATTTTTTGGAGGTCTGGGGTGGAGTAGGGTGGTTTGTCTGTCTTTGAGACCTTGAGGTCTTGCTATAATTACACAGGTAGGCCTTGAACCTGGGCTCTAGGGCTCCTCTTGCTTCAGCCTCCTGAATACCTAGGACTACAGGTATATGCCATTATACCTACCTGATACACATTTTTTAATTTTATGGGGCATTATATATCCATACCTGATATCTTAAAAAATACTAATCAACAAAGCTGTCAAAGTCAATCTCAAGCAACAAAGGAACTTTAACCATGTATTTCCAATACCCCATATCACCCTCTAGTATGTATTTTTGACAAGTCTATGAATCTCTCACTAGACTGTCAGGTATCAAAGGCAGACAACTGTGAATGTTTGCCTCTTGGCATCTACCAAATACATAATGATCTAATGTACTACAGGTGGGCAGGTGAATGAAAGAAAAAACGAACAGTATCATAATACTAGCTATTTTAAAAGGTTGGTTCTTGGCAAGGAAACAGTTCAGGTGACTTCTACAAAAGTTATATTGCATAAAGAAAATGGCCAAAATTAACAATAAAAATATAGGGAACAAGTATACACTGAAGTAGTATTCAAACAGAAAAAATGGCAGCAACATAAACTTTCAGTGGGGGCAACATGTAGCTGTGTTGTAGTCACACACTAGATAAGACTACAGAGCTACTAAAAATGATATATAAGAAGGCCCACAGCAGAAATAAATTAAAGTATATCAGTAAAAAAATAAGAGGAGCAAAACAGGACATACACTAGAATTACAACCAAATAACCAGGTACACCTATTTATAAAAAGGACTGGAGTAAAATACATACCAAAAAACAGTTGATTAAGTATATAGGGTTAAAGCTTATGGGTTATTTTCTTCCATTCTAAGCATTTATAAAACTACTACACTGTCATTATATCCTACTGTAAAAGCAGGATGGTCATAGTGAGACTGTAATAGCAATTATTACAGTGATCATGGTCACTTATTTCATCAAATCTAACTGCTATTTTTTGTTGTTTTGGTCTGAGTTTTTTGTTTGTTTTTGTTTTGTTTGATACAGGGTCTCATTTTGTAGTTCAGGTTGGCATTGAACTTGCTATGTAGCCCAGGCTGGCCTCAAACTGGTAGTGATCCCCCTGCCTCAGCCTCTCTTAAGTGCTGCAATTATAGGCATGCACCACCATGCCAGGGTCTAACTGCTTTTGACTGAAAGATGCACCCCTATTTTATCAACTAAGAATAAAATCAAAAGTGTTGGTAGTGTTGTTGTAAAACAGTGACAATTATAAGATATATAAAATCTCAAAAATATTAAAACAGGAAAAGATGTCAAATCAATAAAGTGAAATATATACTATAAATTAGTTGCATAAGAAATATTTTGCTCATGAAGTAAGTGATCATTAGTAGTAATCAGATAACAAGTGAATAAATCTATTCAAACTTTGACTGCAATCTCTTAAAGAAATAAGTGGCTTGATTCACAAATTGAAACTGCAGGTAAATTTTGGAATAATGAAAGAAACAAGGACATTGCACTATAAAAGTCAAGTTTTCTTCATGCCTCTGAGATAAAATGTATCTGGTCCAAAAAGGACTGCATAAAAGGATTATGAAGAAGAAATTAAAAGCCAGGAGTGGTGACACACGCCTGTAATCCCAGCACTCTGGAGGCTGAGGCAGGAGGATCATTGTGAGTTCAAGACCAGCCTGGGCTACCAAGTGAATGAGTTCAAGGCCAGCCTGAACTGCACAGTGAGACCCCATCTCAAAAAGACAGAAAAAAAAAAAAAAAAAAAGAAGAAGAAGAAATAAAAGTGCTTGCTTTGGTAGCATATACACTACACTAAAATAAGCATAATACAGAAAGGATTAGCCTGTGCACAAGTATGACACACAAATTTAAATTGGTCCATATTTTTAATTTGTATAAGAAGCATACATGTCACATAATCATGCATAGCCTTGAATAAATGTAATCATTATTTGTCATTCAAAAAATTTTTTAAAAATAAAATATAGGGTTTTGAATATTGCTCAATGGTAGAGCACTTTCCAAGCATGTGGTTGGGCCTAGCTCTGATCACTAGTACAGCAAAACTTTTTTTAAAATTAAATTAAATATAGCCAGACATGGGGCTGGGGATTTAGCTCAGTGGCAAAGCGCCTGCCTGGCAAGCGCAAGGTCGTGAGTTTGGTTCCCGGTACCGGAGAAAAACAAAAACAAAAAATATATATATACATATAGCCAGACATTTTGATTGCAAAGTATATAGGGGAGGAAGATGAAAGAAGAAATTAAATTAATTGAAGTTTCCTGAAAAAAAGGCTCAACTTCTGCATGTAAGAAGTTATAAAATTTTGAGTGGTATATCTTTTCTTTTTGAAATACATTAATTCTTTTATTCTGTAAAAGGTAACAAAATATACAGAACAAAACCTTCCCAACTAATGTTACAAACCCATATTATCACTCACATATAAATACTATACTCCATAGCTGATTATTAGCTAGACATTAAGTCCAACAATTGGAGAGTCCTCCTGTATCATCCGTCCCAAGAGACCATGGCAGATTTCTGCCAGCTGAACAGAATGTCTGGAGGAAGGAAATCACTGTATGTGGGACAGGGCTTTAGTTTAGACAGAGCTTAATTTCTTATCTCACAACATGTAAATATACAGAAATGAATCCTTCATAGCAATTAAGAACAAATCAATCAGTGTAAGGTTATTTCAAAAGTAGAAGTATGGCACAGATGTAAGCCATGACGTGGTTTCTTTAATGATACTGAACCTCGCACAAATACTAGTGTAAAGTTTGTACTTGGATTTTACAGGCATCTTAATTCCATCAGTCCTGCTCCAAGGATACAACAGGAAGTGATTGGATAATTATAAAAATCAGGCCTTTTTGGCACTATGATACAGCTGGGAAAAATAACCAGGGTGGCGCCCAGCCCAGAGTACTTCCATCCGGTAACTGCTCTTTAAGAGACCTGGAACACGGGGAAAGGGTTTCTAGATTTGGAGTACTAAAGAGCCTGGGTGCCCAGGCTGCCTGGACCCTCTGCCAGAGCTCCCAGTGCCCTATGCACTGCCCTGGTCTCTACATGGCCTCCAACTCCTCAATGCGCTGCTTGGTGCTGCCCTGCCGGACCTGGCGCAGGGTCTTGTACTTGTCCCGGCCTTGCCTCATGTTCTCGCTGTAGATGATGTCGTTGTAGGTCCTCTTGTTCTCATCTGTGGCCTGGGACAACTCGCTGCTCAGAGTCAGCAACTGCCACTGCACACGCTCATTCTTCTCCACCTCCCTGATGCGCTTCTCCTCGTTGCGGTGGTCCAGGATGCCCTTGCTGGAGAGCTCAGCGCTGTAGCCCATGGGCTCCGCGCCCTCCTCCTGCAGCTCTCCTACATGTGGTAACTCACAAGTTCATACATGGGCAGTGGCGGGGGTGGCGGGGCCGTCATTACCAGGTGCAGCTCTTCCTTGGTCTTCACCAGGTAGTCCTGGGCTTCTCTGAAGCCACTGTGCTGCCACTCCTCCACCTCGTCCTCCTTGCGCCACCACGCCTCCTCCAGCAGGGCGATCTTGGCAGTATATTCTAAAAGCTCCACAGCCAGCTGCTCCTGACTCTTGATCTGATCTACCGCCTGTTTGAGTATATTCTCGAAAGTAACACTAAAACTCCCTGTGGCTGATAATCTCTGAGAAGGCTACTTGATGAATTATAGTAATGCCGAAACTTTTACTTGGGGGAATAGGTGGGTAGAGGTTATAAATTTATGAAATCAGTTTAATGCACTGATCCCCTAACCTTTCCTCCCTAAAATCACCCAGTTCTATGAATATTATTGGCTTTTCATTTAATATAATAATAAAAATTAATCTCACCTGAATTTTAACAGTTTGGCATGACAAAAAAATATAAGAAATTTTCCAGCTGGGAATCAAATCACCAGACATTCCATTAACTATCAGTGAGACATTTCATGCAACAAATTACAAGAATGAACTACAACACACAGGGAGGCCCAGGCATAACCCAAGAAGAAAAAGAAAAAAAATGGCAGAGACATTCAAGCTCATCATTTTAAAGTAATTGTTATTTAAGCCCTTCATATACCCAGATATATACAGCAAAGGAATTTTTTTCCACATCATACAGAACTCCAATACAAAACTAACCTACAAAACCAGTTTGTTTAGTGAAATGATGATTTGCAAGTAGGAGTCACAAAAGCCAGCCTCTAAGAAAAGTCAACAGAACTGAGTTGGTTCTTTGAAAAGATCAGTAACACTGAAAAATCTGCTGCTAGACTAAGAAAGAAGGACAAAAGCTGCAATAACTAAAACAAGAAATCAAAAAAGGATATGACTATTGATTGTACAGAGGATTACTGGAGAATAAAATTAAATGGCAAGAAGGTGGATACCCCAGAAGCAATGGATACATTGCTAAAAGCACACTCCCTACCAAGACTGTGCCATGAAGGGATGGAAAATCTGAACACTCCTATAAAGAGGAGACTGATTAATTTTTTTTCAAAAACCTCACAACAAAATCAAAATCGCACAGCTTCACTGATGAATTCTATCAAACATTCAAGAATTAACCTAGGGAGCTGGGCGTGATGGCACACGCCTATAATCCCAGCACTTGGGAGGCTGAGGCAGGAGTATTGTTGTGAGTTCGAGACCAGCCTGGGCTACAAAGTGAGCTCAAGGTCAGCCTGAACTGCATAGCGAGACCCTGTCTCAAAAAGACAAAAAAAAAAAAAAAAAGAATTAACCTAGGTCCAGCTCAAGCTCTTCTAAAATATTAAAAAGGAGGGAAAACTTCCAAACTCATTCTGTGAGAACAGCAGTACCCTGATTATCTCTAGCATGTGTTGGTGGGGGGTGTTGTGTGTGCATGCATGTGTGCATGCGGTGCATGCATGTGTGTGTATGCACAGGTGCCGGGAACTGAACCCAGGCCTTGTGCATGCTAGGTGAGTGCTTTATCACTGAGCTACATCCCCCCTACCCCCTATAAATACTGAGGCAGAAAGATATGCCCCACAATACTTGTAAAATAAATTCAATAGCATATTAAAAGGATTATACACCAGGATCATGCAGGATTTATTCCTAGAATGCAAAGATAATTCAATATATGAAAATCAATCAGTGTGATATATCATATTAACAGAAAGGAGAAAAATTTCACATGATCATCTCAATTTATGTTTTAAAAAAGCATGTAACAAAATTCATCACCTTCTCAAGATAAAAATGCACAACAAAGTAGGAATAAAAGGAAAATACGTCAACATAATAAAGCTATACATGAAAAGCTCACAATTATTATTATACTCAATGATAAATGACTGGAAGTTTTTCTTCTAAGATCAGGAAAAAAATAAGAGTTATTCTAACAACTTCTTACCAACACAGTAATGGATACACTAGCCAGAGCAACTAGGCAAAAAAAAGAAAAAAAAGGAAAAGAAAATGAAAAGGAAATAACAAGCATTCAACTAGAAAGAAATAAACATGTGTTTGTAGATAACATGATCTCATATGTAGAAAATACTACACAAACATACACACAACTGTTAGAATAAAGGAATTTAGCAAAGTGCAGGATGCAAAATCAACACAAAAATCAGCTGCATCTCTGTATACTAACAATGAATAAGTGGAAAGGGAATTACAATAACAAATCCATTTATATTAGTGTTAAAAATAACAAAATACTTATAAATTTAACTAAGGAAGCAAAAGGTTTGGACACAGAAAACTACCAAACAGGGCTGAAAGATATTAAAGAAGAGTCTAATAAACAGAAAGACAACTTGAGTTCACAGATCAGACTGTGGTTCTTTATCGTTAAGATGTCAGTATTACCTAAACAATATGCAGATTCAATGCAATTTATATTGAAACCCCAGTGATGCTTTTTGCTGTAGAAAGTCCACATATATTTTCTCTTTTAATAAATGGTAAGGTTAGCCTTAGGTCTTATATTTAACTTATAAGGAAATATATTCAATAACACAACCCAGAAATAACTAAATTCATTTGGATAAACAGAGGAGTCTACATTTTATATAGAATGACATCATCACTAATATTCAGGCCTACAATGGACCACATCCACAGGGGAGATTTGTTGAAATGCCTGGGTCTCCACAAAACAGCTACAGTCACTAGCCAAGTCCGTGTTAAAGAAGGGTAGCCACCATCAGCAGATACAGACAATGTATCTCTCAACAAATTATACGAGCTACTTTTAGGAGTTAATGCAGACCAGTGGTGGTGAAGCAGGCATGCCGCAGTCAGCTGCTCATTCACTGAAAGCTCTAAAGGGTTTGCCATCACTGATACAGACTCTTAAGACTTCCTGACTGACAAAGATCTTAAAAATTGTGTTACAAGTAAATTTATTTAATAGCTAAGAAAATGAGGACCCCAGGAAGAAGTCTCTGATGTGTCCTAGGTCACGTAAGTAGGCAGCAAAACCAAGACCAGAACTCAGGTTTCCTGTGTTCCCTGATTCCCTAATAAAACTCCTATACTAAAGTCTGGGAGTATCTCCTTAATCCACTAGTAGACAAAATCCATACTTCTTAAAGACTCTTCATCACCTGAGTAAATGTCCAATATGGTTAAACTAACTAGTCTCTACCCTAGGACTGTAGGGGAAATTTTTACATTTGTAAGAGCCCTCCACATGGAAAGGGGCAAGGTCTGGCCTATGAAGAGAACTCTCGCTGTCAGTTACCGAGGGAAGAGGCAAATTCTGAGAGAAGAAATGGGAACTGGCAAGGAAAGACTTGGGAGGAGGAAGACAGAAAACCCCCACCCCACCCCATCTTCTAGGGCCTCGTGTCGTTGATGTCTGGATGCTCTGTCTACCTATGCTAACTGCAGCCACCTCTGGAGGCGGGGCCTACGTGGTCTGGCCCTGAAAGGCAGCTTGGCAGGGGCCTCCTAAGGATAGGTCTAGACCTGTCGTCTCTTGTAGTCCATTTTTGGGACTCTCCGAGTTTTGGCAGAAGGCATAAATTCTACCTTCTGTAGGGAGCTAAAGACACATTTCCAGAAGAAAGGTGGCATGGAACAAGAACACAGAGCTCCCAAAGAGCTATCACAGGGCTGGCAGGAATGAGAGGCAAGGTCCCCAAGGGAAAAGAAAGCCTTTGAGACAGGAGTCAAGGCATGAAGTTCAGGCCCACAACATCATCAAATATGATTATTTTCCTGATCATTTCAGAGGAAGGGACATTAATTAACCAAGAGAGCCTATGGGTTACCTTGAAAAACATCATACATGAAACAAAGATTTCCAGACACTGACGATACAGGCTGATACTCAGAGGCCGATGCCATGAAGACCGTGTGGAACGCTCACAACCAGCAGCGGTTCTCACTGCCGGACACTGGGTGCTAACAGTTCCCAGCTTTACTCCTGCGACAGTATCTCCCCCTCTTCAGTAGGGTATGTGCTATCAGTGCTAGCCTGGGAAAGCACTACCCTCTGTATTATATGCTGAGTGACTATCCTGGATTTAGGAATTAATAAACATCCTATTAATACATTAAGTAGTACACATTAGTACTTCCATATATAGGCTCGAAAATTGAGGCTCAGAGAAAAAACTCAGAGAGCAAGTGAGAAAGCTGGAATTTAATATCAAGATGAACAGAATTTTAGCATTTTTTACAAACAGTCCCTCTGTTCTGGGAGTCTACCCTTTGAAAGATAATACTCCAGGGAATAAGTAACTAAGAGACCTCAAGGTAAATTCATCAAGATCTCACAAAACATTAATACAAAAAGGACTGTTCAGAAGCACGGCTTTAACCCCACACCCACATCTCATACTGCAATACTGTGAAGCTTTACTTGCAGGTCAAAAGCTTTTTAAAATATTCATACGACAATACACAAGTTTGGTTTTTTCAAATTCATGTATATGAACTATAAAGTCAATTTAACACCATTTATTAAGAGGAAAACTCCAACACATGTTCCATTAATATCCCTGAAGTCCTCGTGTGAATATCTCATTTGATTAAAATATCACTCCCTGTTATGGTTTGTATCTAGATGGTCCCCTAAAGCTGCATGCACTCACAGGCAGGGCTTTGGGACGGTGTTTGGATTATGGGGCAATACGGCTTTTGCTAAAAGAGGCAGGTCACTGAGGGTGGGCCTGGTGAGGGTTTATCTCCCTCTCCCTCAGCCTCCCCCGCCCCGGGCTTCTCCCTTATCTCTCGCTCTGCTTTCAGTCCGCCATGCCCTCTGCATGCCATTCTGCCTTGGAGCCAGCTGATCCCGCAAGGACCAAGACTACTGAAATGTGAGCCAAAATAAAGATCTCCGCCATTAAGTCGTGGGTATACGGTATTTGCCCCAGCAACAAGGAAAGTGCACTAAGACATCACCATTTTCACCAAAAGATCCCATTTAACAGAAGATTCAAGGGAAAAATACAAATTTAACAATTCTTCCCTTCAGTCATTGTTTTAAATGTGAAAAAGACCACTCCTATAAGAAATTATTTCTTTTAGTTTCTATTTAGAACAATTTTTAAATGCATCTGAATTAAATTACCATTGGTGTGGAAATACTGATCAAAACCAATGGTAAGAGTTTCTCACCAGAGCTTCCATAAACACTACCCCTTATCCTTATAAACCTTTAAGTGCCCTTCCCATGTGGCTATGCCAGCAACTAGTTGTAATTAAAGTTCATTTTGTTGAAATCAACTGATTTCTCACTACATCTGACTCTTTTTTACTACTTTCCTCTCTCTTTTTTTTCTATTCAGTATGAGACATGAGACACTACACCGATACTGCATTCACGTTAATTCATCAAAGCAGTTCCAACATTATACTTTTTTTAAAAGATAAAAAAATGCTACAAATTTCTTTTTATTACCAGGCAACCATTTAATTTATCATCCAAACTTGAATGCTTTTTATACTAAAAGGGGTATTATCAAAAATTGTATCAGAATAGCAGGCACAGGTAGGATTGTGCCCGCAAACTGAACCAAACTATTCTGTATCATTACTGAAGTAATATTATTAAGGAACCAAGTACCACACGTCCAAGTTGAAAGCCTCAAGGAAATGAAATAGAGACCATGGTGAGGAAAGGGCTACAGAGGTTCACAGCTGTGTGGGAAATCAGAAGAGCCACATCAGGAAGTCAGAAGATGCCTGTGGTCCCTCTGAAGTTCCAGATCCCAAAGGTGTTTTCAGATTACCTGAGCATCACTTCTCCTCCCCTAATTATTGAAACAGTTCGCACATGTGAATGATGCCCTACATACGCCATGTTTTCTTTGCTTCTTTGTTGGTTTACTGCTACCCTCTCACTCCTCCTTGATACCACCTGAACTTATCCACCTGTGTGTAAGTCTCCTTCCCCTTGTCTATTTTATTTCTCATCACTGAACCAGTAGAGTTAGCAGGTACTTGCTATGTAGCAGGGACTATGCTAAATTACCTCCTGCATAAAAAGGGGAATACAAAGCTGAACTGGGCATAGTCCTTGCTGTCCAAAATGTCTGTCTGGAAACTTTGTTTAAAACTCAATACAGTTTTGCTCCAGTCTCCACTTCTATGCATGCCTTCAGCAGCTGGCAAAAGAAAGACAACTGCAAAGTACTCTAGTGGTCACCTCTCTATTTATTTGTATAAACTGATGGGGCAAAAGTAAAACACTTAGCAACTTTTGTTCAGGTGTCAAATTTCTACATCTTGAAAACCCTATTATGAAAGTTCTCCCAACCAAGACATGATACCCTTTCAGGGGAGCAACACATCACATACTCTTTTTTTGCATTCCTATTTCCTTCTGGACACTGGTGACGGACTATGTCAAGTTCTAGCCCACCCTGAGCAATGTAGCAACTTAGAAGGAGCCTGTCTCAAAATAAAAAATAAAAAAGGGGCTGAGGAGGTAGCTTAGCATGAGGGCCCTAGCTTCAATCCCCAGTACCACGCATGTACCATACATATACATGATGAATAAATGAGAGGCTTGTAGTTACTAATTTTATACCAACTCTTCAAAATCTATGTTCCATTGATTATCTCCTCTTAAATGCAGCTCCAAACCAGGCAAGACAGTCCATGCCCATATTTCAAGCATTTCAGAAGACTGAAGCTGGAGGACTGCAAGTCTGAGCCCAGCCTGGGCAATTTAGTGAGACCCTTTCTTGAAATAAAACACGGGGTGGGGGTGGAGGGTTGTGGGTCAGTGTGAAAGTCCTGAGTTTAATCCCCAATATTGTAACATTTAAAACAAAAAAGGCAACTCCATTAACAGCTCTGATCAACCGAAAAAACCTATCAGATCTCAGCCATTTATATCAATGTACCATTTATATCAACCTTGAACAGATTTTCTAATCATTCTCGGTGCCTTATTTTTCTTATCCATAAAATAAGACAGAGTTCACAGGGTTTATGGTATTTGTGAGATTTGAGAACAACCGTGTGAAGGGCCAGACAGGAACCCACTAAATGTTTGCTGAATGAAATAAATTGCCATTCTGTTGTGTTGTACCTCCAGATCAAAATGTATCTACTATCATAATCTCAATTGTCAAAACTGATCTTCAGGGGCTGGGGATTTAGCTCAGCGGCAAAGCGCCTGCCTGGCAAGCGCAAGGTCGTGAGTTCGGTTCCCGGTACCGGAGAAAAAACAAAAAAAAAAACCTGATCTTCATTCCAGCAACAGATAGGCATCAAGTGCTTTAATACACAACTGGAGTCTGCCTACTGTTAAACATCAAAGAAAGAGATTAACATCTGCCTTTAAAATGCAGGAAACCAACAATTAGTTTGCAAGTAAAAGGGAAAAGTATATAATTCAATCTTTCTTTCCTTACCACAGTATCAAAGTATTAAGAGATTACTGGCTTACATTAGACTGAAGCTTTTTTTGCAAGAATCACACAACAGAGGAAAGCAACCTGGAACTGATAAGGAAACTCGGCATTTATGGATAGCTCCTGCTTTTCATGACCGAGAATACACAGGCCATTCGCCTTTACTTTAAAGTTCAAAACTAAGATGTCACAGATTCAAGACTAAGATTTGTTGTACAGCATTTTCATCCAACTGTGCTTGCTCTCCCAGCAATCCAAGAGAGAAAACCTGTCTCTATGCAACTTGAAATTTACTTATAGAAAACCAGACATGGTAATGCACACCTGTAATCCCATGTCTCTGTGAGGCTAAGGATTACAAATTTTACCTTGCCTAGGCACTTCATTGACCTAGCAAGAAGGTGACTTAAAATAAAAAGGGCTACAGACACAACTTAGTGCAAAGACCCTTGGCTCAACCTTCAGTATCACAAAAAAAAAAAAAAAGAATTTACGGAAAAAAATAAAATATCACAAACCTAGGTTTGCTTTTGCAATGCAGCAGTGTTCTAAAAGCCCCACTCTGCTACTTCTCTCCTTCCAGCCAGGCACAAGACCCTGTGCCTCCTACTTCCAGAACACCTGAACTCAATCTTCTGAGGCTCTGAGAGCTATTTAGAAGTGCTTACCTTCCTCTTTCCCAGTAACAGTGGCAGAGACAAGCTCGGAGCTCTCCCTAGGGTTTGCTTTCCTTGCTCAGCCCAGAGCTGCTTCCATGGAAGATGAAAGAAACCCCAGAGTGTTCCAAAGCCCAGAAGCAGTGCTGATCTCAAGTAACATTTCTCATTTTCTTAAAACCCATCACTTTCTACTCTTCAGGAAGCAAAGCTCAAACCACCACCTTACGGTTTGAAGATGCAGTAGCTACAAGAAAATGTAAACTCTGGTTAAAAACAGCAAAGGATTATCTTGTGATAGCATGGCAATGGTATTGCTGCATTAAATGCATCAAATCCTATCCTACAAACTGGCACCTCTGGCCTCCTTTGAAGGATATCTGCAGCTGGTCATGGTGACGCACACCTACAATCCCAGCTACATAAGAGGCAGAGGCAAGAGGATAGAGAGTTCAAGGCCAGCCTGAGCTACACAGTGAAACTCTGTCGTAGGGGGAAAAACAGGCTATCTGAGTGAAAGTGGCTCACACGCGGATGAGAACTTTTTCTTTCTCTTTAAATTCCCTACGAACCAGGTATACAAATAAATGCATTATCACAATATACTTAAGTATACACTGTGAGCTAGGAACTATTCCACTGGAAGAAACTACATTACATGGACATGAGTTTGAAAATCATTGCTCTATGTCTATCAGTGTAATGTTTAGTTACTTTTCTCCATTTGCTCATTTAATATAACAAGCAGAAGCAGACACAAAGGTTAAGAAAATATAATAGGAGATAAAAACTTCAAGGTTATAAGGTTCTATTTCTAATTTATCTTGGAGTTTATGGGCCAGTAATATTACTGAACTTCAGTGGTCCAGCACTCCATCTAAGAACATCCAGTCTACGGTTTTCCACGTGGTGAGGTGAATAAATGTTTTCTTTTTCTTTTCTTACTGATTCAGAATAATCCAACCAACGTAAGTTAAGTCTTTGATTCGCAAAGGAAAAGATAACTCTTACACAACCCCTGTATCATAACCTTCAAACACAGAGGAAGAATGGGAGATGGGGGATAGAAATGAGGGAAGGTTAAGGAAAATTGTAATTCACTCTTGACATTAAATCAGTACACTTCTTCCCAAAGAACAAGAAGGGGTTGTGTTTGTTACGTAAAAATAACGCAGCAACAAATTTCATTTTTACTGAATTCCTATTAAGTGGCAGACACAGGCTACATCCTGAGGGCAGTGTGATGGACACAGTCTTGCTCCAAGTGAATGCACTGTCTAATAGAAAAGATCAGCTATTAAAATGGCACCATGGTGCTCAGTGATGGGGACGGGACGTGAGCAGGATATTCAGGAGTTTAGAGACAGGGCAGGTCGCACAGGCTTCTCAACAAAGATGCCTAACGTGAGCCTTAAGGAATGAGGAAAGCTATCCAGGTGAGGACAAACTGGATAGGAAGGACATTCCAGATAAGACCAAAAATAGGCCAGGTATGCGGTGCAGGCCTGTAATCCCAGTGCACGAGAGGCTGGGGCAGGAGGCTTGCCTTGAGTTCAAGGCCAGCCGGGGCTATGAAGTAGTTCAAGGAGTTCAAGGCCCGTCTGCACTACATAGCGAGACCTTGTCTGAAAAAAAAAAAGGTCATGGCAAAGAGCAGTAGGCAAAAAAGAAAAAACAGGAGAGATGAAGTAATGGGAAGATGGATTCTGTTTGGGATATACAGGCTGACGCACCCAGTGAAGCTTGAAGCAGTTATATGGGGCTGAATTTAGGAAGAACCTGGAATGAAGGTACAGAGATGAGAGATGGGCAGTGATAGTTTAATAATGTGAGAGCTAATTAGATGAGTCAGGGAAGATATATACAATAACACTACAGCTAGAACACACGAAAGAAATTTAAGGAATGGAGAAAGGAAAATGACCCCATGAAGGAGAAAGAATAAATACAGAGGTCCAGAGCAGACACAAGAAAGTGGCATGTGATAAATCAAGACACAGAATTAAAGTCAAGGGGCTGGGGATTTAGCTCCGCGGTACAGCGCCTGCCTGGCAAGCGCAAGGTCATGAGTTTGATTCCTGGAACCGGAAAAAACCAAAAAACAAACAAACAAAAAAGAATTAAAGTCAAGGTGTGTTTATGTAGATAAACTTGAGATTAAAACATCTAACGGTGGCAGAAACATCATCATTTTGTGAACAAAAAACTTTTCTTCTTGGTCAAGATGATTTCGCTGACTTGAGATATTTGGTCTGTCAGCATCTCATGCTATGTGTTTTTGAAAGGTATATTCCTTAGACATTGGTACACATAATCTATAGTGTCTGAAAAATGGTTTTGCCACCCTCCCTCCCAACAGTGCCAACCCAGCTGGAAACACAGGGAGCGGGTACGGTGGCATGGAGGTGCATCGCAGGCTCCTGGGGGAGGAATATGGACTGTGCTTTTCCAGGATGGAAAACATAACAAGGAGACCCCCAAGGAACCCCACAGGGGGTAACTGAGCCTGTGATGCCCGCCAGGGCTGTTCCCCAGGTGCCCACTCCATTCCCTCAGCCAGCTCAGCAGTGGTCTGCTCCTGTTGCCAGGTTCCAAACCAAGCACTGAACATTCTAGGCCAGTACTCGGCAGCAGAGGCAACTGCAAAAGCCACCTTGTGCTGTGGAGTGGCCAGCCATGGTGGGTCTTTTGACCCTTCTCTTACATTTATGGAGGGCTTTTTCACTCCCTTAGATGCTGGCTTGCAGTAAGGAGAGAAAAACAGCTCACTCTCCAGCTTGCAGGACTCATTTAGGAAAAATGTTAACTCCTGGACAAAGTCCGCTAACTTCCAAAAGAGCACGAAGCCGTAGAGTTGACTCTCAAGGAGGCCTGCTTGGAAGGAGGCGGCGGCCAGGGAAGCGCAGTGTCGGGGGCAGCCGACAAGAGGGTGGCCAGCGACAGAGCCAAACTTCATGAACAGATACTCTTTACCTTCAAAGCAGAACAATCGCGGCATTTTCAACAAGAGCAATCCAGGATGGCGGAGATCTCCAACAGGGTTCAGTCTCTAGTGCAGGAATCAAGCTGTTCATAGCTCAAGTAGCTGAAGCCAAGGGTACCCTGTTTCACATCAACTCTGAGTAAAAATTTCCAACTTCTGGAAAGCCGGGCACAGCTCTTACAGGAAGGAACAAGTGAGCAAATTCGCCTCCCAGAAAAGCATGCTGCAAGACTCCCAGACTTGAGCAGAAAATGCTCCAGTGGAAGGGAGAGCACACAAGGCTCTGACTGAGCACCTGCCCAGGCTGTGGGACTTGGTCAATAGAGGGAAATTTCTTTCGTGTGTTCTAGCTGTAGTGTTATTGTATATATCTTCCCTGACTCATCTAATTAGCTCTCACGAAAGGCCAGGCTGTGGGACTTGGAGAGGACATCGCACAGGCTGAGAACTTGCAGCAGGAACTGAAGAGCCAACTGTAACAGGGTCCTGGCTTAGATCAATGGCCAAAAGGACCTTTGGAGAAACTGCTCTATGGTGCTCAGTTTAATGCTTCCTTAAAAACTATGGAAGAGAAGGAAACCACTTTCACATTCAACCTTCAGAAGCAGTGCAAACCAACGATGCACTGACAGTCTATGCACCACGTCCAGACTCAGCAAGCACTGGGGCAGTCCACAAACACACAGCTGCGAAGGGAGAGCCAGAAGCTTCAGCAGAAGCTCACAGTGAAGGCTGGAGTTCACCACCAGTCCTGAGATGCCACTGGAGGCTGAGGCTGCAGGCAAAATCCCAGGCAGAGCAAGAGGAGAAACTGCACACTGGAGGAGATGGGAAGCCACACCGCTGAAGAGCTGGAGACTTACAGACAGCGAGCCCAAGATCTGGAAGAGGAATGATAGAGGACAGATGACCTCCCTGCAGAGGGAGGCCATGAGAACTTGGCAGTTTGGATCACTGAAAGAGACCTCAGGGATTTAATGAGAGAAAATGCTCACACAGACCAAACCTCAGTGCAGCAGAGCTGAAACCTCACTTTTTGACAAAGATCCAGCCACACTCAATATGGCAAAGACCACCTCTGGCAGAGAGCGTACCCCACGTGTCCCCCACCCCCACCAGCCTGTATCTGCAACATCTGTTCATGCTCACCCTCTCCCAATGCTGGGGAGGAGTCACCAGGATGCTCGGCTGTGCCTCCAGCGGGATGAGGAAGCCCATCCAGGGGCTCCCAGGTGGGCCTCATTTATCTCTGCCTGCCCAAAGCCAAGCCCTGGTTCAGGCTTTATTCTTCCCGCCCGTTCTCCAGGTGGAGTGCCGTCATTTCTAATGCCGCAAGAGACCAAGTCCTGAGAGGTCCCCCTCCTCTTTTGCTTCCTCCAAGAAACAGGGACAAATCACTACATCACTGGTCACCAAGGTATCTTCCTGATGCCTGGCCAGTATTCCCAATAAGGAATTCCCCATGGCTTTTTCCTCAGTCTCTTTCTCCCAGAGTGGGGTTTTTCCCAATTCCCATACACTGAAAAGATGGCTCCTTTGGGATCTACTCCACCTTCCAAGGAGCCTGCTACTCAACACACAGCCCCACAACAGGAGGGACACAGCTTTGATCTCCTTGTAGGAGTCCTTTCCACTTCTTCTTTCACTGCTGTCCCATCCATGTTCTTTCTCAGGAGTAGTTTTTAGTAAATAAAGAAGATTTAAATATGAAAAACAGGAAGTGCTCAGATTCTGTCTTTATTAAATGTAAGTTAATAAAAAAGAGATACAGTGTATATTTTACCGAGGACAGAGTGACAAGCCCCCATGTGGAACTCCCCTTCTGGCTTTCTGTAGGCAAGCAGTTCTAAGAACCACCAACCTGATTTCAGTTTCGTCTGTATCACAGCATTCCCTCTATTGACCAAGCACAAGGAAAATCTTACCTAAGAAACAGGAAGGGAAGGGGAGGAGTTCAAATAACATTCTGCCTGGGCATCCTGGGGTTTTCTCCAGTTGCTCTTCATGCCTCCAGGACACAGCCCCAGCCAAAAGCTACCATACCAAGAGCAGTAAAAAATGGTGACACACTGTCTGAGGCTGACTGCTTTCAGTCCTCAAGGATCAAGTGAATCAGGAAGGTCAAACTGACAAAACCAGCTTGTAAGAGACATGAGATGTAACAATTGTCATCAGTAGATATAGCTTTTATGCAGGAACGCCATCAGCGTTCCAAAAAATGACTAAGATATAATACCTGAGCTTAAAAAGAAGCCTAACCACTTTCTTAAAATTGCATTCCATGACCATTTTGGATACTACACTGCTAAACAGGATTGGTTTAAAAATATCAGCATGACAAAATGGATAGCATTTATTTACTTTTATTGATTGAGTGTCACTGTGGTTTTGCCTGGCATACTAAAAAAGAAAAGCAATAAATTATTCCTAGGTTTTACCAGAGGCTTACTGACATATGCTGAGATCTACATTTTGAATATGTGGCCCTATTTAAAACTTTAAGAAGGGTTTTCATTTAAAAACACAAACAACAACAACAATACAGAAAACAACAGACAAAGTGACAATCTGATAATAAATTAATAACATAATAAAATGTATTTCACCATTAATAAATATTTCTATATCCTCAGTATTAAGATAGAAGGTGATTGAAATTTGAAAATACTGATTTGGAAACAAACCTTCTTTGAAAAGTTATCAAAATCGTGTAACTTTTTATAAGAGCATGGAATCTACAATCTTCAGCTATAAAAACTGGCAAATGACATGAAGAAAGTACAAGGAAGTGAAAAAGACATGAACAATGCAGATAAGATAATACCTACACCTTATTAGTTAAGGAAAAAGAAAGGTAGCATTTCAGGTGTTTGCATTTCTAGGGACAGGAAGTGATGTCAGGGACTCTGAGCTATGAAGTCCCCATGGAACCACGCTGAGCTCACAGTAGAAGTTTCTAGGTGATTCAGTGAGCTGGTAACACCTGGGTGACCTCTGTCCTCCCAGTGTCTCTTCCATGGAGAAGGGAGGGAGTTGCTAAGGAAACACAGCCAGGCATCGGGGAGCACACCTGTCATCTAGCACTCTGGGAGACGGGGCAACTAATACTGAGCGCCCCCCCTACATGGCAGGCACCAAACAATCAAAAGAACAGCTGTAAGCACCAAGCACAGCAGGAGACGTGGGTTCAGGAGGAACACCGCCTAGAGAACATACTGACCTGGTCACCAGAGAGCAGAAATACTTCCAAGTGGCTGCTTCCAGAGAGGTGGCCAGGAGAGGACCCAGGCAGGAGCCAGCTGCTTTTCATAATCCTTCCACGGCACGTTTTTTTTCCCAACAGGTTCACCACCATCCAAATACATAACCATGAATTTTTCAAACTGCATGATTTTACAAACATCACAGAGATGATTTTCTGACAATGATTCTCTGGCATCGTTTTTAAATGCTTGAAACCATCACTACCTAAATTATTTTAAACTAGTAAGTGCTGCTATAATTGACAGCATGGTACTCTTTATTCACCCATCCTCCTGAAGTAGGGAGGAATACTGAAAAAAGGTGAATGTTTCAAACATCATTTGGTAGAAAAGATAATTAGACCTTAGAGATGCAATTCTTAGCCAGGCAGCACTCAGAAGGCTGAGGCAGGGGGATTTCCATGAGTTTGAGTCCAGCCTGAACCACAAAATGATCTCAAAGCCAGCCTGAACTACATACCGTATCCAAAAAACTAAAAAGCAAAAAAAATTTCTACATATCTGGTGTTTTGGTTATCTGAGAGTATGATCTGGTTCTCAAAAATCCAGTTCTAGTCCTCTCAATACTCTACTTCCACCTGTCAAAAGGCTCAGCTTTGCCAGTGATCTGGTGACAGAGCCAGCGATAAAGGGCTTCCCCTGCCCTATCACAGCTTCCAACAGCGATGACAACGATGCCCCGCTTCCACTTGATTCCCTACAAAATGGAGTCACATGCAGTTCATTCCGGGCTTTGATCATCACTAGAATCCACTCAGCAAGTCAGTAACATGCAGTGACTCTTGTCCCCCTGAAATGATCACATTCTCCTGCCCTGGGCTCCAACACAACGATGAAAATGAACTTCCAGGCCCACTGCTTAGCAGATCACTGGGAGGACGGAGAGAAGCCTGGCTGCCCCAGAGGAAGAGCCACGGGGCAGCCTGCAGCCATTCCTGTGGGCGTCCGGGCGACCACTGTGATCACTGGGATCCCACTAAAGAAACATGGGAATCTGCACAGTATCTGGCTTCTCTCTTCTTTGGTTCAGTGGCATCTGATGGCCCAAAAGCAAGTCTGTCTGAATTTACAGCATGATGTTTTCCAGAAATCGCAGCCACAGCAGGGCCAGGCGGGCTCTCCTGGGCTCCCAGGAAGGGGAAGGCTCCCTGGGTTCTTCCCTCCCCACCCTCCCTCGGCACAGCTCTTGCTCCTCCCCTCACTGCTCAGCCACAGGCACAGTGGTGGACTCGAGACCTCGGCTTCCAGGAGACCTGCATAAGCGTTATTTGAACCTGACTTTAAAACTCAAAGTAACTTCCCTAAAAACAAGCAGAGACATCAGACAGTTTTGAACAATGAGCCTCTAACACAGAACCTGGCACATCCCAGTTCTCAAATGCCTGTACCGGCTTTATCCGATAAGTAAACTAGAAATTGAGAAAGCACGCAAGGTCGAGAAAACACTTTCCATCTCCATAACCGTGGGCTGCAATATGGTGCATACACAAACTGACCAGCAAACGTACCTCCGTACCCATCATTTCACCTGGTATTCAGTTTGGAGGGAGAAGATGAGGGCAGACTCCTGCCTGAGGCACAGAAACATGAAGAAGTGTATGTCACCTGCGTTCTTGTCATATGACAAAAGGACTAAAGACACAAAGCTTCCGGCGCTGCACCTGTCAGCTAATGACACAATTAGGAACACATATTGAGCCCCACAAACCTACTATTCAGAGTATGCCTGTTATAGTAAACACTGTCAAGATTATAAAGGATGAAGTCTATTCTGTTGTCAGATGAAAAACCTACACTATCTATTTCACACACTTACAATGCCTTTCTGAAACAAAAATGCCCTCCAATGAAGCAAAAGGCTAAGACACAGTTTACTTCCACTAAAAAAGTGATATTGGCAGTAAATATTTATTAGCATGGATACTCATTCTTTGTAAATATTTACTAGCATGGATACTTCCATCTTTGTGGAGAAGATGGGTTACCAAACTATTTGTTTTGTATGCTGCTCTTTTAGCAGTAACATAAAAATAAACATACATATTCATTAAACAGGACAATAAAATAGAAGTTATTATTCTTACTTCTTTTAAAACAACATATGCATGGTTAACTTTTTGAAGGTGAATCCACATTTCATCATGTTAGACTCAATTTTCCAGAAATCTACCTCAAATAAATATGACACTGAAACAAAGAAGACATTCAAAATATCTATGTGATTAAAAAAAGGACGAAGGTACAGGAGACAAAGAGGTTTAAAAGATGTGGAGGTTTTGGGGACACATCTAAATTTTCTCTAAAACTATGCTTGGCTTCCATAACAAACCACCAGACAGTTAAGTATCTTTCACAGTTTTCAAACTACTGTCAGAAATATTTTCTTCTGATTTTACTAAATATCGGAGTGGAATTCTCTCCCAGACCCCCATGCTGACTTCCGTGTGACTCCTGTTTCCGAACTAGCATTATGAGTAGCCCACCGCTGCGCTGGAACCCCTTCCTTCCTTTGCTGTTGTTGTTGTGGTGGTCACTGCTTTGGGTTTGTTTTTATCTTAAGGGTGAGCTATGAACATCCTTCCGTGCACATAAACATTCATTTATATATCAGCCTTAGTAAGCACAGATTTCTCTGCCAGTCCGTCTGCGAGCACAAAGGATGTCTTCAGCTTATCACTGTGAACAAAAGACCACAGAGCCTTGCCTCTATAAAATGGAAACACAGCTTTTACATCAATGCCACAATGCACCCCAAAGGGGAATATTTTGGTAAAATGGAAAGGAACTATTTCACTAGGGACTAAATTAAATTTTAAAGAAATGCTAAATTATTTGAAAGGCAGTTTAAGTAGCTTATGTTCTGAGGCTAAGTTATAATTCTAATATAAACACTACCGCAGATATCTGGATCCTGAAGCTCAGAGAATTAATCTTTTGCCCTTTGTATTACACTTCTGTGATATGAGCTGGTGTCCTCCAACATAATCCTCTTTTAAAATATCCTTCCAAGATGAAGTAACAACTACAACACAAAGGATTTCCTTTATTTTAGGATCCATGTGATTAAACACAGCAGAATTCAACTAAATAAGCTTATTTAAAATTCCACCACTAATTTCACTACTGTAAATATTTCACTGTAATGAAAAATTATTTTGGTGAAAAATTTCAAACCCTTTGTTTTCAACAGATTTATATTTAAGCAGGCTGACAGCCCTCAGATACTATATCCATGTGTACATGCAGCACATATGCATACAGATACATATATAAATTTGCAACAAGGTTCATAATGGAAGGTTCTTGTTATCATCACAAAGTAATGCATACTTTAATTAGAATTATAATTAAACTTAGAGAACATATAACAAAAAAAAATCTGTAACGTCTGATCTTACTATTTAACATCTGTGTAGAACTTCCAGGGGCAAGTTCTTTTCTCTCTTGCTCTCTTAAACATGTTTCAACTAGCTGATTTGCACTGCGAGACATGGACAGAAGCCGTAAGACACAAGAAGGCATACTATGCTTAAAAATCTAGTAATTTCATGGGAAAACTTTTTATTATCCACTATATTGTTTCTGGAGCCTGCCAGAAAGGACACACACACGTGTATGTACATGTGAGCACATTTTGTTTTGTTTTGTTCTGACAAGCATTTGGTCCTTTATACTTCCAAGTGGCATCTGCAAAAAAGTAGATTGATCATCTTTAAGGTACATTTTACTTTTTCAAAAAATTAAGGAATAAAAGTGAGTATTCTGGTCCCGCACAATTTTTTCTAAAAGACAGCAAAAACATTCACGCAGGTATCTTGATTAGAATGTCTTCGAGTACCTCAAAACAGTTGAAAACAAAAAAAAAAAAAAAAGGACTGGGCGTGTGACTCAATGGTAGAGCACTTGCCTAATGCAGAATGCCATGTATTCAATCCCAGCAAAAACCAAAACCAAACAAGTTATAAAGCAATAAAACTCAGAGGTGCAAGTCTCCCAAGACCAAGCTGAGACATTTATTACATGAGCAAGCCACATCTTGCTTTCCAGACAGAAAAGAACCAAGCAGATTTCATTCTTAGTCTGTTAATGTCTAGAACAATGTACTCAAAAAAATTAGACCCCTCCCCCAAAATGAAGACCAAATCAAATATAGGAAACTGAAATGAACAGACGCTTCTCAAAAGAAGAACAAGTGGCCAATAGGTACATGTAAGAAATGTTCGGCATCTTTGGCCATTAGAGACTTGCAAATCAAAACTATACTGACATTCCGTCCCACTCCAGAAAGAATGGCTACTGTCAAGAACTCAAAAACTGGTGAGGTTGTGGGCAAACAGAAGCCTTTCTACATTGATCATGGGAATGTAATTTAATACAACCACTATGGAAAACAGTATGAAAATTTCCCAAAAAACTAAAACTGGAAATTCCATTCCAGCAATACCTGCAATGGAATTCAGCAATCCATTCCAGAGATACCTCTTCTGGGTACCTTCCTAAAAGAGTTAAACATGAATGGACAAAAAAATGTAGTAGATACACACAACGGCACTACTCAACCATAAAGAAGGGTACATTTGAGTTATTTGTAAGATGGGCCTTGAGTCCACGATGCTAAGTGAAATAAGTCACAGAAAGTTAAATACACATCGTTTCTCTTATATGAGAAACCTAAAGAATAAATAATTTAAAGAGAGAAGTGAAAGATGATAGGAAACAAGAACCGAATTTATGAAGACAGAAGGGGAAGGAAAGACGTAAAAAGGATCAAGATGCAACATGAATATGTACTAATTCCTCACGCTGAATGTATTTATCATGCATACTAACATACTAATTAAATACTTTTTAATCCAGAACTAAAGATCCTAAAAATTAAAGATATTTAAAACTAAACATCTAAAATGTTTAAAATTTTAGATGAACTAAAAATGTTTAAAATTCTGAAACACCTGAAACTCAGATACTTGGACTTACCCTTTGATCAGACCTTTCTGATTACATAGTCTTTTTCTGAGACAAGGTCAGCTATGTAGCCTAGGCTGGCCTCAAACTCACAGTAATCCTCCTGCCTCAGCCTCTCAAGTGCTGGGATGACAGGCTTGTACCACCACAGCTGGCTTTGCAGTGTTACCACTATAGTTTAACTCATCAGCTACAAACGTGATAAAGGTCTCAATGAGGACTCCATATGTCTATGAAACCCAAAAGAACTGCTTAATCTCCGTAAAGCTTTTATAAAGAGGTCTCCGGGGTCCTCTTTTACACTTCAAATCCATTAAAATTTGTAAGGTTTACTAAGCCAGGAATGAAAGAATACAGGAATGTCACAGACCTATTTTAACTTTCAGAGAAAAATGTAACAGCATTTTCAAATTCAAGATAAAAATTACTGACTTTTCCCAGATCTCTGGTACAAAGTTCAGAAGGCAAGCTCACCATCTCCTTACAGAGTATGTTAATTAATAGCAATCACCTAAGGAGGTCAGGCTATCTAAACTATCTAGAAATTCTGTGAAGACAAAAATTTAAAATTCAATCTCAGATTTGAAATTAGAATCCAAAATAGCCCATTGCTATTCAGGGTACCTCTGCATAATTAAAATAAAGATCTCACTGGAATACCTAAATGGTGAGATACATAAGCAGTTTTTCCTTCATATGATACTAACAAGGCTTTCTAAATCTAGATGGCATTTTGATCTGTCGTCTTATTAAAGTTCCTAAAGTAGGAACTTGCAAGGCTTCTTGGCAACCGCTCGTGTTAAAAATGTCTTTCTCAGGCAGTCATAAAAAGGAACTGAGGGAGGATCTGGACTTCTAATTATGCTGTGGCTTGGAAGGGAAGGAAGGAAGGTCTTCTGAAATCACACTTGCTGGCTCCCTCTCCCCCAAAGATGAGCTCACCTCATAAACACAGAAGTGGTTGTAAATAGAAGTGAACAATGACAACCTAAAGAAAACTATCAACGACTTCTTCATGTTTGTGGATGAATTTAACAAACTTCACTTGTGCAGATGGGGAAGGGAACAGATATACTCGTGTTGATCTTTTTCTAAAACAGAAAACCTGGAAACTTTGCATGATTAATAACCTTACTTAAAACAGCAATTATTTCTCTAACAATCCTGCAAATGGATGCACAGGAAATAACTCATTAATAAAGTAGTTTTTGAGAAGGTAAAAACAGATGCCATAGTTAACCTATAACCTAAGTCTGCACCCCTTGGGCTTTTCCGTTCTGCTCCTTACATTAGATGATTTCTAAGAAGTATAATAAACTCATTTGCAAGCCACAAGAGATTGAGAAATCAGTCAATTAGAAAGAGGCAGGAAGTACTATTACAGCAAGCAGTCATAACTGAAAAGCAGACAAGAATCCCACAAACACCAACAAGCATCATTTTGTATTAGTGTCATTGTTACTGCCAACATTTACATAGTATTACCAGATTGTTTCTAAGTGTTTTAGTGCATTAATTCCACTTAATACACTACATCCCAGCTCCCGCCTGGACAAAACTATGTTACTGCACAGCATGTTCAGCTCTACTCTAACGCCATTGTGTATTCCAAGGGAACGATTTGAGCATAGCTGAAATTTCACGTTTGATATGCATGATTTCATTGCAAGAAAACACTAGGTAATCCCCGAAAACTGCTTCCAAGCTGAACCAGCTCCATAAGGACAAACAGGACCAATGCCTCAGACATGCACCAGTTACCTCTGCTCCCCAGTGTGCCGTGAGCCACACCCACCCATGCGAGTGTCCCAGCACTCCGTCTGATTTCAGGTAACCTGTCATTCTCAACTTTGTAATAACTCAGAAGTTGAGATCTTTCAAGGCGCCAGTCCACAAGCAGACATCAGGACTTTTTCAAGTAAGGAACCGTATTTACTGTATTATTTATGTATTTCTCACTTATTTGCTTAAAACTGTGCTACAATTTTAATTCAGTTCTTGTTTTTCTTTTTCAATATGGCACTGATGGTCTTTAGTATCCTCAAATCTATTTTTTCCATAAATGCCGTGAGCTTTCCTGTATGACTGGCATAGGACGGTCATTTTTAGGACCATATATATGATACTTTAGCAACTGATCATACAATACATAGGATTTGTATGAATGTGCCATCCAGAAGGGATTACATCGTGATTTTTAAAAAAAATTTAAAAAAATAAATAAAAGAAAAAAAAAATTGTGATTTTTACATTTTGCCATGTTTTAGGAAACACCAAGAGTGTAATACAATTTCAGGAAATTTTTAATGAAATGTTACCAAGAATGAACACTTGCCAAGCAAGCTCGAGACCCTCTGAATTCCAGTCCCAGTACCAAAAAAAAAAAAAAAACAAACAAAGAACGGGGGTGCTGGGGATTTAGCTCAGCAGCACAGCGGCCTGCCTGGCAATCACGGGGTCATGGGCTCGATTCCCGGTACCGGAAGAAAACCAAAAAAAAAAAAAAAAAAAAAAACAAAGAATGAACACTTCAGGGTGAGTTTCAGTTTTTTGAGAAGTGTATTTATGAGAATTTCCTTAGTGATGTTATATAAGTGAAGTATTATTGTATCATTCTGGATAGACCAATATGGTGCTGTCATAAAAGAACTTAGCAGTAACTGCTGGAAAGGAAAAACTGAATGAAATTACTTTTCATGCCTTAAAATTAACAGACTGAAAAAAGATTCTGGCTTTGAATTTCCTTTTAAATTTTATAAGATACACATAAAAAATTTGTAGGCGAGTTTTCTAATATAATTACCATCACTTAAAACAACAACAACGTACATATTTATCAGTGGATAAGGTCTTGAAATGTGTAAAACATTTACGAAAATGGGAAAATGTTCATAAGAAGTATTCACTGGAAAAGCAAGCAATAAAGCAATATGCCCGGTATTATCCCAATTTTGTTTAACAGTATCTTTACCTAGAAAAATAATAGAAGGGAAAAATACCAATATTTTAAAAATTGCTAATTAGAGATGGTAGAATTAGAGTAATTTTTACTTTCTTTATATTTTGCATTTGGTGGGAAAATCCTCCTTTTAATTTCAGATTAACTTCACATGTAAGTCCAGCCCAGGACCAAGGAACACATGAAGTTTCTTTGTCAATGACAGGTATAAGTAGATCAGTCATGTGGCTAAATCTTTGCAAGTATTTTCTATCTCACCATTCAGAAACAAATGTAGTCCCAACTGGGATGTTTAAAGTTTATAAATCCAGGCCAGGTGTGGTGGTACACACCTATAATCCCAGCACTCAAGAGGCTGAGGCAGGAGGATCAATGCAAGTTCCAGACCAGCCGGGGCTACAAAGTGAGCTCAAGGCCAGACTGAACTGCATAGTGAGACCCTGTCTCAAAAAGACACACACAAAAAAAGTTTATAAATCCATTATAGAGGCCAAAATATAATTTCCTTTCACTGGATATAAGTTGTGGGTTTAGTAAAATCTAGATGAAAGACTTTCTAATTATATAATTGTACCCAAATTGTTTAAATGTCAGAAAGAAATTTCATTCTGACATAAGAAAGTGTGCTATGGATAAAGCTCCCTTCAAATACGATGAAGATTAGACAAACAAGGATGTAGGGACTTGGCATGGGAATAAAGGTCTAATTTAGGGAGCTTTAAAGAGAAAATAAGAAAAAGCAGATGTTTTATAACCTTCAAAAGAACTTGATTGTTTTCAAAATTTCCTCAAAACCTCAAAAGTTGATTATGGCTGAGCGTGGTGGCACACGTCTGTAATCCTAGCACTCAGGAGGCTGAGGCAGGAGGATCACTGCAAGTTTGAGACCAGCCTGGGCTTACAAAATGAGCTCAAGGCCAGCCTGAACTCATAGTGAGACCCTGTCTCAAAAAGACCACAAAAAAAAAAGTTGATTCTGAAAATAATCCAGTGTCTTTAGTCACAGTGTAGTTAGATGAATTCCACACACAGACATCACCTGAAAGCTGGGTGTGAAGCGGACACAGGAATCAAGGACCAATTTGGGACAATTTGGCCACCACACATCTAAGTTTCACCTGTGCATAGCTATCAGCACCTTTAAATGATGTGTCCCTTTTCAGTTTAGCATTCCTGGCACCCATGTCCCCCCACAAAAAAGTGGTATGGTGATCTAATGCGATCCCCATCCTCAAGTCATGTACCAGATACTAGAAGTCAGTGAGCATGTTTATGTAGGAGGGTCATAAAGTTAGAAAGCATCTCGTGTACACATGTATACACGTGAATAACCATATCCTTGCTACGCAAAGTAGAGCTATAGCAAGTAGTATTATTTCGTTGTTTTAACTTGTAAAAATGCTGACACAGATGAAAAAAAAACTTATGTTTCAGATCTGATTTTGTATTTTTAACCTTTTACACAAGTTTCCTATCAAATTACTAGCTCCATGCTCTGTTTAAAAAATGGAAAAGGCAAAATAACATTTTGACTGTATATGTGTGTATATACATATCTCTCTCATATATATATATATATGAGAGAGAGAGAGACAGAGAGAGAGAGAGATCTTAAAGAAGTTAAGTTCCAGAAAAGTCAGTCCGTCCAAGGTCAAGTCTTCAGAAATTCTATCAGTAAGTCTAAGGCCATACCACCTTGAATGCGCCGAATCTCATCTGATCTCAGAAGCTACACAGAGCCAAGCCTAGTTAGTACTTAGACAGGAGAAACTACCATATAGCAAATGTACACTGATTATTTGAAAACTAATTTCTAATTTCTTGGCTTCTGTGTCTCACAAGTTGCTGCCTTAAACGCTGCACATATGTAGCTTGAATAATTCACAACCAAATATTATAATCAGCAAATTCAAATATCACACCCAATTACGAGTATTCAATATAAAAACTATGAATTTTCATTTTTAGAAGAAGTGATGCTGAAATATACATCTTTCTACACATACCTTGTACTGGCTCTGAACATATAGAGCACTTGAAGACTCTTGGTGTGGAAGCTTCAGGTCTGAAGCTGTTTTAAGAATTAGTATACGCAAAGCCTGGGGAAAAAGTTTTCCTACCATTATTGGATACTAAAAAGGGGGTCAACTAATTTTCAGAGTCTACCTGGAAAACAAGCAGAAGTTATTTTCTCGGCTTTCTAGCCACTCCACCCAGGCAGAATTCTGATCCAGCTGGTCATCACCAGGGCCATCTCCCGTCTCATTCTGCATCCCTCATGCCACCTCTGGTCCAAAGTCCCAGTCCTCCACTCTGGCTGGCCTTCTTTCATTGGTCCTTTACTTCCAACATCTAAACTCCTAATGCTGCCATGGGAACAATCTGAGCCAATGGGCTGGACCTAAATGAATGATTAACGACCTTTAAAGTTTCCTGGATTATATGCATTTTAAAAATTCCAACTACCCAGCTCTTCATTTCTAACCACCTTGGCTCATTGGAGAAATATTTGGGTATAGGTCTAGGGTAAGAGAAGGAGTACATAATTCCATAACATCTTACTACGTCAAAAAGCAACTAAATGCTCTAATACTAATGCAGGCATGACAACAGGGACATAGGAGCTGCCTTGATCCTCCCCTTCCGGGCAAATGTGGGACAGTTTGAACAAGACAGATTAGTATTGATGACATTATAATGCTTTGAATAAAAGACACAGAAATCCAATATTATTCATAATAAAGTGGGTAGGTGGAAGCTCTTCTTTATAAAAGTAGCTCAGCTAATAAACATCAAAAAAATAGTAGAAGAAAATGGCACTTTGCAACCACCAATGCACTCACTGGTTGAGTCAATGACCATTAATGGATGCTAGAACCATTACCGAAAGAATTGTAGAGCGGGATACCCACACAGTCTCAGAGAATCACCCACAGATTACTTATCATTTACCTAGGGGAAAAGGTAGCCTTATGAAGCAGAGTTCTGGAAGACCACCTCATCCAAGGGATGCCTGGCGTAATCAATTACAGGACAAACACTACCTCCATAGCCACTATGTAGCACAGACTGCCAAATATGGGTCATCTGCATGGAAGCAGAAGGCAGCAATCAAACAACTGCAGATTATAATATTGATATATGTATTTTTTCAGGGGGGGCAGTCTTTTTGAGACAGGGTCTCGCTATGCAGTTCAGGCTGGCCTTTGAGCTCCCTTTGTAGCCCAGGCTGGTCTCGAACTCTCAATGATCTTCGTGCCTCAGCCTCCCAAGTGCTGAGATTACAGGTATGCACCACCACACCTGGCTATGATATATATTATAGGATAGATATCCTCATATCGCCAAGATATTAGCAACCATGAACAATTAAAAAAAAAAGAAAACTGGTCTAGATTAAAGAAAATTGTCTCTTTAAGAGAAAAAATGCAATGAATGTCTATAAATCTTGGATTAGGAAAAGAGGTTATAAAATACATGATTAAGATAATTAGTGAAATCAGAACATGTATTCAAGTATCATCTATGTATCAGTTACGATAACAGTTTGGTTCAGCAAATTTTTTAAAAAATAAGTTGTGTGTGTGTGTGTGTGTGTGTGTACACACACACAAAGAGATAGACATAGACACAGAGAAACAGAAAGAAACAGAGATAAGGCAAATTTGGCAAAATGTCAACATTTCATGTGGCAAACTAGCCCTAACCTATAAAAACCAGTAACCATGTTACCTGTAGACTCTACCCACCCAATATAAAGTCAGATTGTAAAGGAGCTTACAGTAGAAAGGAAACTGACACAAACTGTAACGTAATTTCTTTGGTGTTAAGAGTAGTCTGTTATTCAAAAACTTGTTTCCAATTCTGACTCTCTTCTGAAGCAATTAACGGTCCTTTGTTGGGAGGAAGAATCTTGAGAAAGAAAAATCGAACAGAGAGGATGGCTGTGGGTAAAAACTAGCAGTTAGACAAGTTCAGCTCTCCTGCACACATTTTGAAGAAGAGGTAGATCTTTAAGCGAAAAAGCCTCCGCCTTCCTATGCCTTCCTGGTAACAAATGCCACATGCATGTGGCCATCTCCAAGGAGCCAGAGAGTCCCTTTCCAACAATTACTCCAGCCACACATCCCACCCAGGAAGGCCGGGGACTTCATTCTCTGCGCACTCCGGAGTGAGCCTGGAACAGGGGCACCATCTATGTCACCCAGGAAGGCAAACATGCACCTCAGACCCACAGCTTTTAGCATCTGTCTTAAATGATTCACCCTATCACGCCTGACCTTGTCTCTACCACCTCTTTTTTTTAGTTGACCCAACTTCACGCAGCAGCTTCATCTGTCACTTCTCTCTGCCCGATGGCCCACTCTGCACACTTTCTTTCTCACCTGCATCCTGAGCGCCACATAGGCCCCCAGACCTCACGTATTCTAGGTCAAAACAATGTTTTCTGCATTCTTCCTCAATGTTTTCACACACCTGACATTTTTGAAATCATTTTGCCACACATTTGATTCCACACTCACTGAAATGAGACTTTTGCTATGGTGTCTTACTTTAAAAAGCACTATAATCCTGTGAAATTATTGTGTCCCTATTTTACAGAAGGCAGAGACGCAGATACAGGTGAAATACCTTGTCCAAGGTCACAGGGTTGTAAAGCTGTTACTCAGATTGTGGTCTTCTGTTTCTACCCTCATACTAAAAGGTGTTGTATTATTTACAGTTTTAAACATTATCTTCTGTCCTTACACCCACCAAAAAGTCCTTGAAAGAAGGGATTCATTTTAGCCATTTCGCACTTATGCTGGAACCTGACAAAACTCATAAGTCATGTGCACTGATTTATATTTCAAGATTCTCTCCACAGACCATCTTTTTTCGGACCTCCCCCATCCTTCATCCCTCCTCCTTGCGCCCCCTATGCTTCTACTGCAATACATACAAGCCTGGACTGCAGGCCTGTGGCTGCCCTGTGTATGCCTGGCACACAGTGGGCACTTAATGTTCACTGGTGAAATGGTTATACATGAAGCAGTCAAATTTCACAACAGTTACTCTGCCTTGTTAAGAAATCTAACCTCATCTTTTACCTTTATCGCATACTGAGGAAAATTATGTTAGCAAGGAACGTCAGCGAGGAAATGGAGAACACAGAGCACAGATCTTGGCTGTCAGGTCCTCTTAATTCACCAGCTTCCATGGGTAGAATTGTTCTACAGTACTGCTTCCAAATTTTAATGTATATGCAAGAGTGCTCTATTTAAATTATGTTGCACTATGTCTGAAGTAGAGTCCGAGAGTTTGCACTTCGAACAGCCTTCCAAGGTCCATGAACCACTTTTTTTTTAATTTTTCTGAGACAGGGCCTCACTATGTAGTTCAAGCTGGTCTCAAATTCAGTGACCCTCCTGCCTCAGCCTCCCACGTGCTGGGACTATAGGTATGTGCCAAAACGCCCAGTTGGGTTACTTCATTCTGTTTTTCAATAATTTCCAAGTATACTATACTGAGTATGGCTGGTGGAAATAAAAATTGTGTTATCTATACACACATTTAAAAAAAAAGTAGTATTTGGGCATTTCCATTCTGCATGGCTACATCTTTATTTAAGGAACAAATATACTTAAAAGGACTAGATAGGTAACATGTTGGTGAAGTTAGCTAGTCCCTCTCTTCTCAGTTTACTATTCAAATTAACATCAAACAGCAATTACACTCAACATTCAGTTATCATTACAAGTATTGTTTCTCTCAGGTTCCTTTCCCTTAAAAGAAAGAAAAAGAACCCATTCAGCTGAATGTAATAAAAGGCAAACCAAGTTAAGGACAGGAGAAAAACAAGTGGGCTCTACACTGAACCTCTTAGTGGGTCAACAGAAGCACAGGAAAGTTGAAAGGGAGGTCAAGTGCTTTGCTCACAGCAGAGGCAGGATGGCATGGGCTCCACAACCAGGCCAGATGGGGTAAAGCAAGGCAGAGTTCACGTTGCAGCTGCAGGGAGGTACAGAAAAACAATCCTCTCCAAAGTATAGCAAGAAGAGATGATTACATGTAGCTTTGTAAGAAAACATCTCCAAAGCACACAACTCTACTTTAGTGGAGTTCCTAAGAATGCCAGGTTATAATCCCTGAGTTGCAAAAGCTGCAGCCCCGGCTGGCGAGCATTTCATACCCATTCGAATGCCTATAGCAAATCCAGATACTTGCTGGGCTCTAGGTCTCCATGACACAAAGAAGGCCAAAAGCCAAGAAGAAGCCCAACCATGGCATAAGACGGGCTCTCCTGGTTAAAGCAGGACTCCTGGGCCCCTGCAGGCTGTCCAGCCGCTGCCGACTCTGCATCCACTGTCTTCCCATCCCAGGTAAGTTTCTCACCATAGGCTTTGGGTCCTTAGACTATGATTCCTCCCATAATCCTACATGTTTTTTTTTTTTCTTCTTGCCTTAAGAAAGATTGCAAAACTTACTATGAAATTCCATGAGAAGGCTGGAACCTAGTCCAGAAGGCTTATAAATACAATAAAGCCAAAAATCATTCCTGTGGTGCTGGCTGAGTGCTGTTAAGGATGTGGTTTCATATCTATAAAGCTGGGATGTACTAAACACTGGGCTCTACAGAAAACAATGCATCACTGTATCTACTGAATTCTGTGAGTCTAGCACTGGACTACTCAAGACAAATAAGCGTTATTAAAATTGTGATCACCTGAGAGTTCAAAGACCACATCAAAGTCATCCTTCCTGGGGAAAAGGCAGAATTTATTTGGACTTCTTTCACTTGTTTCATTGAAATTTATACTGCTTTTATTCTGAATTATACTAGTGTTAGATAAGGCAAGGGCTATAGCAAACACCACAATCTTCCCAGGGCTGTACAGCCCTAAAAGTTTTGATGTCTTAGTTAGAATTTTATAGTAAGAGACATACAAGTCATTTTATAACGAGACACACAAACATACAACCAAACATAATGTAATACCCAGTCTTTTGCCCAGATTCTAGCTTAAAATTTTTTTAAGACATTAACAATTAAGGAGCCAAATTTGGGAAGTTTGACTAGGAACTAACATTATCTATTATATGGACAGTATCATTAATTTTGTTGGGTCTGAAAATGATATTGTGTTTATATAAAGCAGTTTCCTTTTTCTTTTCTTTTTTGAGACAGGGTTTCGCTATGCCATTCAGGCTGGTCTTGAACTGACTTTGTAGCCCAGGCTGGCCTCAAACTTGCAGCAATCCTCCTGCCTCAGCCTCCTGACTTCTGGGATTACAGGCATGCACCACCATACCCAGCTAGTTTCCTTATTTTTTAGAGATGTATTCTGATATGTTTAAGGGTAAAATGTCATGATATATCTATAATTTATTTCAAAATCGTTCAGAAAAAAATGTAAACATGTAAAGAAAATAGAAAAAATGGTAATAATCACTGAAATTACATGGGGGTTATTTGGGTATTCACTGTATTATTCTGTTTTTTTTATATGCCACTCTGCATCAGGCAACAAGTGGTCCACATGAAGGGACAAACTAGTGAATGAAAAAGGACAGCTTTAGCCCAGGTCAAAACTAAAGAAATCTAGACAAATTATAGACTTTAGCTAATAACAGCATGTTAGTATCAGTCCATTTGTTATAACGAATATACCAGATTAATGTAACATATTACTAAGGGTAAAAAGGTAAGTAAGGGAGTATACAAGGACTCTCTGGACTATACTCTCCATTTTTTCTGTAAATCTAAACTGTTTTTAAGTAAATAAAATCTGCTTTAAAGAAAAAAGCATGACTATGAGATCAGTTTTCCTGATTTTCTCGTAAAGTAAATCTTCAACCAATTCCAAAGAGTAGCCTGGTCATTTTTAGCAAATAGGACAGTACCAGAACACATGGATGTAACCTATTTGGGAAATGACTTTAAACTAGGCTCTCCAATTGCGTGTGTAATGTGTTTTTAAGCTCATTCGCGTACATTTGTACTATCCTTCCCCTCATACAATGGTAACATGTTTCAGATTCCAAGTTCTCCAGCTTCACTATGTTTAATCAAAAAATAAGGAAAACAAAAGCTTATGAAATGAAGTCAGACCTAGAATTCACTAAAATCCATGATTCCTGACCGTGCTGTTATCGGGCACCCTGAAGGGCTGGGTGTGAGCCAGCTGTATTTTTCCTCCTCCAGCCAGAAGACAGGATCCCTCTGTACCTGTGACTTTCCTCAGCACAGATGCTCCTTGACTTACAAAGGAATCACATCCCAAAGAAGTTAAGACTACATTTAACACAGCTACCGTACGGAACATCATAGCTTGTCAACACTGTCCACTGCCCCTTCTGACCTCCTGGCCAGCTCACTGCTGCCAGCCAGGATTTGGAGACAGTACCCTACCACATTTCTAGCGAGGGAAAAGATCCAAATTCAAAATTCAAAGCACACCTTTTACTGAATGTGTATAAATTTCATTCCACCATAAAGTCAAAACACTCTAAGTTGAACCATTTCAGGTCAAGGGCCATGTACATTCCCTTCATCCCTGGCAGTTCTCTCTACAGACCACAGGTCTGTTCATGCATCCAATCTTCAGAGCAAAGTTACAAAAATCAACCTGGGACCCGGACACTAGATCACCTGTGCCTACACCCTGCCACGTTAATCCAGTGCCTCCCACGTAGTGGGACGTCCCTAATCCAATGGTTCACGACCCCAGAATGCCACCTTGCTATGAGACTGGTTCGCGGGCAAAAGCTATGAAACAAAAATACATATTCTGGCTCTTCAAAACTTATAGAAAATTTAAGGAGACTTTCTTGTAAAATAAAACAATGTTTAAATTTTACACCCTGGCTGAAAATCATAAATAGAGGAAGAAGTGTCCTTCTTTCTCTGCCAAAGGTCCTCAGCCAGGTCTTCAATATTAAGCCAAAACCATGTAGGCAAGGCACCGTCCTTCTTGGCTTTCAGACAGACTCCAGAACAGGTGGGCAATAAAAGTGAATTTTACCATCCATAAAGCTTAGGTTCTTCTCAAAGCCACCATAGGCCTAGATCGGCCTTTGCTATTTCTCTTCCTTTCGACTGACTGGCTAGGTTGACCATTTTATTACTAGAACCGTTGAACCTCAGACTCTATATCAAATGAAGAGACAAATATTTTTTCAAAAACCGAATCACTTTTTAAAAAAATAACCAGGTCTCTCCCTCATGCAAAATACAAAGCTCTTGACTGTCACACAAGCCGCTAACTAACTCAGAGAGCTCTCAGTGCTTAGGCATTGCGACATCAGAGAAGTGGCGGAAATAGGCAGGCTCCTGAATGGCACCTCTGTGTCCTCACAGATTTAATATGTCCGATGGTGGGAAATGAAAACCATTTGGGACTGAAGCGGCTAAAAGTCAATGCTTGCTTTGTTGGTTTTTAATCAGAAAAGCCAAAACTGAATATAGTTTCATAACGTTTTAGATTTCCCCCTCACTCTGTATTTTTCCCTCTGTGTAAAAGATACTTTGTTTAAAATGAAAATGTTTAACTCTACCATCAGTAACACATGTGCTCTACTTTTTTTTTTTTTAATTAGGAATGAAAAAATGGGGTGTATAGAGCTAATAACTAAACTTCCCTATACAACAGCATATATTATAGAGCAAAACACAGAAATCATGAGAAATGTCCTCAAATCTTCTAGTTAATGAACGGTTCCTCTCTCCCCGTTAGAGGTAATATGAGGATCATTGCATATAGTAACAATATGCAATATAATAACCACTGTTAATTTCCTATCATCTTGTTTTGAAATTGTGTGTTGTTTTTATTGTTTTTTTATTCTCTTTAAAATTTAAAAGAAAATCTTGAGGTGTCCCCAAGATGGAATCTTCCATTTGCCCCTCCACTCTCCCAGCCTGTTGCATGCTGGGATGCGGACCCATCTCACTGCCCGTCCTCTTACTCACTGACTTCCAGCTGGGTGCGGCCAGTGGGGCCTCCCAGGAGGACCAGAGGCAGAAGGGATCCCTCCATGCAGGGGCCCCTGGATCCCGGCAGGTGGCCCTCCGCACACAGCTCTGGGTCTCCCTAGCTCCCTCTTCAGGCCAGCAATCGGAGGAGCCTAGATACCAGCACCCCAGGATAGGGCACCATCTTTTGCAGCTTCCTACTCCCTATCCCCAGTGTGAATGTGCCGTTTCCTGAGGGTGCCCTGCCTGATATGGAGATCTAAAACTTTTGAACACTCAGGAACAAGATACTACTTTATAATTACTATTGTTTTGATTACACTTTTACACTAGCCTTATATCAATTACGTCAAAGAAGAGTAAAATATTTCAAGACATTTTAGTTTAGTTTTTGTTGTTGTTGTTTTCTTTTGGTGCCAGGAATCAAACTCATGACCTCAGGCTTGCCGGGCAAGCCCTTATGCCGCTGAGCTATATCCCCGGCCCTGAGACATTTTAAAGCTAACTGTTTAAGATAGTGTATTGACTTTTTGTTTTTTTCTGGGTATTTTTTTAATCTATAAAATGTCACTATCTGCACTAAATCACACAATGCAGAAAGTATTTCGTAGCTTAAGGGATCCTTTTAGAAATGCTGAGTCAGATGAAATCAGGTCTCTGCTCAAAGCCCTCCCATCTGTCTTAGAATAAGACCTCCTTTCTGCCCTGCAGGGCCCTGCATAACTTGTCCCTCACTCTGCTCCGGTTTGTTGGGCTCTTGCTTGCTTTGCCTCTGCATCACTCTTCCTCACTCTGCTCATTCTGCTCTTGCCTCCAGGGCAGCTTTCTTATTTCTCAAAACAAGCTGCCTGGTTCCACCTGAGGGCCTCCGCCCTGGTAGCTCCCTCCACCTGGAATGCTGCCTCCTGGCACCTCACTCACTGCTTCCGGGTCACTTACAACTGTTCCAGGAAGCCGTAGCCCAAGAAACCTTAGAGAGCCCTCCCTTTCCCCCAACCCTTTTTCTCTCCTTGCTTTCTCTTCATTGTACCTTCTCTCTGTGCGTGTGACCCATCTCCTCCCATCAGAAAGTACGATTCGACAGAGGGACCTCATCTATTAGGATCACCATCCATCCCCACCACCTGAGGCAGTCAGCTGCAGACACTCAGCGCTTGCTCAGTATTTGAAGAAACAAATGGGCTGGTTAGGAAAATCAATTTTTTTAAACTGCAGCCTGGTTTCTTCATGACTGCAGCTCAGTGTCCTGTGGCCAAGAAGATATTCAGTGGCCATCTTTGCAGAGATGCTACTGAAGAGATTCTGTTTAAAGTAAAAGACGGGTTTACAGAATGAGCTGTCACCCTACAGGAGATCTTCCACACTGCACAGAAAACCAGCGCTGGAGACAGTGCACAGTCAAAAATATGATTAAAGTCTAACAACTGTTGAAATCAGAGCTGGGAAGAGTTTCTGTACAGTCGAGAGGGTAAATATCTTGCACTTCAAAGGCCACAGTCTCTACCACAACTATTTGACTCTGCGGCTGTAGCCTGAGCACCACACACAACACAAAACTGGGTGAGGGCTGGTGTGTTTGCGTATACTTTCCTTATGGACACTGAAATACACATTTCATACAATTTTCAGGTGTCAGGACAGTACCCTCTTTTAAAACCGGGAAAGCTATCCTAGGTTTCATGGACCTCCTCCCGACCCGCTGCCCCAGTGGCTGAGGCTGACCAGTGCCTTTGTACTGAGTTACATCCCCAGCCCTTCTTTGCTTTTTACTTTGATATCAGGTGTCGCTACATTTTCCTCCTGCATGAATCTCCCAGGGTCTGGGATTATAGCTGTGTACCACCATGCCTGCATTCATGGGCCATTTAAAAAACAAGTAACAAGCCATCATTTCTAAACAAGTAACTTTATCAATAGATAAATTACATCTATATCTATATCTATATCTACATCTATATCTATAGATAAATTACATCTGGTCCATGAGTCTGGCAAACATTCTACAACTAATTAAATATGGATTAACTATGTTGGCTAAAAAATAATAAGCTACACTGCATACAGTGACCTATAATGCAAGTACTCTAGAAGTCTGAGGCAGGAGGACTGCAAGTTTAAGCCCACTCTGGTCAACTTAGTGCCTAAGTGAGACCTTGTCTCAAAATAAAAAGGGACTGGGGATATAACTCACTGCAAAGGCTTTGGGCTCAATCCTCAGTACCACGAATAATAATAATAAAAAGAGGCTGATGAATAGTTTATTCGGGTGAATGAGCATCACTGACTCGTTCATCTGAGACTGTCTTTCCACCCAGATTTTGGTCATCTTCTCATTTAAGCTCTGTTAGGACCTTTCTCCTGATCTGTGAAGCGAAGTGAAGGAATTCCATCCTATTCTTTCCTGTATCAGAATGGGGAACAGCAAAACCTTAGGAGAAAAGAGAGTCCTTTCCCAGCTCTGGGGCAAGACGGATTCCAACATCATGTCTCATGTAATGTGCTGCTTACACTTTGCCTTCAAGTACTTAAACACACCCTATTGTGTGGGCCCTGGAATGAGAACCATTTTGATTGCAGATGCTGCTGGAATTCAGGGTCATCTGTCCCCAGGAGCTATAAAATTAGCTGAAAGAGCCAGGCCAGGTGAAGGCACAGCCAAAGCACGGTATTTGATGACCTGAAGCAAAATATTTTAAATTACACTCACTTATAATATGGTCTCCTCCCTCTTACATAATAGGAGCTTTCTGCATAGTATTACTCAGAAGAGTCAAGTACACATAGAAGAGCTGGGTAAATAAACATCAAACATGTCTACTGACCCTAAATAAACAAGAGGGAATGAGAACACTTAGCCTTAAGTCTCCAAATATTTTAAATACCCTGACTTTGGGTGTCCCAGCAACAAGATCAAGAAAGAATTTGAGAGGAGAAGTTCTCAATATTTATGCCTCTCATTTTCTCTAAGCCGAGGAGATAGGGATCAAAACCATAATTTACTATAACCTAATTAATTGCAGACTGTACTTGCCCTACCCATTTTGAAAACAGACTACTGGAATGTGAAATAAAAATTTTTAAAGTTCTTTGGAAGACCTCTAAGTGATCTGCTTCTTGAAGAATTTCCAAGTAAATCAAATCTGAATAAACAGCGCAGAGGAAGCCGATGCCAATGGCTTCCTAACTCTTACCATAAGTAACACACCCTACAGATTTACTGTGAAACAGGGTTCAACCAAGGTTTGCTTGAATTCCAGGCTGCCAGGGATGTTTTCCCGAGAAAGCAGACTTGGCCTGAAACCGTGCTATCTTGCACACATGGTCCGGTTCATATCAAGGGCAGTGTCCACAGAAACTGGCCTGCCTCACAGGACACTTGTCCATTCCGCTGAGATGGCACTGTACATGCAAAAATGCAAGTTGAAGCATCCAGACATAGGAAGCTGTAGGATGAACACCTCAACTTTCTCCTACTTTCTTAACTGAGCTCCTGAGCAAAACAGTAATGCTGACAAGACAGGCAGCTCCAAGCAGAAATGATCAGAAATGAATGAAATAGGAATCATGACTGTGGTTGTCTGGTGATCCTGTGAGTGTTCCAAAGGATGCAGCCTTTAGAACTCCGAGTCCCGTGAAGAATCCCCTTCCTGACTTCTCAGTGGCTGAGGCTGAAACTGGTGAAGGTGAATACTTTTGACTTTCTACTTGCATCAGGTTCGTCCTTCCCACTGTTCAGGTCTGGACCCAATCTCTTCTAACACCACTGCCATCCTCGTTTAGGACCCACCTTAAGGACCCTTAATATAACTTTAACTTAATTACCACCTTAAAGATCCCATCCCCAAGAATACTCCCACTCTGAGGCAATGGAGGTTCGACTTTAACCTGTGAATGGGGGTGGACAGCAATTCAGCCCATGACAGTGCTGTAACCACTGCCCTGGTAAAGCCCCATTTCCACTTATTCTTATAGGCACTGTGAGTCTAGGCACAATTTACCAATAAGTCAGTTCTCACTTCTTTTAAGACTAACTATCTTCTACGATAAAAAGATATTAGATATTATGATGTCCCATCACCACCCTGATTTCAAGTTGAGAGGAAAAAAAAAAAAAAAAAAAAAAGCAAAACGTCTTTTTCACTGCCTTTACCAACTACTTCATCACACACCAAATCCACCCCTCAGGAAAATTCTTTGGAGATCCCCAAAAGGTTCTAAGCACTTCTTGCCAGACTACATTTCATAAGCATTTGTAACAACAAGGATCCAACACAAGCAAAGACGGTACTAGAGCATCTGCTTGACGTTCATCGTTGAAGAAGGCGAGTGTAAAAACACTCATTTCCCCTGCGCTTTTTCACACAGACACTCACCTCTCCGCAGGAAGAACTGCCTTTTACTGTGCTAACCTGGACCACCTGTTCCCAAAGTCACTCTGGGCTCAACAAATGATAACGCTACTAGCGATCAAGACCTCTTTCAAATACACTTCCTCTCTTGACTTCCCTGGTTGGAATACCCCTATCTGTAGGCTCTTGGCTTCCCAAATACAAAAAGTATGAGTTATTTTATATTTTTCATTCTCCTTCACCTTAATTTAAGGACCTCTGATCAGCATTCCCTAGCCCTGCCCCTTTTTCTTCCAAACACAGACATGACAATCATCACCTATCTACCTACCAGCCCCAGCTATAGGCCCTTGTCAACCACACCATCCACACTCTCTGTTGGATCCGCCAGCCCTGTTAGTCCTCTCCTGGTTTCCTTCCTCAGTCTCTTCTGGTCTCTCTATTCCCTCTAAGGCAATCCTGGTCTTTTTTCTCAATTCACCTCACAACCTCGCTAGAAGATGAAACCCATTAAGCAGCGGTAGTTACCCACTCACTTGTGAATTCTCAGCACCTCACCCATTACCTGGCACACAGTGAGAGACAGGAAGCCAAGACCTCCGAGCACAGCATTCAAGATCCCTGTCAACCCTGCCCACTTTCCACGCCCAGCCTTGTTTTCACGGACTCCCCAGGACTCACACCTCCTGACCACACAGGTGGCTCATTTGCCCTGGAACCCTTGGGGGCTCTTTTTGCTTCCATGCTACCCTTAATGCTGCCTTCTACCTGGAAGGCCATCACCTCCCTGCACCTCTGTGCTTGCTTGCAAAGTCCAAATCACCATGCCAGACTGTCTCAAAAGAGAACACCTACCTGCCTTCTCATTTGTGTTTGCAGAGGACTTTGGACATACCACATTAGATCACCAAACTCTGTTTTCCAGGCTGTCACCCCAGGGACCATGAATTGGTTTGTAAAACTTGTCAATGTTTGAGATGTAAATCTCAAGGGCCTCTTGAAAGCCACAGATTTGTCCCTCCAACAGATACTTATCGAGCACCCACTTCCCACTGGCACTATTCTAGGGGGGCAAGATATACCCATGAACACAAGCAAAAATCCTTGCCACTGAGGGATTTATTTTTTTGTTTTGTTCTTTGTTTTTTTTTTCCGGTACCAGGGATCGAACTCACAACCTTGCGCTTGCCGGGCAGGCACTATGCCGCTGAGCTAAATCCCTAGCCCCTGAGGGATTTATTGAGACTTATTTACAAGCTCATTTGTTGTCTGGCACGGTGGTGCACTCTTAGGAGGCTGAGGCAGGAGTGTGAGGCCGGTCTAAGATACACAATGAGACCCTGTCTCAAGAAAGAAAACTAAAAGATTTATGTAAATTCTTGGAACTTAAGTTCAGTGAGAGGAGAGAATGAATAATGTGAACAGAAACAAATAACACAGTGTATCAGAGGGGGATAAATTGTACAAAAAGAAAGCATAAGAGAGTTATGAGGAAGAGGGACAGGAAGGTTTGAAATGTTCAATATTTCAGTCAAAGTAGGTTTCAATGAGACAGTAACATTTAAGCAAAGATTTAAATAAAGGAAATAATTGGCCACATGTGTATCTGAGAAAGAGAACACAAGATGATACAAGTCAGTACAAAGGTCCTGAGGCAGAAATATGCCCAGTGTGTCCTAAGGCTAGTGTGGCTGGACTGGAGTCAGTGATGGGGAGAACATGAGGTGAGGTTGGGGAGGAAATGAGGGCCATCACCTGCAGCCTGTCGGGCAGCCATGAGGACCTCATCTTACCGTGAGGAGAAACACTGAAAATTTAAAAGGAGAAGTGCCACACCCGAGCATGAACAGGATCCCTCAGCTGAGAACAGTATGAAGAGCAGGCCAGAACCAGGACAGGCAGCTATCCAGGCCAGACAGAATGACAGCTGGGGTGAGGTGGCAGCAACGGACTAGGCACTTAGGTTTTGTGAGCAACTGAACCTTGGAAACATGCCTATGTTTCTTCCTTGTCACCTGCTGAGACCCAGCTTAGACCCTCGTCCTCATTCCTGCAGTGCTCTGGGCGCCTAGGCATTGTGTGCCTGTTCTCACTCCTACTCACTCACCTCCTCCCCTCCCACCCCCTCTAGGATGAACCCAGGGCCTCACATATACTAGGCAAGTGCTCTACCACCAAGCCATATCCCTAGCCCTCTTTAAAATCTGTATTCTGACACAGAATCTCATTAAGTTGCCCGGACTGGCCTTGAACTTGCGATCCTCCTGCCCTAGCCTCCCGAGTAGCCAGGATTACAGGCATGTGCCGCGGCACCAGCCCCTTCTCAGCTCTCTCCTCTCCGTTACCCTGTGAGCTGCGGCAGGCAGGGTGTTGCTCACAGAGGCTCTCCAAAGCAGATCTGCTCCAGCCCTCTCCTGAGGTCAGCCCCCAGTGACGCACTCTACCCCCATACCTCAGACCCCTTTCTACCAGCCCCCCTCAGCTCACTGCCAGCTCTCCCGTCTCTCCAAGGCCCTGTAGACCCTCAAGTTTCACTACAGACCTTGTCTCCATTACGATGTGTTCCCTGGACGATCTGTCTCACAACTTCTGCCTCCTGCAGGATTCTGGGGCCTATGCTACCTACATCATCTAGTTGAGGCCCTCAACTATTCTGGGTCAGACTTGCCACACTGGCCTGTACCTGCCTAGAAAGAAAGCACCATCCCTTGCTTCTCTGGCCCTGTGAATCTGACCACATAGAATTCAGTAACACTTCCTGACAAAGGACTTCACAGCCACACATGGGAATACAATGGTTTATTTATTTTCAGTGTGCCACAAACTCCTGAGATACTGGGGGCAGTCACATAAAACTCTCAGCTTCTGTCTTGGAAATCCTGGAAGACCACACAGTACTAGACTTTCACTCCTCAGTAGCCGAGGCAGGGGGTCTGAGTGGTGGCTCTGCTCTTTCTCTGCCCTTCCTGCCCCAGGTCACTTGTTTACTTTCTCTTTTGGCTCCCTGTAGGCACTGCAGTTTGCAATTCCTGTAAAAGATCTTGGTCACGTCCCATTTTTAAGTGATCAGATTCTTCAGGGAACTGCATAGTTACTGAAGACATTATCAGTTCTTCTCACTCATGATATCAACTACCAATGATATTATTGTGGGATCTTCCGCATTGCAAACATAAGCAACAATTACATACACACACGCACACACACACATCCACATGTACCTGTGTATTAGAAATGTCTCCTTAATCTCCCTAAGAGATTAAAATTCCTACACCTGGGCCCGGGGAGCGTCAGGAGCGGCCACGGCGACTCCCAGTGGAAAGATCAACCAGCCACGCACAAAGCTGAAGAGGAAGCTGTTCAAACGCAGTGGGCGCTGGGTCGGGCATGGCGGGTGCAGCACAGGGTGGTGGGGCCGTGGTGGACACGGGGTTGACCACATGGCACCATCTGCGGAAGCGCGCGTCCAGCGCCAGGGCCAACATCACTCTGTCGGGGATGAAGCACAGGAAGCTCCTGCAGCGGATCCGGCTGGCCCAGAAGAAGGCAGCTATGAAATGGAAGCCCCCCCAAAGCCAGCCAGGTCCACTGACCCACAGCCCAAGCAACAGAAGAGAATGAAAGCTCCCCAGGATGCTGGCATGGAGGACCTGAAGGATGAGAGCTGAAGTTTTCACTTCTTCCAGCAGAACGTTTTCACCTGCAGCAGAAGGCTGGGTGGTTGTTTCAGTGGACTTTGGAGGGCGCATTCCCTCCTTCACTCTCCCGGAGTCTCTCTCCCTAAGGGTTGGTGGACGCCGCTGCTGGGAGGGGTGTGTTGGAAGAGGGCACAGAAGCAAGACTGCAGAGGGACCTCTGGAGCAGTTGACTCCATTTGTAACAAAGCCTAAGAGCCACGTATGATCAGCACATCTATCATCCCAGCACTTGGGAGGCTGAGGCAGGAGAATCAGCTTGAATTCAAGGCCAGCCTAAACTATATAGGGAGGCCCTGTTTCAAAAATACATAAATAAGTCAAATAAGCCCAAGAAAAAAATAAAAAAAAATTAAATTCTACACCTGGTTCAAATACCTTGAAACATGAGGGGCTATAATTCCATGCACCTGAGGTTAATAGGGTCAGAAGGCAGTACTTAAGTCTAAAGAAAGACTAGGCAGAAATAAATATTACTGAGTCAGTTGATCTACACATCAAACCATTTTAGGAAAAAGTAAAAAAACTTCTGAAGTTCTTCTGATTCTATAAAACTCATATCACTTCTGGATTTTTTAAAATGAAATGGCAAGCATTATGTATTGAAATATGGCTAGATAAGGATGTCAAAATGTGGAAGATGTCACAATGCCTACACTCTAAAGAAAAACTGTCCTGTATGCATCTTTCAGTGTTCAAAGTAAGTTCAAAGTAAGGTTAAAGGAGGTAAATCACAGCACAGAAAAGCAAATACACCAGTTGCCAAACAAGCCTACCAACAGTCAAAGAATTCAACAGGTGTCGCTATTGGAAGAGTTTAAGGGATGCATCTCCTTTGACCGATGACCTTTATCTAGGGGTTTGAATTACGAGAAAAGCAGTATCTGGGCACAGAAGTCAAAAGCTATTTAGAAGTCACACTGGCTTTATCTGTGCATCAGTCATTACTTCAAGGCCAAACAGGTAGGCCCTTCTTACCAAACGGCTCTCCTGAGGAACAATCAGAGTGAGGAGACTCCCAGGGCCCGCTGCAGAATTGCAGTCTAAAAAGCAAATACAGCTCAAGCAAAGCTCTGTTAAAGCCAACCAACTGAGCATAAAGGTACATGCACCTTCAGCCACACTTCAGCACCACACCATTCCCTGTCCTTCAGGGCACACTGAGTATCTTTTTCCCTGATATTTCTCAGCTCAGTGTTTTAACTAAGAAACTTTGCAGGGAATGTTTGCTGGTTTAACATAGACTTCACTCTTCTTCATGCAAAAATGACCGCCTTCTTCTACACTCACAGAGGACAAGAAAGATTGACAAATCAAAATTACGAAAAAATATGCAATGCTTCTGACAACATTTCATAGGGTTTTACAAAATACATTAAAACATAGCAAAGCAAAATGCTCCATGGTTGCACTGTCTGGCTTGCCCCTGTTTTGTCTTGCTGTTTTTTCTTAAGAAAGAAAATAAATAGATATGGTTAAAAAAATTCAAGAAATACAAAATGCAAAGAAAGAAACATTTTTCCAGTTATTCATGGCTGTACTATATATGTATATGTATATGTATATACCAGCACACATACCTTTTTTAAAAAATTAGACCAAAGGACTGGTATTCACTTGACTCTACAAAACCTTTTTTTAAATTTTGCGTGTGTTATATCTCTGCAACCCAGCACACATGCAGAGCTACTTCTTTCTTTACAAACATGCTTTATCTTATACAAATAACCTTGGCATACTTTTGTGTGAACATATTTATGAAATTTCTGGTGGTTTTTAAGCTTTAAAATACATCACCAAACTGCTTTCCAATCATGTCTATTTTAGAACATAATTGGATTTCAAACCGTAGTCTCATTTCTGCATATGTTACCAGTATTGCAACTGACCTGCTTTGTCTCCAACTGCAACCAACCCACAGCAAACTAGGCGAAGCCCTTCTCGACAACACAGACTTCATGAACCGAATGTGAAATGGCTTACAGCAAAGCTGGAAGCTGTCAATCGAGGCTTTGTAAAGGGCTCTGTGCAGCTCAGCTTTTACTGTGGTAGTTTCGACACTCTGCCTAAAAGGCAGACATAAATACAAGAAAAGAAATGGGGAGGTTCAACATCTGCTAGGCACTTCCCCAAGAACACTGTCGACTGAAAAGATGAGGAAAGCAGCAGACAGACAACAGCCTCAAACCATCCGTCCCTCACCATAGGCAGCTCCCATAGCAGTCAACACGAGGAAGCTTGAAGCTCTCAAAAAAGTTGTGCAGGGTGGACACAACAGGGAGCCAGGAATGCTCCTTCCTTCTCCAAGTAGCTACTTTGGAGTGTCTCATCCCCCTAACACCCAAAACCCCTCGGTAACTCACAGCAAATCAATGGGCTGTAGGGCTGGGCCACACACCTTGCTATGAAACTTTGGATGACTTCCCAAACATGTCCTACATTTTTATTTCCATCTCTCAGGGTCTGATTTTTCTTAGTTAGAAATATGTGAAACAGTGGTGTGGTGGTACAAGCCTGTAATCCCAGATACCTAGGAGGCTAAGATAGGAGGACTGCAAATTCAAGCCCAGCCTGAAAAACTTCGCAAAATAAAAAGGGTTAGAGATACAGCTCAGCATTAGAGGACCTGCCAAGCATGTGTGAGGCCCTGGATTCAATCCCAGTTTGTTCATTCCCCCTCTCCCTCTCCCTCTCCCTCTCCCTCTCCGTCTTTCTCTCTGTCTCCTCTCTCTCTCTGAAGATGATAGATAGACGGATGGACAGACAGGAAAAATCCCTTATACACTGATACCTAAGTGCCTTCTACAATTTATTAAACAAAACCAAAAAAATGGCACTTCTCCAAGATTAATCTACTACATTCATATTTACCACTGTCTCTTCGGAAATTCCAAAGCATTCATATGTTGCTTTGGGTTTTTATTACTTCACTAGTTATAATAAAAATGAAGGACATATAAAAAGAGATACATGGCGAGAGAATTTACTATAGACCAACCATTTTACAGGTAATGCTTCTATTTATACTAACATGTTACGGAGTCTGAGGGGAAAATATCTACATTCAAATTTAAATGAGCAGTTGTAAAATCTGGGCAGATCATTTGATTTCTCTATCCTGACCTTCTTTACTGTAAGACAAGATAGTGTCTGTCTCTTGTACACAGTTGTGAGGATCAGATGACTCTCTCCCTCATTCCCACCAAGAGCTGCACATGCTGAAGAAAATGCCACTTTCCCCAGCAGGCATGTATTCTGGCTGTTTCCCCATGAGGGATATCAAATTCTGTTCCCTCCAGCAATGACCACAGCAACCTTCCACAAAAGATGCACTGCCACGTTCACTTAGAATTTAATTGAATTCCACTGAAGTAAATAGAACTAATTCGGCTTCCCTCCCTTATCAGTCCGTAAGTTAACACCTGCTCAAAATCCTATCCTAGAATCATAAATCAAGGACCCAAAGGTAAGGTTAGAATTTCAAGTGTTTTATCTCTGAGATAAATCTTTGGTAAAGTCACTAATTACTGTCTGACTTTCCCAGGCACTTTGACACTTTAACCAGACACCAGAAAAGAGCCATCACAGTCATAAAACCCAAACTAACAACCACATCTCTCACTTCAGCATCCTCAAGATGATTTCTCTTATGAAAACATCAAGGAATAGTTGCTAAGATTCTAACCCTCGTCAAAGGGCTCAGCTATACGATGATTACAGTAAAAACTGTTCTCTTCAGTTTCAAAAGGGTACAGTGAGCAAACCGTACAGAACAATATTCTAACGCAAGCTAGTCTGATGCTGACACTTTTTATAAATCATTGGTTTCAAAACTGCCTATATAAAAACATTTAAGCAGCTGTTTTTGTTTATGAATGAAACTGGGTATCAATACTTATTTGGGCAGATAATAATTTGGGAACTTCAGTTCTGAATATTCAGTTTTGAATATTCAATTTTTAATTATGTCATGAATGTAGATTTTTTACCTTGATAGTATCGTCAAATTAAATATATTAATCTTCATAGATCAGTACAGGATTGAGAAAGTACTGCTCATTCTTATATCAATAATTACATTAAAATATGTAACAACTGACTATATGTCACTTACATATGGTATTCTTGAAGGCTTTTAAAGGAAACCTATATTCATATATTATTTAACATAAAAATATACAGACAACTGAAATATCAAAAGATGTAATATTTGTAAGGTTACAAAGAAAGCAGTTAATATATTATAAGCTTCTTTATTATAGATTGACACAAAAAATGTGTTTTCTACTAATGAAAGCAAGTTCCAGACACACTTTTTTAAAATTAATTTTATTGGTACACTTTGACATACATAAGGATCACATTCATCGTAGGGAGTTTGTATCTGGATATAATATACCTTGATTTTTTTTCACATTCCCCTCCCCTCCCTTTGACCCATTTCTGCTCCTTATTTACAAAAGCTTTGTTTCCGTTTCTTCCTTCTATTCTCTTGTTTCTCTTTTTTTCTTGCGGGGGCGGGGGGCAGTCTTTTTGAGACAGGGTCTAGCTATGCAGTTCAGGCTGGCCTTGAACTCACTTTGTAGCTCAGGCTAACCTTAAACTCCTAGCAATATTCCTGCCTCGGCCTCCTGCCTCAGCCTCCTCAGCCTCAGAGTGCTGGGATTACAGGCATGCACCACCATGCCGGGCTTCTCTTGTTTCTTTCCCTTCCCTCCCTTACCCCTCCCTCCTCCCTTGTTCCCCTTCCTGCCTGAACATTTTCTTCCAGTTCCCAATATCTACCATCCATTTTGGTCCTTATTTGTGCTTTCAGACTTTCCCATAGGAGAAACAATGTGGTATGTAAACACGTGTTGTTCAATTTATTTCACCTAAAAGTATGGACTCAAGGTGCATCCATTTACCTAAAATGTCTCCTTTATCTTTCTTTATGGCAGAATTGTACTCCAATGTACATAAAAACCACACACCATCCTGAACATGCCCAATCTCATCAAATACACGATTTCCATGTTGACTTAGCAAATGGTGTATCTGATTTTGCTTTATTTACACTCAGATAAGAGGATGGAGCCCCACAAATGTAATTATGCCCTAACGTGAACATAATACTTCAATCTTTTCCCCCCTCGCTTCCAGTATTGGGACTTGAATCCGGGGCCTCACACATGCTAGGCAAGTGCTCTACCACTGAATTACTTCACCAGCCCTCAATCTTTCTGAAACCCTACCTTCAGTCAGCAAAAGGCTCTATTCAAAGTAAAAGGCAGTGAAAAGGTTATCCTCATCCACTCATAGTGTTTCAACTCCCAAAGAAAAACAATGCTAACGAGACCGTATCTTCATAGAACACTATACGACACTCCTCAAAGCCATTCTGTGAGTAGGTTGTGAAGATGTTCTCACATGCGCTTCTCACGAAGAGAAATAAAAAAAGAATTAAAGGATTACCTGGGCTGAAAGATTTATGATGCCTATTTCTGGGATCCTAGCAATAGCAATGAAAGCTTATTTATATCCTCTAAATGAATGCTAAAAAGACTAATTCCACATTGCCTCTACACATGTATTTTTTCTAAGTAACACTGCCAGCCAAACGACTGCCTGAGAAACAAAGGGGCCAGGTAACAAGCATTTCAGCACCCATCACACTGCTCTACCAATGCTGAAATGTGAGGGTTACAAAGCGGAGCAGGAAGCTGGGCGTGGGGCTGGATGCCTGTAATTCCAGCACTACGAGGAAACTGAGCAAGGAAGATCACAGTTCAAACCCAGCCTGGACAACTTAGCAAGACCTCATTCTCAACCAAACAAACACACAGAAGAAAAGCTGGGTGCTGGGAATGTAGCTCAGTGGGAATCCCCTGAGTTTAATCCCTAGTACCCATCCCCTAAAAAAAGCAAGCAGGAACCAAACAGATAACCCAAACCACAGAACTGAGCTTTCAGTAAGGCATGGTTTAACATAATTGAACTACAGTCAACAGGCTTGAAATCTGAAAGTATGATTTAATCCCCAAATGAAGCCCAGTAGTAGAATTAGATTTTAGTTACATGCCAGAGAAAGGAAACGTTTCTGAATTTCACCAAGACCAAATTTAGACATTTTTTACATTAAAAACAAAAGTAATGCCCCAACAAAATTATAACTTTACTAAAAAACAAAAATCAAAATCCAGACATCAGAATAATGCAATAATTTTTAACATTTCCTTTTCAATCTTCAGATTCAGAATTTTTATATAGTTGTAACTAAAACAGAGATAAATTTGAAGTCTTTAATGTTTTCATAGTAATCTACTGAGAACTTTACTAATGTAGTAAGAAGACAAAATAGAATGTGTAAGTTTAAAAATAGGGACAGAATTTTAATCATACTCTGAAATTTTTTTAATTTTCATAAAACATTTAGAACTATATACTGTTACCAGACCCAAGACATTTTAATTCATAGATTTCACTACTTAGTAAAATAATAGTTTTGTAAAATATATCTTTTTCTGAATGAGATACAACTCATATCACCATTAATGAAAATTCTTGTAGTAATATACTTGACTTATAAATCCTTTAAGTAAGCCAGGCGTGGTGGTGCACACCTATAATCCCAGCACTCAGGAGGCAGATGCAAGAGGATTGAGTTTTACGGCCAGCCTGGGCTACCCGGTACATTGAAGGCCAGCCTGGATTACATAGTGAGACTCTGTTTTGAATAAAACAGTAACAACAACAACAAAATCCCAAAACTAAATAAACAAAGTATTGCTTAGATTTAAAGTAACACAGGCTGGGCCTGGTGTCACACGCCTGTAATCCCAGCACTCAGGAGGCTGAGCAGGAAGATTGCTAGCCTGCAGTACACAGGCTAAGACTCTGTCAAGACAGAGAGAGAGAGAAAGAGAGACAGAGACAGAGACAGAGAGGGAGAGAGAGGGGGAGGGAGGGAGGGAGGGAGAGAGAGAAAGAGAGGGAGGGAGGGAGGGGATGAGAGAGGGCAAGGAGGCGGGGGAGAGTTGGACTCTCCCTCAAAGCAGAACGTATGCTTATTTTAAGCATGGACTGGATTTAATCCCCAGTAACAAAAAATAAATAATAAAATAAATTAATACACACAATAATCTGGAATAAACATATAGATCAATTCCACATAATCTTCTACCATTTAAGACTTTCATAATTATCACAAAGAGATTAGTACTTAATGGCACAAAAAAAAGGAGAGGAAAAGAACCAAAGAAAATTTTTAAAAAAGAGAAATATTACAAATAAAGTTTGTTTCTTGAACAAACCTTTTTCATACAAAAATTGCATTCAAAAAGCTAAATGTAATGCAGTACTGGTATAAGGACAGACATGTAAATCAAAAGAGCAGAGCTGAGATTCTAGGCATAAGCCTTTATCTTTATGACCAAGTGATTTTCTACAAAAGTACCATGAAAATCAGTAGATAAAAGATAGTTTTTTTCAGGAATAGTGCTAGTATGGGATATGAAAAAAAAAATTAAAATAAAATGAACTCTGCAAGCTTTCATGAGGCAAAGAGCTCTTAGAAACATCAAAATCATGTTTTAAAAAAAATTCATAAATTGAACTTCCTTAAAATTAAAAACTTTTGCAATTCAACAGACCCCATTATGAAAAGTTTACACACACACACACACACACACACACACACACACACTTTCCTATACTGAGAAAATTTAACATTAATTTAAATGTACATTATTTCATTATGAAGAAGAAAAACAGCAGCATAAAAAAATGAAAAGACAAAGCCAGAGATTGGAGGAAGGTACGTATAAATCAGGTATCTAATAAAGGATGTATATCAGGAGTCCAGACAGAGACCAAAACAACCCTACATAACAATAGGCAAAAAATTTGCACAGTGATTGTCCTGAGGAAAATATAGGAATGGCTAAGAAGTACTTGATTGAGCAGAGGTGGTGGTACATGCCTGTAACATGCCTATAATCCCAATACTCTGCAAACAGAGGCAGGAGGACAGCATATTCAAGCCCAGCCTGAACAAGCTGGCAACTCAGTAACTTAGTGAGACTCTGTCTCAAAATCTGTCTCAAAAATTAAAAGACAGTCTGGACATGTACATCAGTGCAATCTCCACTACCAAAACAAAACAGAAAGCATGAGTAAAAAAGGTCAACTATGAGGAAGTGAATCTCATAATTATCATTTTTTTGTCTTTATACAAAATCTACATTATAGAATGATTTCATAAGAAACTCCAAAGTGTACAATTCTGTACATTTCTCATGTACAGTCAAGTTTTCAAATTACTGCAGAAAAATGATAATAATATCCAGATTGGGCAAGAAATAAAACTATCTCTATTTGTAGAAGATACAATCTGTTATAAAGAAAATACTACGGAAGTCACACATACATTAAAAAATTATCAGTACTTGGGGCTGGGGATTTAGCTCAGCAGCACAGTGCCTGCCTGGCAAGTGCAAGGTCATGAGTTTGATTCCCGGTACCAGAAAAAAAAAAAAAAAAATTATCAGTACTTGCATGAATAACAACATAGTTGCAGGAAACAAGATCATTATACAAAATTATATTTCTATGCTTTAGCAAAGAATAACTCAAAAGTGAAACTAAGAAAACAATTCCATTTGTAAAGTTATCAAAAAGAAAAAGAATACTTAGAAATGAATTTTACAAAGAAGTACAAGACTTATACCCTGAAAACAATACAACACTGTTGAAAAATATTAAAAACCTAAGGAAATGAAAACAAATCCTATGTTCATGTATTAGAACTCTTGATCTTGAAATTCAATGCAATACCTAGCAAAAAGCTGGTTCAATATTCAAAATAAAATTAATATAATCTGTCACATAAGAAATTAAAGAAAAATCACATGAACATAACAATACCTTCAAAAAAATCTGGAAAAAAATCCAGTATTCTCTCATGAAAACTAGGACTAGAGGGGAACTTTCTCAACTTGATAAAGAACATCTTTATAGCTAACATCATACTTAACAATAAAAAACCCAAGTGAATTAAAAATTTTCCATATGAAAACTTACAAAGAAACGTTAATAACAGTTTTATTGATAATTAGCAGAACTTAGAGGCAAACAAGATCTTCTTCAACGGGTGAATGAGTAAGTAAGCCGTGGAACAACCAGACAATGCAGTGTTATTAAGTACTGCAAAAAAATGAGCTATCAAGCCATGAAAAGACAGAGGAGACTGAAATGAACTTTGTTAAGTAAAAAAAGCAAATTTGAAAAGACTACGTAGTATATGATTCCAATTACATGATGTTCTGAGGAGTAATGTTATGGAAATGGTAATATAATCAGGGATTCAAGGGAAGATAGGAAAGGATCAGTAGGTAGGACACAGATTTTTAGGACAGAGAAACTATTTTGTATGATACTACATTATGATTTAATTGTATGATATATACTTATAATAAAATATATAGTTGTATATCACATAAAAATACATGTTACCATTGAAAATATTTTTCAACATCCATTGAACACATATACAAAGAGTGAACCTAACATAAATTATGAACTTCAGTTAATATATCAAACTGGCTCATTGATTACAAAAATGTGTCACATTAATGCAAGATATTATTAATAGAGAAAACTACCAACAGGGGTTATATGGAACTCTCTTATACATTCTGTACCATGTTCCCATAACCTAAACTCCTGAAAACAAGTCTGATAAGTTAAAATTGAGCAAATTATGTTAATTATAAAAAATTAAGTAATGATAATAAAGTCTAACAGTCACAGGAGGAAATAAAGCTTCAGTATTCCCTGGCACAGTTGGAGTTTGCTCTAAACACAAAACTAGCTCTGAGGTTTTGGAAACAATGGCTGCTACCCTCTGATGTTAAAATGAACCCTGGACAGCTTTCTGATAACCTTTTATTTGGTGCTCCTGAAACAATTGTATTTACAGTAAATAACAAGATTCCACTGCTGGGGAGACTCTGAAATTATCTTCCTTATCTGCAATTTGCTTTAACTATAGGCTCTGTTAAGCCTTCCTTTCTTTACACTCAAAAACCAAGTAACAGAATTAAATGGAGCTCTAAAAATGTTTTTGAAGCCTAAGTCCCATTTCTCCTTTGTTAAAAGTGCTCTCTGCTATTTTCTCCACCACCCAGCAGAATGCAGTTTCACCTCTGCCCCCACAGGGCCTTGCTCTACCTCTAGTTATACTCTTTCATGCTACATGTCAGCTACCCAAAGATGTACCAGGCCATCTCTTATACTCTCAGCCTCCAAAGATAGAGACTAAGCCAGTCATTTCTGCACTGAGTTCCCAAACCTAGAAGGTACTGTATCAGGAAGTATGTGATGTAAATGACATAGTTACCAAACTAAGCTGCCAGGCAAGTGAAATGGGAGATGCTTTATGCTAAGTTGGGGGCCAAATTTGTGTGTGTGCATATACATGAGTATGTAAATGAACGTGTGCATGCATACGTATATTTGCATATATATGTGCATCTGTGTGTATCTCAGCATTTGTATGGGTGTGCTTGTATGTATCCGTGTGTGTATGTGTTTGTGTTGGGGGGGGTCCCTCCCTTTTCAATTCCTTTCCTCCATCTCCCTGCTCTTATTACTATGCTGACTGAATTCTTAGAAAGTCTTTCCCTCTGGCTGGGGATGTAGCTCAGTAGTAGGCCACTTGCCTAGCATGCACAGGGCCCTGGGTTCAACCCCACACACACACACAAACTGCCACAGGCAGCTCCAGCTTAACACTTAAACTCACAAAAAGGAAAACAAACTCTCTTTTCAATAGTTTCCACAACAGTGCTTCCCCAAAGTGAAGTACTGTGGGGATCCCTCTAACTGACCACTGTGATTATCACTGGTCAGACTCTGTCACATGCCCAGGACTGAGTCAAGGGAGTCACCGCCTCTAATGACACAGACTGACAATGAGGCAAGGGTAACTGCCCAGGGAAAACGTGGGTGACTTATTAAAAGAAGGGGGAAAGAGAGGCTGGCGACCAAGGTCAACAGACACTCACCACTTCATCGGCTCTAAAAGCCTGCTGGCTCACTCCTTCCAACGGAGTATTTGTTAACTGCTTTTTACGAATCGTGCCGAGTTACCCACTGAATAGCCAATAGAAATTATCTACAATGCCCGCCCCTGTATAATATACTTTCTCAAAGTGAGTTATTTTCCACCTTACTGCCACCCATGGGGTTATTGATGCTGTTTCATTCTCCTGGTTCACAGCGAGGCTATTTTGCATTTATTCAAACGCTTATTTTATTCAGGGCCTTTCTCTTCCCTCGTCCTATCTGAGTATCTTAATGCCAAATGCACACACTGCTGAAGAAGAATGTGTCGGTAGTTTTTGTTTGGGGGAAAAGAAGTACTTACAATCTTCCCAAGCAAACAAAGTATGCACAGCCAGAAGTAGCCCCACAGAAATGACCCAACCTTCAGAGTGTGAAAACATAAATGAGCCCAAGTCTCTGAAAATGCCAGCACAACCCCACAAGGGCAGACACGGCTTTCTCTCCAAATAAAGCCAAGATCACTGAGGCTGTTATAGGTGACCTCTGGTTGTGGCTTTCTGTAATTTGTGCTGAAGATCCTTCTCAGAGAGAGGAAAAGATGAAAGAGAGGATGGGACAGAGGAGAGGAGAGAAAGGGAAGGAAAGATAGACAACAATATGCCTTACAAAGAAAGCTGTGAGGATACACCCCTAACAGGATGCTAGGAATCTCCCAAACAGCTGAGGATAATTATTTGGGGTTTTCTCAAAACACAGATGGAAGAAACGAAACTTTTCCCTATCTGACCCAATGAACCTCAGCCAGCCTTTCTTATGTTTATACTAACCTGATTTTGCTGAAGTTGTCCTCTGTCTCAGTGTTTCACAGGAGCTTTCTTTTATGGATTTTCCATCCAGCAAACATTTCTGTTCCGCGGCTGGGCAGATCCGACCACAGCATGCTTGGCTAGAGACTGCAGCAGCTCACCCAGGCAGCTCCAACCTGGAGGGCAAAGGCCAGAAGCCATTGTAAGGATTCATATTCACAAACTGTCTCCCTCTCAAGGGCACATAGTTGGCAGGATAACATCAAGCACCTTCCAAATGTTTAAAATCATTGATGAACACAGACAACAGCTTATAAGGTACCCTAAAGACAAGTCGGGCTATGCCAAGAGAGGGCTGAAGGATTTAATCATTACTGAAAAGGTATGGCCATACGACTTTGTTCTGTTTGTGGAAAATTTAAAAGCCAGATGTTTTAATTAACCACAGAAAACACACACTACAACTAAAATTTCATGAACACAGTGATCTGCCCCATGGAAAACCACAGGAATGTTCTGGCAGGGCTTGGTCTGAATTCTTGGGACACAGAGGCCTGGAGTCATTCCCCTTAGAAACTCAAACAGAAAATTAACTTGCTCAATATGGCTAAAAGTAAAATGAAACCCAGATTTAATCTCAATCAAACATGAAAACATTTAAGACTTCAAAGGACACCACCAAAGACACAGGAGTAAGGGTCATGAAAATATTCTAATGTGGTTCAGGATTTAGAACTGTATTCACAATGCAGTGTAAATGGCCTAACAGAACTTTTTACAGGTTACACACTCCAAAGGGGAAATTAACTTTTCATTTACTGATAGAAGAAATTATATATAAAACCAATACTCAACAAGTAAATCATAAATATTATCAAATGTATATACTCTATCTGAGCAAAAGGAACCCTTTAACCACCCTGCTGCCAAATATGTGTCCTGACCCACCCTAGTCACCATGCCCACTCAGGGCACCCAGAAAAATGGCATTAAAATAACTCACTCTCACTTTGTTGCAGCTAACAATACTGACACAGAAAAACTCACGAGGGAAGCTTATGCAAATAATTAGCGAACAATAAGAGCTAATAGATTAAGAAGTTTTCATCTGTTAAATATAGTAGTAGTTATGACAACATCTATAGAGGCTAAATACTGAAAGCCTGTTAAGAGGGAGCAGGACAAATGTTATTTTCAGATACTAGGCTACAATTCTATTTCTGTAAATCAAAACAGTCCTCATCACAAGCATGCCAAGCATAATATTACATTAATTTCTACCTTCAGTCCCCAAAAATCACCTCAAAAAGAATACAGCAAGAAAAAGACATCAATATATACACTACGATCACAATAAGACACCAAAGTGTGAATAACAGCATTTTTAGAAGCCACTTATATTTCCTTACTGGTATTTTCCAAGCTTTGCAGAGTTAATATATATTGCTCATATAATTAGAATTTTTTAAGTGAGGGGTTTTTTTAAAAGAGTATGAGAAAATAAAACAAAAATGGGACATCTATGCTATATTATTAGTCTTATCCTAAGTTGCCTCTTATCTGAATAACAGAGCTAATAAATTAAGAAGTGTTCACCTATCTCAACTCAGTTATAGGCTGAGCCTCCCTAATACAAAAATCTAAAATCCAAAGCAGTCGAAAATATAAAGCTTTTTGAAGGCAGCATGACAAGATGAGTGGAAAATCCAACCTATGAAACATGCTTTCCTATACAAAATTTTCCAAAACATTGTGTAAAATTCCCTTCAAGGCCCTGTCTATAAGATATACACAAAACACTGATGAAGTCTGTGTTCAGATATGAGTCTCATCCCCAAAATAGCTCACTATGTACATGCAAACATTCCAAAGTCCAAAAAAATGTGCACTCTGAACCATTTCTGGTTTCAAGCATTTCAGTTAAGAGATGCTTGATCTGTTGTTCTTCATTTGTAAGTTCAAACCCAAGTACCCAGTAACATGTTCAAGGCTGAAAAACGGTAGTTTCCTAGAAATGCAAACATTTTTCTTTTTTAGTGTGGAAACTGGCCACAGGCAGAACATCTCATCCAAACTTCTTGATCACCGACTATGCAACACACCTGTCACTTAATTAAGAGAGCATCTCTTAGGGTTACTTCATGGTTTCACAGGTACAGGGCCCTTAGCAACCCCTGCCACGCTCCACTTATGATGCTCTTAGCATCCCAAGAAATACAAAGCAAAACTGGAAGCTGAATGCTAGAGGTCTTGACAATCTCTTACTCCAAGAAGCTCAGGCCCAAGGAGTTAAACTGCTCTTCCTTTAGCCACACAGTCAGGAAGCAGGGATGTGAGTCAGGCGCACCTGCCTCTGCTTCAACCAAGCCTCTTTTCACAACTACTGTGTCTCAGCATGCACCCCTTGGATCACAACATACACTGTATTAAATTTGTATCAGCTAAGCCAGGAGAATGTATTCCACTAAAAGTTAAATGCACACAGAAAAAAAGTGAAGACTCAACCCCAGGGTATTAAAAGAAAAACAACAACAATGCAGCTCTGCCCAGAATGTGTCCAAGGGAAGAAACAATGGTTGCACTGTGTGCAGGTGGCAGGTGTCCTCAACAGAAACTGCCTATCACGCAGTGAAAGTCCTGGTCCTAGTCCTGGCCCTGTAGATAACAACACAATCCACCTGCGTTAAGTGGGACAAAAGGTTTTCAACAAATAAAACTACACCGGTGCCAAGTCACCTGCAAGAAGCCTGAAAGATGCATGTTCATCTGCTTTGGAAGTAAGTCATTCATGGCATCGGGACCTGGCTGCTTACTTCAAAAACAACCCAAGTTTTAAGGGTTTTTAAATTAACAAGGTACTAGGAATGAAAATAAAATAATCCGAATGTTCCACATCTTATGTTTCATACAACCTTAAGAGAACATCCAGGCTTTTTTTGCTTTTCTTCATAATTATTTCTTTGAAATACTGCTCACCTCCAGTTCTTTGTGTCTACCTAGAGTGTCCATGCCACAGCAATCAGAAACCTCATTCTCACAAAATGTGACCAACCTAAAAAGCAAGAGACCAAAGAGGACAGATGGCAATGACAAACTCAGAAAGCCTTCCGGAAAACCCTTTACTGAGCTCACTGCTCGTCACTCTTTCCCTACTGTGCAGCAGGACAACAAAGGCATGAACTGTGAAGCTGCTAATAATAAAAAAAAAAGCCGCCTCAGAGACGATGTGATCCAGCTTTGTAAGAGCCCAAGCAAACATAATGGCTTTGTCCTGCCACAAGTGAGGCCAGCAGCAGATGAAAAAGAAAATGCTTTCTTTCCACCCAAAACTGCTCCTAAAATCCCCATCCTGTATTTCCATGGCTGGATCCTAGAGAGAACACACTATCAGCAGCTATTTATTCCCTTCTATCCCTCAGTTCTAATATTGAAGGTTAATCTCTAAAGTGAGCAAAAGGAATTAGATTCTTGTTGATACTTCACAATAAAATCAGAGCTTTGTGGGAGAGTATTATACAGATAACTCTTTAAAGTCACTTGTAAGACAATGACAGGAAGTTTAAATTTAGCAGTCTGATAGAATGAACTCTGACTTATCAGCCACAAGCTAGAGAGATCTTGCTGAAGTCACCAAATTATCTTACTTAATAGAAGACTAAGTAGAAATGAGAATTCAGTGAGATTCACAGATTTTGAAATCTTTCATTACTTGGATTCTTGGCAGTGTGTCAGTCGGCCTTTGGCTCCAGTGAACGGCTTTGGCAAAACTCGACACTGCCATCATTCAGGAACCTAAGTGTTTGTTTGACCAGCATCTTTTTTTCGCCTAGTCTAATGCCACAGAGAAGGCTTCTACTTCTTGAGCTTCATTCTTGGAAACATCAGCTGAGCAATTCAACACTGCTGCAATTTCTATCTCAAAATGACCAGACGAACAAGGCACGAAATAGTACTTTGGAACATATTCTCAGAGCTGAGAAATTTTGATTTTAAAACTTAGATCTTTAATATTAACAAATGTATACCTTAAAATATGTGGGAAACAGGAGAGTACAAAATGTTTAAAAGAATGAGGGTCAATTTAAAAATAAAAAATTTTCCCCAAAAGAGCATATCCTATGTTCCCATCTCAGTAAGGGGAAAAGAACTAGTACAGTGAATCCGTAACCTGGCCCCCAAGAAAGTTTGTGGCTGATGATCAGAGATGACCATTTGAAATATGTTTCCCACAGTGCCTTTCCCCAGCACACACTCAAGTAAACAGTGTGAATAGGTAGAGGAAGGAAATTAATGTTCACTAAGTTTCAAAGGCTGCTGTGGAGCAAAGGAGGAAGAAATCAACAGATTCAGAGGTTGCAGTTCCAGCTCTGCTCCTTGTCACCCAAAGCTTTCTGACTGTGAAGTTGGCCTGTTCAATCTTTGTCACTGGTCAGACTGAAAAGGCACTATCAGCCATCCTCATGCAGTTGCCCATTGCTGAAACCAATCAGGAGAGCATTATGTAGCTATAAAGCATTATGTATTCATCCAACGAACACTAAAAAACTACCTGCTGCCAGAAATGGGACGACGGCCACAACCATGAGCACAGGAAACCCAGCTCCTCCCAGGGGAGCATATGTTCAGATACTGAGACTGGGAGGAGGCACCAGGGGTGAGGGGGACAAGCAGGCAGTGTCTAATCAGCCTACCCAACAAACAGCAAGAGGTGTCACCTCTACACCAAGTTTCTAACAAAGTTTATCAGTGAAAAGTGACAGATGTGGTTGTTAGTTCTGGTTGTTTTGCTGTTAGCTCATTCATTTAGAACATTTTTATTGACCAGTCATATGTGCTAGGGATTTGGGACTAAACAAGTTCCATCTAATGTAGTTAATATTCCAGTCATTCTTCATCCACATGAAATACAAATGTGAATGCTAAATACACACAGGCAGCCATACTGCTTCTGCTGCAGTACAACAGTTTTCACAACCAACGTCTCCACACACACATCAGAAAGAACGTTCTCATTGATCTACAAGCAGTAAACACTTTACTTCTTATTTTAATCTCCAGGCCACATTTTACATGATACCAAGTAATTGCAACTATACAGAAGGTCCTCTTAGATGTGAGGGATTACAGCCTATGTGTTCTTTGGCATGGAGTAGAACATTCCCCCACATTCTTTCCCTGAGGAAAAGAACATATGCTGGAATCTATCCAGCAACAATCCCAGCTTTAACAAGGGGAATATCAGTTATTTTAGAAGCATTTCCTGCAGAAATTTTTTAAAGGACAAAAAAAATTTGAATTATTTACTTTAGAAACTAAACTCAAGTTCAACTTCAACATGCCAAATGTCTGTCTTTGCAAAGTCTATTTTCAAAAAATCGGTTTTATTTCATTTTTTTTAAAGTCCTGAGAACCAGTCTGTCCAGCACATAGTCAACACTGCTGTCCAAAAATGCAACTAGGAAGGAGCGAAAAAGAGCTGGTGAAGGACAAGAAAGAGAAAAAAGGAGTGAAGGCCCATGAATTAATCTCAATAACCTTAAAACCCACACACTTAAATCACACACTCAGAGCCAACGTTCAAAATGTATGTTCAGGTAGGAAGTAATATTCAGGTAAAAGTGACCAAAATGCTACTCAAGTCGGGAGCAAGGATTCCCAAACCTTGGGCTCCCGGGAAGAACACAAAACCAAATTCTCCAACAGAGCAGGCCTGGGACAGTGCATAGGAATCTGTATTTTTTAAACTGTCCCCAAATGGTGCTGATACACAGCCACAGGTATTTACTGATTTACTATTTTAAAAAGTGTTCCTCCCTGTCTAGTCTCAGGTTGCCTGAGTACTTTCTGGTTCTCCTCTACCTCTCAGAAAGCACTCTTCAGATTCTATTTTGGGCTCCTTTTACCTGACCACTAGATAATCGTGTAGACAAGATGTCCAAAAAGCCCCATCCCCACCCTCCGCACACTTCATGCAACTTCCCAATGTCTTCAAACACACAGCTTCGCTCAGCTACCAAGTGCCTTCTGATTAGCCCCACGCATCCGTTCACCCATCAAGCCTCTCCTGCGATGCCCCAAACACGAAGCCCTGCACGAATCCCCCGGTCAGACCTGTGCCCCTCAGCTCTAACCCCATGCTCCACTATTCCCAGACAAACATCTCTTTCTACATTCACATACGCCACACTGAGCTGTGTCTTTAAGAGATAGCATTTTAATTTTTGGCCAAGTTTTTCTTAAATATTTAAAAACAAACGAATGGCGGCATCTTACACTCAATACCTGCAGAGGCCATCTCAGTGCCTAGCCACTCCCTGCCTACCCAGTGCTGCCCAGCACGCTTTTGGATGATGGAGATACCCCACGCCTTGGCATCAGAGAGCAGCCATCAGCCATGGGAGCCTGGCAAGGCAGCTACCGTGTGTGAAGGGTTGATCCTTAAACTTTCTCAACTGTAATGAATGCAATGTTTGGGCGTGTTTACCAGTTTCTGGGTCCCCTGTACCATTTGGCATCTCGGCCCCCCTCAAGGAATCACATTCTCTTATAAAAAGGGAAAAAAAAAAAAAAAAAAAAGGAATTGCGTTGTTCTCCCTGAAACATGTCCTGAAGGAGTCTCCTAGGAAAAGTCTGCCGTGGTAATACCAGGTTCAATTTTTCCTGAAGTGTATTTTGTCTTTTCCCTGAATGATAGTCTTGCTGTCATACAATCGACAGTATTTTCTTTTAATATTCTGAAGACAGTTTTTTATTTCCAGTTTCCATTTTGCTGTTGAGAAGTCAGCTCTCAGTTTATTACTTCTTACATACAATGTATCCGTTCTTTCTGGGGGTTCTTGAGATCACCTTTATTTTTTAAATTTTCCCTATGTCCAGAAGTAGATTTTTTTTATCATTATGGTGCTTTCCTCATCTGTCTATATGTTACATGAAGAGAAACACTGATCATTTATGTCTCTCGAGCTTCATAAACTCAAAAATTATTCATGGAGTAGAGCTTCAAATATAACTTCCCTCAATTTGCTCTCATTATCTTTCTAGGACTCTGAAGAAATCTCACTGTAGCTTTTCTGTCTTTCAACCACACTTCCATGCTTTTCTTTTCCTTTCTATATTACACTGTTCACTTTTTCTAAACTTTTTTCAGGTTCATTAATTCCCTCTTCAATTGCTTCTAATCTAATTTATTTAACCTTTATTTCAACAAACATAGTATTTTCTTTTGGATTTGCTTGTTCCCAAATCTGCCTGATGAACTTTTATAATGTTATGTAATTTCTACTTATTTGTGATCACACATTTTATTTCTTAAAGTACTGCAAACATAGCTATTTTATATTCGATATCAGATAATTCCAGTACCTAAAGTCCTCAGGATTCTAAATCTACTGTTTTAAGCTTTAGGGTTGGGTTGGATTGGGTTGGGTTTCACTGTTTCCACTGACTCTCAGTCCTGCTTATTTTCCAGTAGAACTGGAGGTCTCTGGTTCTGAACATACTTGGTAAATTTAGGAGAATCCTAAGGTCTAGGGCTGGGTGTGGGGGAGCTTTCTCCCAGAAAGTATTTTTAGTTGCTCCTGCCAGAAGCCAACGGACATTATCTACCTGGCGCTACTATGGCTCCTTTTCTACCCATGGAATGCAGAATCTTCTACCTGTGTCACTGGGGCAAGGCTTAGCCTCCAACCACTGTGATAAGATTACCATTTGCTCTTTTTTTTTTTTCCAAAACAAATCTGTTAGTAAACTTTACTAGAAATTGAAATTTTCACTTTGTAATGCTAAAGCTTCACCTAGGGGATAAAGTATTTTGAATTTGGTACATCTAAAAATGAAGCTTTAGGGGCTGGGGATTTAGCTCAGCGGCAAAGCGCCTGCCTGGCAAGCGCAAGGTCGTGAGTTCGGTTCCCGGTACCGGAGAAAAACCAAAAAAAATAAAAATAATAAAAAAATAAAAAAATAAAAATGAAGCTTTGAGACACAGGAAGTAAGAACTGACAACTGTAAGAAACAACTGATAGGCCCATCATCATAGTTAAGATATTTTAAATATATTTCAGTATTTGGTAGATCAGGCAGATACAGAGTGCAGACACAGAAATACCACAATCATCTTGATTCAATGGATTTAAGGAATTCTGTAGTCATTAATTAGATGATATGTATTACTGTCAAACGCTTGTGGCGTGTTGGTGAATATTAATGATACTGCCTTAGTCTGTTTTCTGTTGCTATAACAGAGACTGGATAATTTATAGAGCATAGTTTATTTGGCTCAACCATTTGCTCTTATGGGGCAACCTGCCTTTTTTGTCTGCTTACACACAAAGCTCCCAGCTTTGGTTTTACCTCACCCTTTGATGGTCAGTCAACCTCACTGAAGAGAGAGACTTTACAGATGTCTTAGTTCCTCTATTCCCAGAAATGCCTTAAAAATATTTTATCCAGAATATAGTGAGGAAGTGTATTACAGCACCATCCCACCATACTGCTAGAAACTGTTATGGTTTGTGTCTGCATGTCCCCCTAAATCCTCATGCAGTCATGGGGCAGGCTTCTATTCTAGATTTTTGATTGATCCATAGTCCAATGATGGGACTATGGGTGCGAGTGCTACACTGGCCCTGGGGCAGATAGTTTGCATACAATGTAAGGGAGGGAAAGAGGCTACTTGCCACCACTCCTCCCTTTTGCTCTTGCAGCTTTTGCTATCTGCAGCCACTATGAACTGTTGCCCTGTGCCATGTGCCACCCTGCCTTGGAGCCAGCCAAGTATGGACTGAAACCTCCATAAACTGTGAGCTAAATAAACCTTCCCTTCCTTAATATTGGACGTCAGGTATTTTGTCTCAGCAGCATAGAGAAAAGAAACTAAGACAGAAACCTAAACAAAACTAGTCTTGTGCAATCATCTTCGCTCAAAACCTTCTTTTGTTCCACATTTTATCAACAGTGTCACCCACTCTCACCCAGAATTACAGATACCTATAACCTTCCCTGCCTCTACTACCCCATGTGAAGCTAAGGCTCCAAGTCCTAACTTTGTTGATCAAGAGTAGGTTTGTATGTATGTATGTTTCTAAATTATGGCACTACAGGTGTACCTTTAATCATCAAGGCCAAATAAAAATAAATGAGGCAAAATTAAAGTCTGAATCATGCATTCTGCTGAAAGAAGGTGCTTGTAATGAAGGAAGCTAAGCCGCCAGGAATGTGGACAGAGTTGAGTTTCACAGGAGTCTCTGAAGAACCAGCACTTTAGCTGTCAGAAACAGAATCACATTTTCAGAGAGGTTTAATTTTAGTCAAACAAAATTATCTGTCATGATAAATTAATGTTAACTTGAACTTTATTATTTTTGTTTGAATTTATTCTGTAAACTTGTTTTTACAGTTGTAGTATAAGAGCTAGAAGCATAAGGAGTTTATACCTAGTTTCACGTTCAGCCATATTTAAGCTACTTCATGATAAAAATATTTATTGCCGAGGATTTGTGAGATATTTTTTTCCTTTAAAGAGGTCCATAAATTACTGGGATTTAAAGAACACTGGTCTTTATATACTTTGCCCCCTTTGATACATTTATCATTCTCTCCATAAACGAATAGAGAGAAATAGAACATAGTAACATAAGCAAGAAATGATTTGCTAAACTCCTAATTTCTCCCCAGTCCTCCAGCTGCATGAATTATGCCATGACCAGTGACTACTCTTGGGAGGCAGCAAGGGAGGTGGTTTCCAATATTCGAAACAACCGGAAACAGTGCTCAGCCCAGCTCTTACCGTCTCCGCTTCTATGAGAAGTTACAAAGGACACAAATGGACCTGGCAATAGTACAAAAACTAAAATGTGTCAGACAAAGAGTGGTCCTTGCCTTAAGGAAGTCCATTTCCTGGCTGGGTTTCAATCACCGGAATTTGGAATATAGCATTGTTTTTCTGAATGAGGACAAGAAACACCCATTTATTTATTTTTAACTTCTGTTTTTCTTATTCTGTAGGGACTGTAGTTCCTTCAAACTCCAGTGACTGCACTTTGAAGTCCCACTGCCAAGACTAAACTTTCTTTCTCCAACATACTTGTCCATGTGTCAGGATCTTACAGTACTTGTCTTCCCACAGGGTCCAACTCATTCACAACCCAGAGGGAGGTCACAGCACACCCACCGCGTCCCTTCCTGGGCCGAGCGGAACTCTGGGCCTGCACAGTCACAGAGGATGGCAGACACAGTACCAGCTCTACCTCATCCGACCACCCCATTCAACTCTGTAACTCATTTTAATCACAAATAGTTTGAAAAAGACTTAAAATGAATGAATTTAGTCATCATTTTTTTTAAAAACTAGTCATGAAATTTGTCATTTTGCTAAAATACCTTCAGGTTATCGCTAGTATATAAAACACCAGCTTATGTTTCAGTAATAATTGAATGAAAGTTTCTCCTATTCTGTGTTTTGTGTTTTATTTTGTTTTGTGAGACAGTCTTGCTATGTAGCCCAGGCTGGCCTCAAACTTACAGCCTCAGCTTCCCGAGTGCTGGGATTACAGGCACATGCCACTCACGTGCCACCCAGCTTCGTATTCAGAAACCAAATTCTGCGATTCTTACTGGGAAGTTTGTTGTTTTGTCTTTTAAAACTAGAGTACTGTACTTCAAGAGAGGTGGGGGAAGTGGCAAGATTACCTTCTGATTTAAAAACAGAATATGACACTGATAATTTAAAACTAAGCAGTGGCTTCAGATAACCCTAATTCAGTGCTTTTCAAATTCAGATTCTGACAAAGCACAAGAATGCACATCTTTAATAAGCACAGCTGATTATAATGCTGATATCTAAAGATAACTTGATGGACAACACTGATCTACTCCATGTTTTTTAAAAAAGGAAGCAAACTTTCATACTATTTCTACCTAGCCAAGCAAATAAGACAAAGAAGGCAGGAAGAACAGTAAGAGACTCTCGAAGTTGTATTACCCAGAAAAACAAAACAGGCATGCAGACATGGTGCTACCCTTGAAGCATGTGGAAAAGTGGCTTCCACGGAATAAATTCCCGAAGTCTGACCTAGTGATTTATGCTGAGAGCTACTGCAGAGAATTTCTTAAACCAACTCAAAGCAGAAAGGGAGCCTCCATTCTATATACAGGTGAAATCAAGTCATACGCTAGAACAGGGTTTGGCAGATGTCAGGTCCTCAAGAAATATTTGTTTAATTACGAAGCAACTTCTGTGCTACCTGAAAACCCATTTAACTACAGAAAGTAATTCATAATTAATATGACTGAATCTTATTCCCCCCTGTATTTGTTTCCTCGGGGCATCTATAATGGCTGAGTTGGAAATACAATCCTAAGTATTATAACATTTGTTGGCAAGTTCATCTGATATTTTAGTAATTAGTAAGTTCATGGGTGTGGCTTTATTCTCAGACTTTTTCAAAGAAACCTAATGTCGGTAAAATAACATATACTGTCCACCTTCAACCAACCAATGTTTGCTCTTGAGATTCAACATTCAACTTCAATTTCCTTCTCGCTAAAACAGGGAACATAACCGCCACCTTCCACTGCAGCAGGACTTAGGAACGATGTATTATACAGCCCTTAGCACAGTGCCCAGCACTAAGCAAATGGTCATTTGCACTGTTTTTCTAGTCTACTGCATTTGCTTGAGGGCTCCACTATTTTCTGGTTTGGTCAGACAGAGCACAAGTCAGTTTTCCCCATTCTACTTTATCTCTGCTCCAGAGAGCTCTGCCCTCCTCCACCTAATGCCAAGCTAGCTAGTGCTCCGGGCCTGGGCAGGTGGCTTCTGTGCCCTCCCAAGATGAAATGAGAGCTTTCTAAAAGGGAGGGGGAGCACTGATCGAGCCTCGAGCTAAAGGAAAAGAAGCCAGAGAAATGACTCTCGAAGTTTCACATAAGATGCCTGTGAATCCCAAATACCTTACCCACAGGTGGGAGAGTGGCCAGCGCCAGCGGGACACATCGGGATGTAAATGCACTCCAGCACCCACCGACAGCAGCACGCAAGCTGCTCTGCCGCCTGCACCTTCCTGAAATCTGTACCGGGCCAGGCGTGCCAGAAATAACGAGGGTCAGTGGCAATGGAAGCTCTCAGTCTCTAACAAGTTCCCATGGCCCTCAGACAACAGATGCAGGCTCCAAAGTCCATTTCCAAAGTCATCTTTCCTGTATCTGAGAGAGATGATCATGGGGACAAGGGCACTGACTCTGGAGTCTGACCACCTGGGTTCAAAGCCTGGCTCCATCCTATCCTCCCTGTGTTATTTTGCCCATGTCCTGCACCTAACTCAGAAGGCTGTTATGAGAACTGAACAAGTTAGTGTATAGAGAAGAACCTGAGTTAGTCATTATCATATAATGAAAGCATCACATCTACTTTTTATTAGTGAATCTCTTCCTCTCTTCAGAGGAAAGGACCCCAGTATTCCCAAGAGGCTATTCCCAAACTCAAGTTTATCAACGGGATCACCGTGTAGACATGCCAAGAAGTCATTCGGTTTGCTGAAAGCAGTGGCTCCAAGATACAGTGGCACCAAGAACATCTGGGAAGCTTTTCCGAAAGGTCTAGGCAGCAGGTCTAGTTTGGAGTTCAGAATGTGTATTCTGCGAAAGCAACGTCACTATAACACCCCCGACCCCAGAGGCGAGAAACACTGGCTGAAAGCAAGAACAAACTGTAAGACAAGCCGATCTAGGAGGGTGAGGTGGTCGAGGGCTGCCCAGTGGGCACTAGTGTGCTAACAATACCTCTGCAAGCTGCCTGGCACTGCCCAAAATTCCGTTAGCAGAGGCTTTGCATGGCAGAAATGAGAGCTATGCTTCAAACCAGAAAAGGACCTAAGATGACTGAGCACCTGCAGCACACCAAGTCCTTCATGTGTCCTTTCCTCATGGCCACCCCTGGCACAGTGACAGCACAAAAGGGGAAATGGGGAGCAGGGACGCCCCAGCAGACCAAGAGTCCATCGGAGGTATCTGCCCACTGTGCCATCTGCCTCCCAGTCTGTGGCACAGCTCCAAGTCAAGGCAATGGAACTGAGGCAACCAGAAGCTGCAAGGACCTGAAAGGAAGAGATAAAGTCAGATAAAAAATAATCTACCTCCAAAAAACTACTTGTCTATGAAGCTCAAATGATTCCACACTATACACAGGAACACCAGTTAATAGTCACTAAACCTGATTGGTGTCAAGAATGTAAACATCATCTCACAACCTCACAGACACAGGTATTAGCATTCTCATTTTCTCAGAGGAGAAAACCAAAGAGGAAAAATGTAAACTAGGACCTGCCCAAAGACCAGTTTGTGAGTGGAAACAAAAATCCACAATTCACTAACCTATCAAATCTTATAGAGGTAGTACTTGTTCCCTTATTAGGAAATTTTCATGAGCTGTAGTGTCTTAACACTGCAGAAAAAAACAAAGTGATATGCATAATCTATAAACTGGAGCTTCACCCTAGAATAAATAAGAGAAGCCTGTAAACACAGTTTTATTTTAATGAATAGAAAATAAACAGAAGCATCCAAAAGAAAGGAAGAGTCACGAAATAACATTTCCTCGAAAGAAGGAAGAAAACAATAGGGTGAAGAGGGAAAGAAGAAAAGAAAGACTGGGAGGAGGAGGGGAGGGCAGGAGAGAGCGATCCCGGAATGCGGCTTTGTGGGTGCTGGAGAAACAATGCCACTGGGAAACTTCAAGGATGAAAACCAAGGCCAACAACGTGACTCAGGACGGAACGGGTGGCACTCACAGGTGCTACCGGCCTGGATACGGAGCACAGCAGCCTGAGTTCACCAGGCCTTCAGCGGAAATGACAGCAGCCTCTCTGCCTAGTAAGGAAATAGCAGAGCTCTGAGGAACACCATGCATGTTCCCATTTCCCTTCCTTCCAATGCAAGAGCTTTACCAGACACTCCTTCCTGGAGGGGACACCTTTGTTAATACTAGGACAGACAGGAAACTTTTCTCCAGAGAGAGCACTCTAGCCAGAAATCAGGAAGCCAAAGAAGACTTTGGGAAGCTAAAAATGGTGGCAGAAATTACCTGGAGTTAGGAGATGTGTGTTCCGGACGTGGCTCAAGCCCTACTGCTCCAGCTAGGAAAACCCCTCTGCAACTCAGATCAATCAGCAGCCAAGAAATCAGCAGCTCTAAACGGCCTAGTCTCGGCCAAGCTCTGTGACGAACTCTCTTCTCAAGTTGCCCTGGTCCTCTTCTCCAACCCAAGGACCGTGTGCTGCTAGCCCAAAAGGAGAATGAGGGAGAAGCAGAAGGAACTAAGGATGACAAATGCACTCAAAGCTCAACCAGCTCTACAAGAACTGGAAAGTCAAAACAGAAATAAAACTAACAGAGGCAGAGCTGGGGATGCAGCTCAACAGCACAGCACCTACTTCACAAGCGCGAGGCCCTGAGTTCAACTCCCAGTACCAAAAACCCTAACAGAGCCAATGAAAATGAAACCTACCATTTGCGGAGCCATTACTACCTGGCGGGCCCTGTCTGCAGTACTTTGCCTTTGTCAGCTCATCTGATCCTCTCAACAACTCTCAAAGACAGGAGGTGGGTGCAGGCGGCACAGCTGTGGTCCAGTGAGACCTGAACCTGGCCTCCAGAGCCTGAGCTCCGAATCCCCAAACATGCAGTGTAGGGCTAAGACAACCCACTAACCACGAAGTGATGATTCTTTGCTTTTGAGTGAAACTGTGTCAACTCAAACTGAAAATGTGTACCACAGAATGCTGCCAGTGTGGGACTAGGGTATAACAAATACACAGCTTGAGTGAAACCGTGACCTTCACAGATGTCGCTCCTTGCTTCTGAAACCTGCCTCCCTAAGCTCGAGCCCAGTCTTAATCAAAAGTACCTGTCCCTGTCAGGTAACCACCCACAGTGAAGACTCCACTCAGACAACTCATTTACTCAAAGGCAAGGCCCAGAAATAGTAAATGAGTGGCTCAGGCAAGCAGGGAGAACACTAGGACTAGGATCCTGGCCTCCAAATTCCAATTTTAAATTCCTGTAAATTGCTGAAAAATAAGACCCATAACCTATCCCTTATTTTATATTTCTTTTACCTCTTGTTAAAGAAACTTTTAAACACAAGCAAAAGTAGTAAAAAAAAAAAAAAAAAGACCCCCATAAACTTATCAACCAACTTTAACAATTATCAACTCAAAATGAATCTTCTATCTCCACACACACCTACTCTTCCAACCCACTCCCACCAGGTGGTTCCAAAGTAACTCCTGTGTACCACATCCTTTCACCCACAGTTATGTTCATCTATAGCACTGTGTCAGTCAGCTTTCTGTCAGTGTAACAAAATACCTGAGATAACCAACTATAAAGAGAGGTTTACTCGGGCTTACAAATGTGGAGGTTCCAGTCCATGACCAGTTGGCCCTGCTGCTTCTGGGCCTGTGGTGAGGCAGGACATCATGGCGGGATCATGTGGAGGAGCAAAACTGATGATCTCACGGCCAAGAAGCAATGGAAAAAAAGGAAGAACCTAAGAGCCCCACTGCCCCCTTCAAGAGCACATCCCCAGTAAACCAAAGGCTTCCTCCTAGGGTTCCACCTCCTAAAGATTCCACCACCTCCCACTATCACCACCCTGGGGCCTGAGCCTTTAACACATGGGCCTCTGGGGCCACTGAAGATGCAAACTACAGGAGGCTCTGAAACAGTTCCATTTTTTAATTCAGATATTCTAAAGTATAACCACACTAGCACTATCACACCCTAACAATGAATAATTATCTAACATCAATTATCTGCTCAGTGCTCGAATTTCCCCAATGATTTTTTTTTTTACAGTTTGCTAAATCAGAACCCGTATCAAGTCTATACACTGCAATGGTTAATATATTAATTAAATCTCTTTTGATCTCTAGGTTCCCCTTTCATCTCTCTGACTTCCTTTTTCCTAACATTTTATTCACTGACAAAATCAGGTCAGTGTCCTAGCGTTTTCCACAGTTTGGATATAGCTGAGCTTTCTTTTTATCTCCCCACAATGCCCTGCATTTTACCTTGCTACAGCAGTGTGCTATGTCCATATGTCTCTGTCTGTCTCTCTTAAATAAATGTCAAATCCCATTAAGTGTTGACTCAATTCAATGAAAATTACTGAACATCAATAAGGGTAAGGTTTATGGAATACCAAGATGACATGATCCTATCTCAGGGAGGACACAATTCAGTGAGGATGATGAGCTCTACAGTGTTAATTCAAATAAGACAGATAGGAACTAGAAGGCTCTAGAAGAATTTCCAGAGTGAGGACAGACTTTGAAAAAGATGTTTTGGGCCTACATGGAAGAAAGTGCAGTACGACATAAAAGATAGCTTGGGCAATATTAACAAGGTGGGACTGTTCCTAGCATATTTAAAACTGACAGCAGCCTTGGTGGGTAAAGGATGTCATCGAGAAAGAGTGGGGTAATGAAAAATTCTGAATATCTGCTTAGAGATTTGATATCTGTTAAGCATGTCTGAGCAGAGTATAGCATTAGATCTGTATTACAGAGTCAACAGCACCTCTAAAAATGCACTAGAGATGAGGAACACAGTTAGCATTTCAATAATCCAACTGATGGGGCCTGAATGATGTCTGTGGGAATGACCAATAAGAGAAGAAGAACGTGACATGGTTTGTCAACTAAATACCTGGGGCCAGAGGCAGGAAGAGTAAAACACACTAAAGGCTGATTTGCAGCTCTTAGAGAAAGGAGATAATTTCCTTGAAGAAAAGATAAATGATTTCTATAGTACTTGCTCTGGTTTGAATGTGTCCCCAAAGTTCATGGCTTAGAAAATTATTTCAATGCAACAGTGTTGGAAATGGAGTATAATGAAGGATCATCAAGCCATGAGGCCTCTGCCTCACTGAATTAATGTCACTATCTCAGAAATGCATTAGTTATCATGAGAGTGGGCTTGAGAAGAGTTCAAACCAAGTGCTGAGGCACAGTCCTGTAATCCCAGCACTCTAGGAGGCTGACACAAGAGTATCACAAATTCAACCACAACCTGGACAATTTAGCAACAGCAAGAACCTGTCTCAAAATTTAAAAGGGGTGAAGGGGTAGTTCTAGGAATGTAGCTCAGTCCAAAATTTCTGAATCCAATCCCCAGTATCCGCGCCCACCCGCACACCCCGCACCCCCCACCCCCCCACACACACAGCGTCCTCTTTTATTTTCTTGCCTGTCTTCCTTCTGCCATAGGAAGACAAAGCACAAAGAGGCCTTTACAAGATGCTGGTGTTATGCTGTTTGGCTCTTCAGCCTTCAGAACTGTGAGCCAAGTAAATTTCTGTTCATTATAAATTGGCCAGTCTCAGATGTTCTACTATAGAAGCACAAAACAGACTGAGACAGTACCTCAAGAAAATAAATATACTTTTCAGATGAAAAACGAATGTCAGGCTGAAGTTTCTGTCAACAGTTGGAAGTAAACAACTGGGACATCATGATTTTAAATGCACCACATCCTAAAGAACATCAAACCAATTAACCTTCTTAAATTTAGTCATAAATCTCATTTAACTTTCTTGAGGCCTTTTGCAATGTGGACATGTGAGTTTAAGACAATACTGTATTTTCCAGTTTAACTCTACTTCAAAAAAAAGAAATTCAAGCCTAAAAACTTGAGACCATCCTCCGCAAACCTCAAGTACCACATAGCCATCACTTTGTAATAAATCCACAAACAGGAATGCACTCTCATGTTCCAAATACAAAGAGCATGGGAGGAATGAAACCAGCTGTAAAGAAAAGGTTTGTCTTTAAATTCCATACTGTATTGGGAATAAAATGTAAGCAATGTTTACACTATAATCTCAGTCCCTAAATTTATAACTGATTGTGTGTCTACATGAATATGATGAGTTTAGAACTATAAATTTCTAAGACACTGATACAGAGCACAAAGCAAAACTTTTTTTTCTTAGAGAAGATCTTGGGACACATAAGTTCCCTTTTATCTAATTATAGGACTATAATACTTTCTTCTTGGACCAGACAGCAAAAGCCAACTAAGTGTTTAACAGATACTTTCTGAGTTAAGACCCTTGGAAAATTAAAAAGCAAATCAAATGCCAGGGATATAACTCAGCGGCACAGTGCCTGCCTGGCAAGCACAAGGTCATGAGTTCAATTTCTGGTACCCCCCCCCAAAAAAAAGTAAGTACAAAGCAATCAAAACAAATAAACCCTACAGAATTAAGATTGCCAGAAAGTAAAATCACATCACTTCTTAAATGTTAATTTTTAAATAAGAGCTGTTTTATACTCTGGACTTCAAATCTTACATCACACTAACTTTAATACAGGCCCAAAAAATAAATCCCAAATGCTTTTAAAATCATCAGAGGGTTCAAACCTAGCTGATTAGGAATATTCCTAAGCAATCTCTTAAAATATGGCACTTAAGCCGGGAAGATGGCTCAGTGGCACAGTGCCTGCCTGCAAGTGCAAGGTTCTGAGTTCAATTCCCGGTACCAAAAAAAA
>NW_004955443.1:6489316-6495507 GCF_000276665.1 Chinchilla lanigera | reverse complement strand
TTAAAATATATATATATATATATATAAGGCATTTATGGGGGCTAAATTAAATTCAAGTGCTTATGTACATATCAAGGCAAGGTTAACATACTGGCTGAAAGGAGTAATTCTGTATTTTAATTTTCTTTAATTTTTTTATGTTACAGAGAATTTTAAGTGAGCGTGGTTTCCCTTCCGCCCCATTTGCAGTTTCACCTTCCATGTAATAAGCCATTCCCTATAACAATGTATCTCTAACACTTCTCCTACACCAATACTGATTTTTTTTTTTAATTTGCCTATCTGAGGCACTTACAAGACAACCACATTGAGGAGACAGTTTGAAATTTGGAATCTAAAAGCCCCTGGACCAGTTTTAGCCGTGCAGCATCAGGCAAGCCACTTATCCATTTCCTCCCTGCACGTTAGGGTCCTGAGAGCACCCATCTCTTCTCTGATTCCAGCTCAAACTGGATGTCCTATACTTCAACCCCATTCTGACACCAACTTCCAGAGGACAGTCATCTTTCATGAATGTCTTTTCATGGTTGCCTTGATGGCCTGAACTCATTCAAAATGTTTACAGCAGTTATCTATCAAATAAAAACATTACAGCATAACCTCATCCACCTTACTCACCAGATCTGGCACCGTGCAACTTCTAGCTCTCTCTCAAAGTCAAAATGAGCATGAAAGAAAATGTTTTCAATCAATTTGAGGACACTGAGGCAGCTACTACAGCACAACTAAAGACATTTATGAAAGGTTTCCAGAGCTGCTCCAGACAGTGCCAGAATGTTGGGACAAGTGTGTTTCCCGAAAGAGGGAGTATTCTGAAAGGGATTAATGGCAGTGTGTCTTACTGTACTAAAGTTTTAAAATTTAAACTTATTTTTCAATCATACCTTGTATATTTGTCTCTTCTTATTTCGTTTTGCTAGTAATTCACTTATAATGTATCTTCCAAAACACTGATTTCCACTGGCTCAGTATTTAAAAAAAAAAAACAAAAAACAGCTTCCCTCTTGAGCAGTAGTGCCTTAAACAGCTGAAGAGAATTCGAGCCACACTTTGAATCAAACCTAAGCTGACCTTGTAATCTACTGTTTGGTTGGGTGAGCCAACAGATATCCTTTGTTGCTTAAACCTGAGTTGAATTTTCTGCTGCTCATAATCACAACTATTCTAAGTGATACAGGAAGGGAACCATCAGACCAAAGTAAAGTGAGGGAGAGGACAGAGATGGAGGTAAGACACACCAAAGGCAAAGGAACAGAGAATTCCGGTCATTATAGGATCCATATGAAACTGAAGAAGGAAAAAAAGCCATTCAAAGATGTATAATCACCAAAAGGCTTTCCACGGCTTGCAGATGTTTTCCTCCCTTTAAATGTGATCCTAGGCACACACTTCACTGTTCACCCATCTCAGCAACTGCCACCTCTGAGCCACCTTTGAGCCAAATGGATTAGCATCTAGCAAATGTCACACAGTGGGTAGTGATTTCATTTTCCCAAATTGTTGTCAGAGCTTTGCATGCTAAAGCTTCCAAAAGGGAAAATGAAAAATGACAATTTAGAGGTGGGGAAAAAACAAGTTCTTTCAAAGCAGCAGCCTGGGAACCCTGCTCTAAAATGCCTCCATCTAACATTCTCCAACCTGTAATCTTTTCAACTGCTGGCTTTCCTAGTATTTGTGCTAAAATTTGGCTGATCTTTTTATTTTTATACTGTGTTAACAGGGCATACTCCAAAAAGGAATAGGAAAAATAGAAGGAAAGAAAATATTACTCTAAGTTTTTTAAAGTGGTAATGATAACCAGAAATAAGGAGTGTAAGGAAAGAATGAAAAATGAACTTTGTTAAGAAAAATGTACACAAGGCTTTTTTTTTTTAATTAATCAAAAACAATCCTAAAACAGAATCCAGTTACTCTAAATTAAAAACCTATTTATAATACGTAGGGTAAGCAAGCCACGGGGGAAAATTCCCATCCTAAATAATCATTTCAAGGCCAGGGAACTTCTAAACTTGTGCTTGTATACCTCCATCTCTCGTGGCCCCAGACATAGGCTCAGAGGGCAACATTAATCCCATTTTCGAGAAAATGGAGCCTACACAACTCACAACTATATCCTATCCACTGGAAGGGACAGCAAGTAAATTACGGTTAAAAACGGAAGGATGATCAGTGCTGAGATGTACGCAATGTCATTTCCATGACATTCGTAGCAAAAATACATCACATTTTATCTACCAAAAATTCAAATTAGTGGCATTCTCCAAAACAATTGGTTATTTGTCTCAAGATTTTGACAAGATTTTCAAAGACAGATATGGCACTGTCCCAAACAGAGATAAGGAAACAACTAAATGCAATAGATAATCCTAGATTGGATTACAAAACAGAAAAAGACCATTACGGGGACAGTTACTGGCAAAATTTGAATAAGGTCTACAGGTGATAATATTATACCAGTGTTAATGTCCTGATTTTGTTAACTGTGCAATGATTATATACTATATTAACATTTAGAAAATCTGGGTGAAAAAGTACAGGAAAATGCTTCGTACTGTTTTTTATTATTTTTTTAAAAGCCTAAAACTTTTTCAAAACACAAAGTCAAAAACAGCAAAGACATGTAAAATAGGTAAGGAAAATGGTATGGGTCAACAAAAAGGAAGTCCAAACAGCTAGAATGTAGGTATTAACCCGTACAACATCTAACAATGCCCAGCCCCACTGGCAGATCTGTAGAGACGGCCCTCAAGAAGATGTAACTCATCGCGTCAGATTCTCACTCAGCTTCCTGTGCAGATCTGCCTCTGACCTCATGGCCACGCCTCTCCTCAGCACTAGACTGTACTCTGACATTAACCATCTGGCATGTTAGTTGACATGAGTCTCTTGTGACTTAGGTTAACAAGAACATGTTCCCAAGAGTCTACTCATTTTACAAATGTGCTGAGAAAAGCACTCATTTTTTTAGGTTATCAGAACTGGAAGCCACATCCCTGAGCTGCTCAGCATGCCCTACCTAAAGACAGGCATTATTTTATTCTACAATTTCTTGCAAAGATAACAAGTGCCCCCCTCCTCCCAAAATCTAAATAAACAACAACAAAAAAAAGTGTAGTTAAGGTACAGTCTCCTGAGAAGGTAGGGAAAGGTACAGCAGAAAACTTTGAATCTTGTTGAATAAACAGAATGACAGAAGACAAAATCAGGGCTAAGAGCCAAACTTATACAACTCAATAAAAGGTTTAGCAGATTGTTTGAACAGTACCACTTTGTAAGGCTCCTGAGGACCTGTATCCAGTGAACCAACCTTAGAACCCACATAATCTATCCATGTCTTTCCTCTACTTCAAACTCTTTAACAGTTTCCCACTGCATTTGAAAGAAAAGGCTAACATCCTGGCGGTAGCCCGGCATCCTGGCTCCTCCTACGCTCCAACACCTCCCCAGCATCTCTCTCTGAGCCGGCCTTGATTGCCATTTCAAAGACTCAATGCAAACTGCATCCTGACCTAGAATGTCTTCCCACCTTACCCACACCCCCTACACCTATACTGCAGCCTAGCTCCCTTCTCATTTTCAATATTTCCTCAGATTTCAGCTAAATATTATTCAATCTGTAAAAGCTTCCATGACCAACCTTGGGTATAGATGAGCACCCTGTGATTTACATTCTCATAGCATCCTATAATTTATCTTCATAGAACCTATTATCATTTCTAAATCACAAACTGTTTAAGATGCTTGGTCTACCCCTATTACACTAGGAATATTCAGAGAGCAAGGACTAAGTTAGGAGTGTGAGCAGAGCATCACCTTCCAACGCCTAGTCCTACACTGTACACTTCACGTTATGGGAGCAGATGGTCACCTTGGCTTGGAATGAAGGATGTAGAGCTTACCGATATACTAAGTACTCAGTACATGAGAGCTTCTACAGTTTATATCGAAATGCCTTTCCTGTAAGTGAGCTTGAAACTTAGCAGCTCTTTCATCTGATGGAGGGAAGAAAGCCTGGCAAAAGATGCTGAGTTGTCATTTTTTCAATGATACTTTTGATTGTCAAGTCAGCTCATTTTAGGATACGTACTAAACAACTTCAGATTGCAAGGTATAACATCAAGAAAGGAAAACGCTTCTAAAATCAACACATTACATGTCTTTCACTCTGAGACAAATCCATACTCATCATCAGTACCTTTTCAGTTTTTTCCGTCACTTTCACTCTTGCCTTCTCTTTCAAAGTCCTGGTTGTTACCACTAAAAGGACATTTGGTCCCTTTTTTTAAAAAAACCAAAGACTCTATTAATAACTTTCATGACAATTTCAACTATGGCTAAAATTTCATCTACTTCCATGGCATACCTGCTTCTCTCTCAACTATGAGCTAATAAAAGCAAGATAAGTCAACACTAACACACGTAGTCCTTGCTCATAAAAGGACTTTTATGAGCTTTTAACATTAATAAATGTTAAAAATGTTATTTTTAACATTTATTAAAAGATTAAAGTTAGTTTAAAATTTAAAAACTAAGGATTAAAAGTTAAGTAAAAACAAGACACAAAAATTCCTAAATCAATCCTGTTGTTCAAAACGGTGTATTTCACCGGCAGTAACTAAAATTTTCTAGTCCTGGGCAAAGGAAAAAGGAATCAAATGTTGAAATGAAGAGGTCAGTAGATAGAATAGTTCCTTAGCGGAAAATTACTCTTTAGTGAACCTGGATCTAGAAAATGTCTCCAGTCCAGATATGGCTGCAAGCCAGATACAGGCACATAGGCAGCAGTATCTAGCAGCTAATGCAAAGCCCAGTGGATAATTCCAAGACAGAGGAAGGCATGCTCCTTATCCTTACAACCGTGGGATAAAAAAATACATAACATAAACAAGCACGCACATATGTGGCACTGTGATTCTTAATTTTTATTAAGTTAGAGAATCTCACGAAAACCAGAAACTTTCTTGAAGGGTACCAAAGGAAGGGGGTGTCTCTTAACTGACTCTGTATAACCATCCTGGTAAGTTAACTACCACATCCTGTACTCTTTATAGAACTTAATGCCTTATGTTTGAGTGCACACAGTAGTAGGAGACTCTTATTTGAGCACAGGACTACTCCAAGTGTAGCCCACAAATAGGTGCCAGTCTGCCAACCATTTGGTCTCAGGCAGCCATTAAGTAAGCACAAAAACGGAAACCAGGTATTTAGAAATGTGTGGAGCAGGTTGTTAGATGTGGCTACATCACTAAAATGCATGAGCAGCAGACTCACGTGGCTGACCAGTCCAGTAAACTGACCTTCTCAGGTAAGTAGCATCTGTCTCCAGCCACCACCTACTGGTCAAGATCCAGTCTCGTGAGCACAAGTGACAATTTAAGGTTAGTCTGTTGCATGCAATTTAAAAGTATTAAAACTAGCCAGGCGTGGTGGCGCATGCCTGTAATCCCAGCATTCAGGAGGCTGATGCAGGAGGACTGCTGCGAGTTTGAGACCAGCCTGGGCTACAAAGTGAGCTCAAGGCCAGCCTGAACTGCATAGCGAGACCCTGTCTCAAAAAGATGACAAAAAAAATGTATTAAAATTAGGAATCCATTTCTTATACTGAAATGAACAGTGTCATTTAAGTTTAATCATGGACTTATAGGATCAATTACTGGAATTGGCTACTGTACAGCAAGGACCGAAGATGAATTTTGATGCCACAGTGTCACTTACTTCATTTTGGAGAAACAATGAGGAATACCCTGAGCTTGCTGTGATTGCTTTCTAAAATGTCTTTAACCACTGTCATCAATAGCCCTTTGTAAGATCAGCTCCTCCACCATGAATGTTATTAAAACAAAACCAGAAACAGTTTGGATACACATTTTACTGCATCCCTGTGACAAGATGTTACCAACCCAGACTAGAGCAGACAAGAAGCAAGAAACTAATTTGTAAAACAAAAACCTTACTATGGAGTTTGTTCAAAGTATGCAGAGTTATAACTTTTCGTTCAGTTACAAGTGGAATAAATTTTACTTTTTCCACTTTTATAGAAATCGCCTATGCGATTTTTATGTGAATTATCTATACATGCTGTTTCAAAGAACATGTACAGATTTTACAATTTTTTCCACAGGTTGATTCTAACTATAATCTACTCAAATATTTTATTTCTGTTATTTCTTTTTTTTTTTTTTTTTTTTTTT
>NW_004955443.1:6476272-6489216 GCF_000276665.1 Chinchilla lanigera | reverse complement strand
TTTGGTTTTTCTCCGGTACCGGGAACCGAACTCACGACCTTGCGCTTGCCAGGCAGGCGCTTTTGCCGCTGAGCTAAATCCCCAGCCCCTATTTCTGTTATTTCTAAAAATAAGTTTAGAATTAACATTGTATTTTATATGTCTTATTTATTTTTGTTTATAAAAGTGAAATAAATCAGATCTGCATGTGTAAACATTGTATTACCTCCCTAGTACAAGAAAATGAAAGAGTAAATAAAATCCAAAAGGTACAACAGATATTGTGAAAAGGAAATAAACTGCTCGAAAGGAAAGAACAACGAGGATGGGGAAAAGAAGAAAAGAAAGAAAGATGGAGAAAACATTTATACAAACATAGCTAAGATAATTGTACTACTAATTTCTAATGGTTTGTTGAAAGGAACAGTTAATAGCTAATTGCTTCATCAATTTTGTATGTCTATATCTGGTAATCTGAACAACTCCTTTGAAGATAACAATATACAATATAACCACAATTATTAATTTCCTATCATCTTGTTTTCAAATTCTGTATAATTCTTATTGGAGTTTTTAATTCTCTTTAAAATAAAAAATAAATAAAAAGTTGAGGTCTATGACAGATTGAAAAAAGACTAAATCTTTGCTACACATAGGCTGAGAAGCAGGCATGGTTTCCACCAATCATGCCATAAAGTTCCTAGGGTCAGATGTGTTTATTCTTAGTGTTTTTATGTCGGTTATTCAGTCGGAAAACAATTTAACTGTATATAAATGCAGATATAATATTAACATGAAAAATGCGAATTTGGGAAAATTAATGTTTCTTTGAAAATAAAGTCAAATTATTGAATGATTTAGAGTAATTCAATAAAAGTAAGCCACTAGTATAACTGCTATTATATTCACAGTGAGGCAAAAATGACAGTGGACTGAATGACAGATCACAAAAATCTAGAAGGATTCAATATATTTTACAAATATATTTCACAAATATCTTAAAGTTCTTAGAGCACAATAAGCATCTAAACTGAAAGCCATGCATCATGGGTGTAGTTTACATGTAAAAAACAACATGAAAGCCACTTATCAGGCCTTGGCCCTACATCAGAAATTAGCAAACATATGTTTGAGTCTAAAGTAAAATGTTTCAGATAGGAATGTAACATTTTTACATTTCTCCACCTTACATAACTGACCAGCTGCTGGTATGACAATCCCAGAGAAGCGCGCTGTACATTGTAAACAAAGAATTCTGTACAGAATATTCAAGAGTCTGGCCTCCTATTCCCAAGACACAAATGGTAGGTGATAAAACAGGGACACAATACAATGTATGGCAAGATTCACACCAATTACAGAAAGCATAAGGAGTCCAAAAAGAGGTGCTAACAAATTAAAGGAAATAAAACAATTTGAAATTGCAAACTTATGTCTCTTTCTTAGTAACATTATCTCTACAGCCCATTCCTGCAGAGAATGTACCTTTTAGCGGCTAACAGCATTAACCAAATTAAAGCACAGCCCTCGGGGAATAAACTCAGTTACAATAGACAGAAAGCATTATTTTTCTTGGCAGAGCCCAAAGGTCATAAAACAAAAGCAGAACCTAAAAGTAATACATAAAAAGTCCCTTATGAAATACTGCAAATCATTTTCTCTTACTATTGCTAAGAAAAATGTTAGTGATTCTGAGCCATAACCCAAACTAAACCAGAGCCAAGGGTTTATTTAACTCCGGATTTAGACTTTTTATAGTATATCCAAATTTGCCCATAATTTAAAGTTTTAATTTGGGGTTAAGAAAAATAAGCCAAACAAATGAAAAGTATAATAGTAGACTAAGGGAAATTAACACACAAAGGCTTATTTCATAAAACCATACTGGGTTGGCAAAAAATAAAATTATAGGGGGAAAATGTTTAAGATCTTATTAATACTTAAATTACAAACTGATCTGTAACTAAGTCAGAATGCGTCCTGTCCCCACTTTCAGCACTGCAATTTAAGTGAGCCACTACAGAAGTTCAAGTCAGTTATACTGCACAAAGGCAAAAGAATGGGACTAATACACAGTACAAAACACACACCAGGGCTGGGGATGTGGGTCAGTGGTAGAGCACTTGCTCAGCAGGACCTAGGGCCTGGTTTCCATCCTGACACTGCCACGCACGTACGCACACACTTGCGCGCACACACATGCACGTGCACATACACACATGGCAGTCAGATGGGTACAGGGAGTGCTGTGCAAGGCCTAAACAGAAGTGGGGGAAACCAGGTAGATAAGTAGATGTTCTGGGTCTGTGGTTCTAGCTCAGCCAATAATTAGCACCAGGGCCCATTGGAAGTAGCTCACCTTTATTTGGGGTCCCCACCTACACACCCAAACAATCAGTTTAGGTAATACACTACAGCTCCTACACACTCAGAGATTCTACTGCCCAAGACTAAACTTACAGCTGATTCCAGGCTGAAGCTTTTCTGGGCAGAGGGAAGTGGGATGCAAACGTGAGATCTGCCCTCATTAACACATCCAGATGCTCCCTGACTCTGCTGTTTAAGTTGTTCTGCTTATGAAAGGAAGGAAAAAAGGAAGAGAAATACAGCGTAGAAAGCAATGTCAGGGACATCACGCTTTTATTGCAAAATGCAAACTGCAAAACTTTTAAAAATATTTTGCATCTTAAAGTGAACTTTATCCCTAACTTTGTAATTAATAAAACTTTAATTTAAAAAACAAAAGGAAAAAAATGTACAGTACTGAGACAAAAGGATGCAAAGTGATCATTTAAAGATTGCTTTGGGGCCAGAAATATAGCCCAGTGGCACAGTGCCTGCCTGGCAAGCATGACGTTGTGAGTTCGATTCCCAGTACCAAAAAAACCAAAGAAACAAACAACAACAACAAAAAAAGGATTGCTTTGCCTCTTACACAAGGTTTAAATTCTTTGTCTTTAAGTGGAAAGGCTGCAATGTGACAAGGAAGAGCACACACTGCAGCAGTGCGTGCACCATGTACTATTCACGCATCCCAGCAAGGTTCAGTTTCCTCCTCCATAAAATGAAGGTAATACGGTCTCAACCCCTCATGTGGTTGTCGAGAGTTAATGTGCACAAAGCCCTAAGTGCAAGGTCCCTGGCACACAGAAGAACCTACATCGGTGTTTGTTAATATTTTACTCTTAACAAGTTGATGTTTGACTAAAAATAGTTGTTCACATATACCTAGTGCATTATGAACATCAAGACCCAAAAAGCTTCACCTGAAAGCATCAACACCAAACAACTACAGGTTGAATATCCCTCCCTAAAGGTGAGTTATGGTACTGGAAAAGTACTGGATTGTGCAGTGTTTCGGGTTTTAGATTTTTGGATTAGGCATGCTCAACTCGCAAAGTCTATACAAATATTCAAAAAAAAGAAAAAAAAAATCCAAACTCTGAAACATTTCTGGTGCCAAGTATTTCAGATAAGAAATATTCACCCAGTAGGGGCTGGGGATTTAGCTCAGCGGCAAAAGCACCTGCCTGGCATGCGCAAGGTCGTGAGTTCGGTTCCCGGTACCGGAGAAAAAAAAAAGAAATATTCACCCAGTAAAACTTTAAGGCAATTCTGTGTTTTATAGATGACCGTGACTTCATTTAGCCATTTCTCAGACTCCAATCCTTCAGTCTAGCCTAACGAGTTCATGTTCAAAGCAAAGATTGGCTTAAATCATTCCCTACTAAGACCCTAAGAGGCTACACAATCTATAGAATAAACTTCAAAACCCATGGCTGAGCTCTATCCCTACCCAGGCTAGAATGAGCCTCTAGCACCTTGTATTTAAAACAGTTTGTAAGCCTAAATCTGAGCAACTGCTGGACTAGTACCTTGCCCACCTGGGAGGTACCCACACTGAGCTGCTACCTCACATCTGTCGGGTAAATACACCTCATCTTCTGTGAGGCTTACGCCACCACTTAGCACTCTCATAGAACTTTTCTCATCTGAGCTTCATAGGCTTTAGGGAAGGCAACGTGAGAAACCAAGGCCTGAGGTTCACTGAGTCAACCAAGGTCACATTCTCAGGAAGTGGCACAGAACCAAGTGTGTTAACTCCCACTCCGGGGTTCCTTCCAAAAGCTCTCATACCTAAGTTGCATCCAACACAAATACTCAGGCCTCAGGCTTGTCTTGTATTTTTTAGCCTCTGAAGTTTTCAGTTCCTTCAACCTACCCAGAACTACCTCCTTCCTACCTCTCTTCCACTTCTCAATCATTATACAAATATTTATTAAGGATTGTGATGAATGAGCAAACCCTCCTTCCTCCACGGTCCAACACTGTGTTGCATACCTGCCTCTTCTAATGCAGGGACATTCATTTATTTACTCAACAAAGACTCTTCTCCTATGGACATTTATTTGCTACATCAATACGAAAGTGGTCACTTGCTACAGGCCTGCCATGTTTAGATGGGTTCATGTGGTAGAAGGTTCTTAGTCATTTAGGGTGCTGCCCTTGGGAGGTATTAAGGTGGTACTCACAGGACCCTTACATGGACATTATTATCAGAGTGACCCCCAATCCCTGCATCTGGCTCTGACTCCCTACACGGAATGATCTGTCCCTCTCTCATATCTCTGCTGCTGGTTTGTCACAAGGTCCTCACCAGAGCACAGCTAATGTCACACCATGCCTGAAACCTACAGAACTGTAAGCTAAGTAAGTCTGTTTAATTGTAAGGTTACCCAGCCTCTAGTCCTTCACTGGTATAAAAAGTAGACTAACATACTACTACACTGCATAAGGATTCAGTGAGAACTGTACAGTTAGGATACTGGTATTCTAGTGGCCTGAAAAAGAATTGAAGGTTCTAGAAAATAATAACAATGTCAATTTACCTCCTTGAAAAAGCAACACAACTGCCATTCACACAGCCTGAGCTACCCGTTACCTGAATTAAGAAGTAAAAAAGGACTAAGAGCCACCAAAAGAAAATAAATCATATTGTATCCCAAGATCTTTATATAAGTATGATAGTAATTGCATTTAACTGTTTTCTCCAACACTTACTCTTATTATAAATCATAGCTATGTATGAATCAATTTAAAAAGAAGAGATTCAACTTACGTACCATTATTTTAAAACAAGTAAGTTCACACAATAATATCCACAAATTGCAGTTAAGATAGTTATACTACTAATTTCTCTTAGTTCATTGAGAAGAAAGGTTTGTGCTAATATTGTTTGGACAATTAAATGCCAATATCTTCCACTCTGAGTAACTAATTTAAAGATAACAATATGCAATGTATTAACCATTGTTACCCTCCTACTACCTTGTTTTGAGTTTTTCTCTCTTTAAAATTAAAAACAATATATCCACAAATATCCCTATCCATCAGGTCTATTAAAGAGTTAACAGTCCTTCTCAAACTTGTCAGCTCAAAGCACACAAAATTAAAATAACAGATTCGGGATCTCATGCTTCTGGATTACGAGCAGAAAACCACAACTCCAAATGCAACAGCAATAAGCCTGCAATAATCCTCATGAAATATAGTATCAATTAAATGCTGGTGCAAGAAACATAATGCAGAGTAACTGCCATATTAACACCCCTGGAAAATAAATCACTAAAGACTTTAAACAAGCAGAAATCGATTCTATGAATATTTAACACAGCTGGCTTTATTTTACATTTCCCAAACATACAGTAGCACGAAAAATAACTACAAAGGGTCAAGAATGCTACATTATATTAGAATTCAAAAATGAAGAAGACAGCTGCCTGGGAATCGTCCTTATCTTGGAAATGACAATCTTTTAAAGCCCCTGGGAAAACACACAAAACAGTATTTGACAATATGTGAACTCATTACACGATTTAATAGAAACAATCCCCAATGTGTCCTCTTTCTTTCATATCTAAACTTCAATACTGAATTTAAGAGGGCATTCTCAGACAAAAGGGAAATTGTAAGAACAAAACATCCCTCAAAACAGTAAGAAGCCTGAGAAGCCATTTGAGTCCACAGGATGAGGAACTTCCATCAGTAGAAGAGAGCTGTCCGATTCCTACCTCACTACCTGCTACAGGAAGGCAGCTGCTTTATCCAATTCATTCTCCTGGATCTGGAACAGGGGAGTCAAACCAGTGCAAATATTTGCTTACATCTTCCAATGGGCCACACAGATTTGCCCAAGGTCTCCTGAGATTCCACCCCACCTATATGTAAGTCCAGCAGGAGCTGAACAATCTCTAGGAGCCTCATGAACTAATGCTTCCTTTGGACTGAATCTCCAGCTCTTCTCACTGAGCAGTTTAATTCCACTTTTTTTTTCTTCCCTGGACTCCCCAGCATTCAGTTGAGGGCAATGAGCCCCTGAGAGCAAAAGTCCCTTCATCTTATCATAATAATCACATTTGGTCAGTGTTATGCTTGATATCTTGTGTCAACTTGGGGAGTTTAGAGGTTTGGTTAAGTGACTCAGCAGGAAGCCAGGGTGCTTACTTTGTATATATCCTGAGCCTGGGGAAGAGGAGGGCATGGAGATTATGTGAGAGCTACACGCCCCTTAGGTGGGGGTAGCCTGTTTACAATGTAAGGCAGGGAAAGAAGCTGCTTGCCGCCATTCCTCCCTTTTGTTCTGGCTGCATTGCTGTTCGGCTGCCATTCCCCGCTTTGCTCTTGTTGCTTTGCTGTCTTCTGCCTCGGAGCCAGCCAAGTATGGACTGAAACCTCCACAAACTGTAAGCTAAATAAACCTTTCCTTCCTTAATGTTGGGCGTTGGGTATTTTGTCTCAGCAACGAGAGAAAAGTAACCAAGACAGTCAGATGCATTCTGAGTTAACAGGATAGGTGTGCTCTTAAACAGGTACTCTCCATCCAAAGAGGAGGGACATCAGTGATCAAACCTAATTCCATCATTTCCATTAAAAATTTGTTTTCAAATCTAATACAACCTTGTAGAAACAATGTATCTGTCTTACTTTTCTGGTTACTGAAACAAAATAACCAACACCCAGAGTCAAAGATGGAAAACTCAGTTTGTTGAGGTTTCCATCCATAATTGCCTGGATCCAAAGCAAGGTGGTATCACACAGAAGAAACAGCTTACAGAAGGCAGAAGGTAGCAAAGCAACAAGGGACAGTCACAGCTCTTTCTATCCCTTATATCTTATCCAGGCTACTTCGGGCAGCCAGCACTCACAGCCTTAATCCTAGTGCCCTTGATTCTAGCCCTGCACCATGAGTCAATTCCACTGTCACACACTCTAGATCCAGCCCCCTCTTAAAAAGCCCCACCTTTGACCGCGTGGGGCCTTGGGGAGACATCCAGACACAAGCCATAATAGTATCTAGTATCTCCTTGGTAACACTGTACAGGTCTCCCTGAAATTCATCCACATTCACTGACAGCTTTTTCTAAATGTTTCTGCAGAGCCACTGAGGAAAAACAGGGAAGCTACAGCTCAAAGGTCCTTTGGTTTCAATCCAGTCTTCTAGTTGCCTTTTGGCTCTTCTGCTCCCTTATCTCCAGTAGGGTAGTAAGAGGAGATGAAACTCAAGTGTGTTGATTATACTTTACTCATAACTCTTGATTTTAAGATACATGAAGGAGGAAACTGAAATGCAGCTAAAATGGTTTCTGCATGTAAATGATCCTGAGAGCTAATTTTGTATAATTTGTTCATTTTCTTTATTCATCAATGTGAATACCAGATAAATTTCCTTTTAGGTCAAATACCTCTTCCCTCACTAGTCCATGACTTCTTACATAACTGTAGTACTGTCTTACTCCTCAATTACTCTGCACTGCTGTACCATTCTGGTAGAAAGGAGCTAAAATTTGTTTCAGAGGCTAGTATAATGTTACTACTTTGCCAGAAAGTTATCACTACTAAGTAGAATAAAAGTTCAATAACCCTGTAACAGAAAAGGGGGAACCTGAAAAGTACCTTAGAATGGAAAACTCCATTCTAAAAACTAGAACCTTCTAAAAACACTGAACCATTCTAAAAAACACAGAAAACTTCCCAAATATGTTTCCATCTGCAGCATCCTAGGGTACCAGGATCTCTGGGATAAGCATGGGATCACGCCCCATGGCAAGCAGAATCAGAAAGCTAGTCAAAATCAAGAGCTGTCTACATTTAAGGTCTCTGCGTGGCCTCTTACCATTGAGTTCACTCCAATCATGCTTGCACTACTCACATCCTATCAAAACTGGTTGTCATGGTCAGCAATGACCTTCACATTGCCAAAACCAGTGCTCAGTCTGAACCCTTATCCTGCTAGATGGCTATCTTAAACACACAGTACATGCCTTCAAAGACCTCCTCTCTCTGGATTTTCTTCCCACCTCAGTCACCTTTCATCTCCCCCCACCCTTGCAAGGCCGCCTACACCTGTACCCATCTGGCAACCTGATGGAGACCACTACGAAGCAGCCCTGAGCAGGACTTAAATTAACCAATTGGCTTTCCATGTTTACTTGTCAGTCCCTAGGCTCTTTGCCTGGAGATGTGCGGTGGACTCATAGTAAGTGAACCTCTGTGAGTCACTGATCCCTACTGAGGCCTGTAAAGGTGGACAAAGACAAAAAGCCTCAAAAGATAAGACAAGAAGGACACCTGGATCTAACCTCAATTAGAAAAAGACTGTATAGCCTCTGGCATCTCACTCCTTGGTGGATTAATTTAAAACCTTACTTGGAGAAGTCCTTGAGTGGTTCTGCCCTTCTTAAGTACTCCCCTCCCTTCTAATAACTAAATAAATACGGCCCACCCAGAGAAGGTCTTGGTCTTAGCCCTGAGAGAATCTTAAATTATGTGAGAGGACTTTGATCCTCCTGGAGCCCCGAAATCATTCCATTCACCTCTTTTTATTCAGCCTGCGCCATACACTCGTTTGGGAGATTGCAGACCTGATCAGTCTGCAATGCCAAGGGGATATTATTAACCCAATAGCAACCCAAGTGAAGTTATACTTCAGTGTGGGACTGTGAACTGGAGATACTTACTCCAGAGCTCACTAGGCAATGAGTGAGGCTTTGCCAAATCTGCATCACAGTTCCTCTGCCCAATCCTGCTTCTGCCACCTTCCGTTCACAGATACGGATCTCACATAAACATCTCATTTCTCAAACTCCACCAGAGCCACCCCTCCGCATAAATCAACGGAAGGCAGCCCCTCCACTAGAATATAGTCTTATTGAAGGCAGGGACATTCTCTGTGTCATTGTACCCTCAAAGCCTAAAACAGCACTTGGTACAAAAGGAAATGAACGGAAATACTGAAAGGAAGGATGGGAGATTGCCCCAGGCACTGATTATCTGAACAGATAACCAGCCCCTGGATAGGACTGATGCACCTTAACACAGCCATTGTCTGTCACAAAGTAAAAGAAGCACACACCATTACAATGAACTATGCTCAAGCTCTCTGAAGTGCGCCTGCCCTGCATGTTGAATTCGGAGTCTTCAAAATAAAAAGTGCAAACTTCCTAAGGTTCACTTGATACCTCTAGAACTTCCCTCTAATACTTTAAACCTCAAATTCTACCACCAAGAGGGCTTCAGCTGTAACGTTTAAGGCAGGCAGGGTGTGCCCTTCAATCACTGCAACATCTTATATGTGAATCCTTGATTCCCATTAAAGAGACACTCTGCTTTGCATTTTATCATCATAAATCACCATTATTGGCTATACCTTATATGGTATCAAGCCTCACTCAAAATATCATTTTTTCTTAGGGAACTATTCAGTTTATTCAGTGCACTGAGCTCTGGCAAGTGGTTTAAAATATTTTCTATGTCCTATAGTTGGCTTCTCAGATCCAAATAAAGCTGACTTCTATGTGTATACATACCTCATGCCAATTCAAGACTGTGAGGTCTGATTACAAAGTAATAAAGCTGGGAGTTTTGTGCATGTCTGGTTTAGAGAATCTGTTTCATCTTTTTATACATCCCTGCATGACGAGATTCTATGTAAAAAATGTAAAGTCATGTTAATACCACAAAAAACTCCAAACTAGAGCTACTATCACTTTACTGGTATGTAACCACTCAAAACACTGTAAGACAAATGGACTCAGAATATGATTTGCATGCAGACAACACAGGAATGTCTTACACAGATGTACCCAAAATATTTTATAACCATAAATATGAGTAACAGCGTCTTCCCAGGCAGACCTATCTGATTTCATCAGCCTTCTGAAATTACATCTTTCACCAAATCAGCCTCAGGGCACAAGTGCAATAAGATAACATTAATTAAAATACATAAACCATCCAGGAGTAGCATGGAGTATACTACGTTTTTTTAAAGGGCAGAAATTAAACTAAAAATAGTAATTGCTATTTCGCCAGCTAAAAAGCTAGGTCTCACATAGTGCCTGAAGCTACAATTCTACCAGACTTTCTCCAAGGTAGGATAATAATTAGCATTCTATTCACTCAGCTGGAATGCACCTAACTTTGCAGGGCTGTGTGCGCAGGAGCACTCAGCAACCAAGTGCTTCAGATCTCTGCTGTCTGCCTTTACACAGAACCCAAGAAGCTCCGAAGTATATACCATGTCAGCCCTTACCACGATGCCAACAGTGGTAACCTACAAAACAACGCAGATCCTATTTAATCCCAAAGAGACCCCCCATTACTGTCACTGCTGAGATTCAAATCTCTTCATTTGGAAACTGGTTACTGCTGACCATAAATAAAGAATCATCATCACTATTATTACTAGTTATCATCATTGCCTTAGCCCTGACATGATCTCACTGGTATTCACAGGATCACACTAAACATATATTGGTTGAGAATTTTGCTCAAGGCCATACAATGAGGAAATGATGAAGCCAGCCCTGGACTCTAAATACCATGAACTGGCAAAAGGTACTATATGTCCTTTGAGAATCACTACAAATGTAAACAACTACTTAAGTTACATAGAAAACAAGAACCCAACTTTATCGCTGAAATTCATAGCTTCAGCACATGCATAAGAAATGTATGAATCATCAATGTGAGACTGCTATTTTGGATTTTAGATTTAAGCTTAACTCTAGTATTAGCATCCAAATAACCACAGCACAGAAATGAAATCAGGTGAGAGATGAGCTTCAACTGGAATTTTCTTTCTCCTGATGAAATGAAGACAGGATAAAACAAGATCTCAGGTAACAGAAGGCAGCAGTTCCTTACTTTCCAAATATGTATTACAATATAACACCTATCAAAATGATAGAACTTCAGGTGATTTTTTTCAATTACTTTTTATACTTCATTATATATTGTGCTTTCTACTACAATCTGAGATAACAGAGATAATAAGCATCTTTTAAATGAAGGAAACACAGTAACAACAGTTGTACAAATAGGCAATTATTATCTACTATATATATATATATATATATATATATATATATATATAAGCTACTGATTCAAGTTGAAAGCCAGTCAACAGAAATCATACACAGATAGGATAAAATTGAATTTAATGACTACATGCTGTGAAGTCAGAGCGCTTGGTTGTACTGTCCATGTTACCCTAGACAAGTTATTTGCCTCCTCAGAGACCCCATTTTCTCACTTATAAAAGTAAGGAAACTGCAATATTTTTGCAATAATACCTTATGCAGTAATACCTTAATGCCATATTAACTATGTAAAACAGTCACTGTAAGAATTCAATGACAAACATGTATCTATGATACACACTCACCAACTGTAAAGTATCATCCAAGAGCTACTTATTATTAACAATCAAAATTCTTTTAAAACTAAACTGAATGATCCTTCAGTGATGCTCTCATTCATTTCTATGACATGAAATTATCTGCTCATATCTTAGCATCTTTTACATTCCAAAGCTTCCTGTAGTGGTAAGGGATAAATTGATCCATGTGTATGTGGATATTTTTTCCTAAACGATATCCCCAACAGAATGAAAATCATTACTCTTTACCTCTTTCTAGTATTTACACAAGGAGTTTAGGCTTTACATTACAGCCAGTTTTAAATTAGAGTTCCATTCAATTCACACTGAAGTGCCTATAAACAGTGATGGGTGCTTTTAATTATGGATTTTCACATTCTAGGGGAACATTTGGAGGATGGCTTCTAGAAAAGAAAATCTAAAAGACAAAAAACCCTAATTATAGCCAATTAGCAGCCTCTGCTATCAACAAGGTGAGGGGGAAAAAAGATATCTTCAGAGAAGAAAAGAAGAGAAAATAGATTCTAGACCCATTTCAGAAGAATGACTGTTATTCCTGTTATAACCTCCCTATAAAAGAAAATAATCTGAAACAGCAGGAAGATTTCCAGCTGTGGTGTCTATTATAGACTGAATGTTTGTGCCCCACCCCCAACTAGGATGCTAAAACTCTAACCCTGACAACGGAAATAGGAAGTGGGGGGTTGGAAGTGTTTAAATCATGAGAGTGAAGCCCTTAAGAGTGAGATTAGTGCCCTTCTTTTAAAAAAGTAATAATAATCAGAGCACTCTTTTTTGTCATGTGAAGATCCAGTGAGGAAACAGCCATGTGTGAACCAGACAGTATGACCTTACAGTGCCTTGATCTTGGACTACTCAGAAAACAAACAAACCAAACAGACCAAAATAAATGTTAAATCACCCAGTCTATGGCACTTTGGTTACAGGAGTGTCAACAGGCTAAGAGATGGCAGTGTTATGCTAACTATGGCAGGGAACACGGGGAGCTGTACAATACACAGAACAGATGAGAACATGAACTGGAACAACCACTTTGGAAGATCATGTGAAAGTGAAACAACCCACAAATGCCTTTCAATTCAGTAATCCTAAACCGGGCGAGGTGGTGCACACTTGTAATCCCAGCACTCGGAAGCTGAGGCAGGAGGATCGTTGCAAGTTCGAGACCAGCCTGGGCTACAAAGTGAGCTCAAGACCAGACTGAACTGCATAGCAAGACTCTGTC
>NW_004955443.1:6470927-6476172 GCF_000276665.1 Chinchilla lanigera | reverse complement strand
TATATATATATTTCATAGCACACTGTTCCAAAAATATGTTATTAAAAACATAACAGCCAAAAAGTGGGAAATTCAGTGACTGTCAATAATAACATGGATATATTCAATAACGAATTATTACACAAAATGGAAAAGAATGAACTACTGCTATTCACAACATGGATGATAGCACAGAAGACAACAAGAAGAGCACACACGGCAGCTCAAAAGAGGGAAATTCATGTTCAGTAATAAAGATATGAGAGTCTAGAAGGGGCAGGAGGAAAGCTGCAGGAGGGATGAAAATATTCTCCTTCCCAGGTAATGGCCACACAGGTAAATATACATGGAAAAATACATGAAGCTATACACTTAAGATGTTAAATTAAGCCCTACGGCATTATAATGCTGGCAAATCTCCTTTCCAACACAACAAGCCAATCACTGTCTGGTAACACAGCCTCACTTCAAAAATCAAGCAATAAAACATCTCGACAAACCAGTCCTCAGGAAAAGTAAACATATGTTTCATAAAGAGACTTGGCCTGGTCCATTTCATCAAGCACCTTCATCAGAAGTGGAGGACCCACGTTCACGGGCTCTGCTGTTTTTATTTTTATTTATTTATTTATTTTGGCTTTACTGTTTTTAGATCTTCTCTGAGAATCTCCCTTTTTATACAGGATAAAGCAATTGAGCCAATTTAAAAAAGGAAGACCTCCCTGGATCAACTTAACTGTCCCCTAGGGAGGAGCTCGACAGGGACCCAGTGGTGTCAAGTCACACCAAGAGGTCGAAGGTACTGTGCTAACAGTATCCTTGTCCACCTCAGGATGAAGAACGCCCAGACTAATAAAATGTGCCACTCACAGGCCCAGACAAACGAGGAGGAGGACACTGGAAAACATACACCTCGTGTGTTTTCGTCCTTTGTCCGCTGGAGCCCATAAACAGCTTTCCCTCCCCCTTATTAACATCTGTGTGTATAACATGATCAAGCAATGCGGCTGGGTTATGAATAATCTGCCATAGCATAATTCCTCTCTCAACTTGGAATCCACTGACAACACCAACAGCTGTTAAAGTCTTTTTAAAGTTCATTTCTATGCATTCATTTCTTAGTATTTCTCCCCAACCTTCCTAAAAAAAAAAGAAAACACTAAGGATAAAGAAAGATAGTTCTACATAGGCAACGAATTTTCAAGCAAGGCACTATGAAGGCACAATGGATAAAGCATAGACTCTCCAATGAAGGGTGATGGGAAAACTGGATTTCCATGGGCAAAAGAATGACGGTGGGTCTTTCTTTGACACTCTCCACAAAAATCAACTCAAATTGGATCAAAAACCTAACATTGATGTGAAACCTAAAATTTTTAGACAAGAACAGAGGAAAACCTCCTTGATATTGACCCATAAATGGTGTTTTGGCTATCACACCAAAAGCTCTGGTTACTAGATCATAAATGAGACTACATTAAATTAAAAAGTTTCTGCACAGCAAAGGTCACAATCAACAAAATGAAACAGCAACATATTGATTGGGAGAAATATCTGCAAATCAAATAACTGACAAGGGGTTAATATTCAAAATCTATAAAGAATTCATACAGCAATAGTAGAGCAAATAACTCCTTTGAAAGAGGAAGGGGTAAAATGTCCTGAATAGACATTTCTCCAAGGAACGCATAAAAATGGCCAACAGGTATATGAAAAGATAGTAATTCTCAGGGAAATACAAATCAAAACTACTGTGAGATATCATCTCACATCCATTAAAATGGCTATTATTTAAAAATGGAAAGATAACATCAATGGTATGGAGAAAAGGGAACCCGTGTACACAGTTAATGGAATGTAGCTTTTGCAGCTATTATGGAAAATATGGAGGTTCTTAAAGAAATTAAAAATACAAGTTAAACATTCTTAAGTCAAAAGTCTGAAATCTCAATATTCCAAAACCTCAAACTTTTTGAATGCTGACATGAATGACCTAAGTGGAAAATCCACACATGACCTCATGTGGTGGGTCATGGACAGATGCAGCTGCACTAAAAATTGCAAGTAGAATTACCTCAAAGCTATGGGTATAAAGTGTATATGAAACAGAAGAAACTGTTTAGATTTGGATATCACCCACAACAAATGTAAAATCTGAGACACTTCTAAAACCATGCATTTCAAGTAAGAGACCATCTGCAGAACTGTCATATGACCCAGCAATCCCTCTTCTGGCCACACAATCAAAGGAAATAAAATCACCAGCCTGTGAAGATATCTGCACCTGAGTTTGCTGCAAACATTATTCACAGTAGTCAACATATAGAAATAATTTAAGCATCTCCCCACAAATGAATAAGGAAACTGAGTATGCTTACCTGATGCAATGTTATTTGGCCTTAAAAAACAAAGGAGATCCCACCATTTGCTGCAGTATAGATGATACCGGAAGGCATCAGGTGAAATAAGCCAGACAGTAAGAAAGCTACTGCATGATCTCATGCACATGTGGAATGTTAAAAATAAAAGTGGTAACCAAAAGTGGAGGGTAATGTGGGGAGGAAATGGGAAAATGTATGCTACAAGTTATAAAGTAGCAAACCTGTAACATGTGCAAGCCTGGAGACCCAACATACAAAGAAGTTATAGTTAATAAAGTGTACTACAGTTGGACTTCCTGCTATGAGTAGATTTTAGCTGTTTTTAGCACAAAAACAAAACAAAAAATGGGTACCTAAGATACAACAGAAGTGTTAATATGCTTCACTGGCCATTTTGTTATCTATCTGTACCCAATAACATTATGTTGTATACTTTACATATTCACAATAAACTTCTTTTTTAAAAAATTATTTTTTAAAAAGAGGACAGCTCTCATCAGTGCAAGTCACTTGGCCAGGAGGGTGGCCAGTTTGAGAACTGCAGGTGAGTGTACTTCTGATGTGCTGGGTGGTCCAGACTCAATCACATCAATGCAATGAGCAAAGTGTCACAGGGACTATCTCTACCCAAAACACCTGCATAACTCATTAACTTATCAGAAATGATAAACTAAGTGAGGTCATTTTCCCCACTGCTCACTTTTAGCCATGTCATCTACCACCACCATTATAAACCCATTTGCATAAAACACAGCTAACTATGCTGAGTCAAAAATCAAGTTTCTAACAACAGAGATCACACCTCTTGGTGCACAGGAGGGTCTTCAGAAGTGTCACTCTCTCCTGAGGCAGGACAAGGGGTCGGGTAGGGCAGAGTAGTGCCAAAGAGGCCCAACGACTATCTATTCCTCAGAAGGTCACCAGACCCCTCCATAATGAACCTTAATGAATGTTCTCAATGAACACTTAAGGTTTTCTGGCAAAGAAACTAGACATAACATTTTAAAACAAAATCAGATGTACTCTAGTCTCAGCCCAACAACTTTTTAAACTAAAATTGTTTCAATATTCCTTCTTAGATAACCAGAGTATATGTATTTGAATATTCTACCTTGAACACATTTTTGTCTACCAACTAACCTACCAGCGAAATGAGAAAAGATGATGAAGACCTGGGGAGAAGAGCAAATGGGAGTGAGATACACAGTACTACAGGACAGGGCCACTTGGCGCTTTCCGTATGTTATCTCCTACAAGACTCCCAACAGCCACAACTGACTAAGGTGGCCATTAGTCCCGCGTGTGTGAGTGAACCAAACGGAGCAATCTGAAGGTGAAGTGACTTACACACAGAGACAGTGCAGAGCTAGGATTGGAAGCAAGGACGATAGAACACCAAAGCCCCCATCCGTCCCCTACAGCACTGTGCTCCCACTGGCACACTCCAGCTCCCCACCGGGAACCTGGGACTCCCCAAGGCAACCTTCTCCAGTGAGCTAACACCTCCTAGTGGAGGCTGCGGTTTTCTTTTTTTTTTTTTAGGGTTTTTTTTTTTTTTTTTTAATGAGGCTGCAGTTTTCTGCATCGTTGCATCTGCAGGTCTCCTAGGACCCAGCAGGATACAGGACCACTGTTGCTGCCAGGACAGTAAGTGTCTGAAAAATATAGCACAGCCTTAGGCAGGTGGGGGAGTCAGAGCTGGGGAGAGAGACGAACACCCATGTGTGAACAAGGCAGGATGATGGAGTACGTGTACGATTAGGGACAGAAATAAAAATAGGACTAACTATAATGGCAAAGAGAAGACACACTTCAGAACACCCAGAGCATTCTGTGCCCACGGGTAGTCTCTACTCTTCAGAATACAGTATTTGTATATTTGAAGTATTTTTGTTAGAGAGAAATGTATGTATATGCAGATGTGTAAGTACAAACACCGGAAAGCTTATTTAGATTCTTGTTGACAATGAGATCTCTAGATAGAAGGAAGAGACAACAGGGCATTGTGCTTAATCCTTAAAACAATCCTCTGCATTGAGAAATAAGAGAAAACCTAAGAAATTCTTGTAAGTTTTGTATGATAACTACTAGTTTCATGTAGCTCTTGCTTTGTAGGTTAAATTTACTTTTGATTTACTTTTGGATCTGACCCTCCTGGTCACACACTTCCCTTGAAACATATTTTCACTTGCCTTCAAGACATTACGCATACACCTTGGTGGCCCCTGAATCTCAAGGCTCCTCCTGGCTCTGCCTCAACTCTCCCCACCCTGATCGTGCAGGGCTCTTGGGCACGGTCTCCACCTTCACTTCCTCCCTGGGTGACTGTCACACCCCCAAGCCTCCAGATCCAGCTCACTCCTCCCCCCGGGGCTCAGGCTCACAGGTCTGCCTCATCCTCTACTGCTCCAGGATGCTGGTTAAGCATCTCAAGCATTCAAATCCAAGGCTGAATTCCCCGCCAAAGCCTGCTGCTCACGCTGTGTCAATTCAGAGCAGCCTCCAACCAAAGTCTGCGGAATCTGGTTCACTCTGCCACACCCTACATCCAACTCAAATTCTCTGGGCTCAGCGTGGAAAATACATGCAGCACCTAGTCATTTCTCAAGACAGCCACTGCTACCAGTCTTGTCCAAGTCTCCACCATCTCTCAACCCAGATTACAACCAGACTCTCCGCACCAATCTCCCTGCTTCCCCCAGAACCCCTACAACCTCTTCTCACCGCAGCTGCCCAATGACCCTTGCAAAATGCACCCTCAGGAACCCTCCAATGGCTCCACATCTTTCTTGGTGGTCTTAACAGTCACCACCTTCACCTGATTCCATCGACTCCTCCTCCTTTCCTTCCCCTCATCCCAACCATGCTGATGTTCCCCCCCCCCC
>NW_004955443.1:6451004-6470827 GCF_000276665.1 Chinchilla lanigera | reverse complement strand
CCCCCCGCCGCCCTTCTCCCTCCTCCTGACGGACCTGTCCCCAACTCGCCCAGCCAGGGCATCCTCCCTCACCCCTTCGGTGAAGTCTGCTCTGAAAAACAGTATTCCCTCTCCCCACTGCCAGCCTGTGTTGTATCCCCGTCCAGCTGTTTGGCATAGCACTGAACACTTTGCAACGTCCATCACACACACTGGTTGCTTAGTATCTACAGTCCTCACATGGATTCAAGTTGCACAGATGTCTATTGTGTCCACTTAGACTTGCCTATCTTCCCTCAATGGCCCTCGCTAAATACATGCTGGGTGAACAGACAACCTCTGTCCAGCCACTTCCTATCACCAACATTTTAAACTTGTTTAATAAAAAGCAAGCCCATGATCACCATGACGCTGCTTTGTCCTGAATTTTTCAGACCATTTCTAACTGAGCAACTCCCCAGCAGCCCCGCTCATCAGCCTGGTGTGTCCTCTGCTGGCCTTGGCTGCCCTATAGTTGAAACAGGCCCAGCTGTTCCTTTTCTGCAAGTTCAAGGAGGCACAGAAGGCTCTATCCCACGTGTTGACAATTATTCTCTCCAAATGTTGAAATTTCCAGTGATGTATACTTTTGATTGTTTTTCTTTTCTTTTTTTATCCTTGTCTTTTTGAGACAGGGTCTTGCTATGCAGTTCAGGCTGACCTTGAGCTCACTTTGTAGCCCAGGCTGGTCTCCAACTTGCAATGATCCTCCTGCCTCAGCCTTCTGAGTGATGCAATTACAGGCGTGCCCCACCACGCCTGGCCTTTTTTATTTTCTTTTTGCCTGTGTCTTGTCATAAGTAGCACATTTTGCATTCATGATCAAGAAGACCACAACAGGAAGAACTAGCCCTTCAAAACTAAAAATAAAATTAGATGGGAACATAGCCAAAATCATGCATTTGCCATCATGGCTCTAAAATGTGTGGCCCCAGGAATCCCAAGACCACGGGTACCCTTTTTTGCCTCTGAACACACGCCAGCCGAGGTGGCAATACCAGGTTCAGGACACAGAATAATGTCACTAGATAATCTGAAGACAATTAACAACAAACCAGAGCTACGTTCAAATAATCATTAAAGACACAGGTGGTTTACCAGATTTAAAAACAAAATCATGTTGACTCAACATGCTGGTTTTTTTTATTTTGCCTAATCAACAATCTGTACACAGCTTTGTGCCAATGTCTGTCCTATTTTAATACTTTTTTCCCCCTCTATTTAAGCAATGCACACTACATTTTTTCACCTTCTATGTTCAAATGGTGTAAGAGTGTATGGAACTGACGGTGCCACATTCATCCAAGTCCACAGGAAACACTGAACTCAACTACAAACATTAAGTGAGGCTTCCTCACCCTTGTCTTCTGATAGTGAAGACGAGAGTACTAATGTTAATTAAAGCCAACGCCTTTGAGGACCGACATTGGCTAAGTGCTGATCCAAGCACTTCAAGACATTCTGTACTCATTCAATCCTCCAAAAGGCAGTGATCCCTACTTTAAAAAAATAGAGGCACAGAGAAATCAACAAAGTAGCAGAAGGTCACACAGCAGTAAGTAGCAGGATGTGATGAATCCTGGCTCCAGGGTGTTCTCTTATACCACTGTAGCCACTGTCTCCTTGAGCGACCACTGGATGTCTTCTGTATTTGGAGAAGCTGCTTTCACTGGCCCCTAACTGCTCTATTCCTCCTTTGCTGCCTGAAAAACTCCTACTCAGCCTTCAAAATCCTATTTTAAGGAACTCTTTCATGATGCTCCCAAAAGAATTAATCATGCTCTACTTTCTATCCCCTATTTCTGTTAATGTACTATTTCAATAACATGTAAATAAATACATCTCTGCTGATTTGACTATGAGCTGTATGGGGAAAACAGCTGCGTCGAACTCATGCCTGAATTAATAAATAATCAAAACAAAGAATTTACAAATTTGAGACCTCCTAGGTGATTCACATTACAATATAACAGTCATTAAGTGCTTGTGCTTAGGATTATCAGCACTCCAAGTATTTTAGCTCACTGATCCTTACAACAGCCCCATAGGAAGGCACCAGCCTGGCCACCGCTTTGCAGGTATGGAAGCAAGAAAGTTGCAAACATTGTCCTCATTCACTATCAGTGTTGGTGAGTACCAGAATGTGAACACAGGGCTCATGCCTGCAGCTCTGGCTCCCTGCCTCCATGTCTCCAAGCTGGCTGAGCCAGGCTGGCACTAGTTCTGCCCATAAAGATGCCGCATGTACACATCTCTCTTTCTCCTTCACATTAAGAGGGGATAATCAATCACCTGAAGGACTTACGAGGATGGGATCCTGCCTACCTGGGATCACTGTGGCTGCCATACCAAAAACAGAGGGCTCAAAGACACACTGGGAGACTTAAAAGACAGAACAGCCTTTCCTTGCAGGGCTGGAGGTACGAAATCTGAATCAAAGTGTTGGCAGGGCAAGCTTCCTCCAAAACCTGTAGGAAAAGCCCCATTCTTGTTCTTCCAGTATCGGGTGGCCCCGGTACACCAGGCTCTGCTTCCATGTCCACAGGCCACACACCTGCTGAGCCTGTGTCACTGTCCTTCCGTGGCCTTCTCCCTGCATCACAGTCCAGATCTCTTCACACAGGGACATGCAGCACAACAGACTCAGGGCCCACCCTACTCCAGCATGACCTCACCTTAACATGATTACATCTGCAAAAAACCCTTCTCCTAGGGCCGGGGATTTAGCCCAGAGACACAGCGCCTGCCTGACGAGCATAAGGTTGTGAGTTCAATGCCTGGTACCAAAAAAAAAAAAAAAAAACAACACCCTTTTCCTAATAAGGTCACAGATTTTAGAAATTAGGACTTCCAGGTAATCATCTTTGGTGAAATATAATTCAACCTATAACAAATACCCCATCAAAAAATGACTCGAGGGCCAGGGATGTAGCTCAGTGGCACAGTGCCTGCATGGCAAGTGCAAGGTCATGAGTTCAATCCCCCCCCACACCCACACAAAAACAAAAAAGAAATGAAAAATGACTCTAGAGATACAGATAAGTGACTCAGTTTCCGCAATCAGTCAACCTTGAATGCAAGAGGTTTGAGGTTTCAAGGGTTTCCTTACAAGGTAATCAGAACACAAACAAAATGTAAATATATGTTATTTTTTGTTGTTGTTTTTTTGTTTTTTTTTCTAGTACTGGGAATTGAACTCATGACCTTCCAATTGCCAGGCAAGCACTGTGCCACTGAGCTAAATCCCCAGCCCCATGTAAATATACTTTAAATACATGAGAAACTGTATTATTAAAAAAATCCAAGTATCTCCCTAGAATGGAAGCCAGTTGATATATCAAAAAATTCGAAGTGCAATACTTATAAGCTGCTTACCTTCTCATGCTGCTTATTTATCAAGCATCCCCATTTCTCCCAGTAAGGCAACATCTTCAAATTTTGATCAATGAACAATAATTAAATAATACGGTCATAATCCATAACCATTCATATTTGGTTTTTTAAACTATTACTGACTCTTGGGGTATACAGCTAACAGATTACACCCAAACTTTAACTATTGTCATTTATTGGCTGTTTCCATCTTGCTTCTGGACGGTGCATGATGCTAGGCGAGGCTGTCAGTACAAGAAAGCCAAACAGGATGGAAGCAGACTACTGTGCCACCAAACCCTGGACTGGTCACGTCACAATTGTCTAGCCTACCTCTGAGGTCATGATAAGTTTCCCAGCTCTGGGATCCTGAGTACACAAGTATTCAAATAAAAGGGTGTGATTCAAATTCTTCCTAATGACAGATGCCCAATCCTTCCAGAGTGTCGTGCCACACTCGAGCATCCACTTTTCATTAACTGTACTGCACCCATCTATGCATCAAGAGAAACATCATTCTCCAAGCACTGGCCTCTGCCTTGCTCTGTACGCCAAGGAAGCAACCAGAAATCTCCACAACAGACTGGTAATTGTTAGTCAACCCACTGCTGTGGTGAAGACTACTACATAGTGGCTCTGAGCAAAAATTAAATTAACCAATTGGCTTTCCATGTTTACTTGTGAGTCTGTCCAAGGCCTAGGCCCCTTGACTGGAGAGGGGTGGTAGACTCATAGTAAGTGAACCTCTGTGAGTCACTGCTCCCCACTGAGGCCTGTAATGGCAGGTGAAGCCTTGCACCTCAAAGAACAAGACAAGGTCACAGCCAGGGATAACGGACTTCAACCTCAATTAACTAGATAAAGACTAGATTAATAGATCAAGACTGTAGCTCAATTAATAGATAAAGACTGTAGCTGCAGGTATCTCACTCCTGGGTGGAGACCTTCCTGGAGATAACATAGTTCTCCTAAAGTAACTTCAGGTCTTACTTGGAGAAGACCTTGCGGGATTTCTGCCTTTTTTCACTATTCCCCTCCCTGGTTTTGATAACTAAATAAATACAGGCTGCCAAGAGAAGATGTTTGTCTTAGCTCCCAAAGAATCTCAAATTCTGTTAGAGGGTTTTGATCCTCCTGGAGCCCTAAAATCGTACTACTTGACTTATTTAAGCCTTTGCCATACACATGTTTCAGAAATTGTGGGCCTAATCAGTCCACAATAACTAAGGGATAATACTAAGCTCACGGCTTGTCTTTGAAATGACTTCGTGGGCTAACATCATAGATACTGAGTCTAATGAATCCATGAGACCTTCATCACCCGGATGATGAGAAGCACCACATAAGCTCCACTTACGTATCAAAATGCAACATTCAAGTCCAATGGAACACAGCACAGAGTTGGGCAAAGTAAACATTGTGGGATCACGGTATTTCCTAAAATCAAATGCTTGGTCTGAAATTAGATCTGCAGTCCTGCACTCCATCAATTACCCTGACCCAAACCAAAGAGGAAGTACTATCAGGTTATTCCAACGGACAATTCAACAATTTAGAACAAATTAAATGACCTATAAAAAAAAAAACTAAAGTTACAGCCTTATTCTACAAAATGACCATAATTAACATGGAATAATTTAACAAGGAAATTTCTATCTCACTAGTACTCTACATTAAAATGCAATTTTCAGACTAATATATTTACAGAACATTTTGAGCCCACCAGTTGCTCTCCCCTGGAGGCTGGAGCTCATCCTTTGTAATTATACTGAGCACAATCTCAGGACAGAATGCTCAGTGATTACAGAAATACCTGATCTTTTCCTAAAGATAACAGCACAATATAGTTAGTTATACTCTTTAAATCTACAGATTGTGCAGAAATTTTCTGTGTTTCAAAAAGGGATCAGGAAAAAAAAATGCAAAAGCAGCTACAATTACTACCAAACACAGTAACTGCCTCTGAAATGATCTTCCTCACCACAGTCAGTGCTTAAGACACTAACCTCCTGGGGAATTCCTGTTTTGCAATGGACTAGCTCTTGTCTTAGGAAAATAATACACGTGCGCGCACGTGTGTGTGTCGGACGTTCATATTAACGGAGCGCCTTCTCCCTTGAAAGCTCTGTCCCTTTATAATCCTTCTCCATTCCCCCAGCTCACCATCTGCTCTGCTGTGTGCCCTTGGATAACCTTGGTAAGCCTCAGCTTCCCCATCTGTATTTAAGGATTAGATCATATCCCTCTCATAGAGACAGAGATAATCCACGGGCAGCATTCATCAGAGCAACAGCTGTCTCACAGTAAGTGCTCAATAAATGTGCACTCTCGTAACTCTTCTAGGGTCCTCACCTGCAGGTGAGGAAAAGGACTTATTTAGGGTTATTACGGTAGTCAAGTGTGAACCAGCATCAAAGCTGCCAGTCTGCAAGCCTTCCAAGTCTGTCCAATTATAATGCAGTATCAAACACAGAGGACAGTCATCTATATTCTCCGAATAAAAGGGAGAGTAATCAAAACCAGAACCATGCAATTGTATAAATGGCATATTAAAAATCTTTCTCCTTCAACTTTTTTTAAAGAATCTCATTTTAAAAATGTTTTAATCCTGCTGGGTGTGGTGATACACACCTGTAATCCCAGCATTTGGGAGAATGATGCAGGAGGAACAATGTGAGTTGAAGGCCAGCCTGAGCTACATAGCAAGAACCTGTCTCAAAATAAAAAGTTTTAACCCTAAATAATATGTAAGTTCTTTTTTATAAAGGATCATTTTCCGTAGGACAATAACAAATGTAGAATTAATTTAGAAGGCTTCCTCATCCTAATGACCATTTCCAAAATAGGAAATCAAGGAAGTAACTATGTATCTTGAGCACCGCTCTACACAGCAAGCATTTTCATATGGTACCACAGCAAACGCTCCCAACAGCACAGTCAGGTAAAAATTCACATCGATATTTTACAGTTGGGGAAACTGGCCCAGGAAGAAAAGTCACCTACCCCGGACACTCACCAATATTCACCTCTCCGAGGACGACCTGAATGTAAACCCAGCTCTGCAGCTGAAGCCCTTGCTTTCTTTAGAACAACACAGATAAAATTCAGGCTTCCTGCACTCTTGGCTTTAGGGGTACACTCACCAGAGCAAGTGAGAAATGTATCAGTTATTGAGGATGTCCGGACAGTGATTCCTTTTAACCAAATGAGTTCTCAAAGAAGTCAGGAATAGCCGGGCATGGTGGCGCACACCTGTAATCCCAGCACTCGGGAGGCTGAGGCAAGAGGATCGTTGGGAGTTCGAGGCCAGCCTGGGCTACAAAGTGAGCTCAAGACCAGCCTGAACTGCATTGGAGACACTGTCTCAAAAAGACAAAAAAATGAAATAAAGTAAAATAAAATAAAATAAAAGAAGTCAGTAATAAACATGGCCAAAAATATCCCCCCCTGAAGTCATACCCAATTCACAGTTCAAAGCTAGTCTGGAGGAGTGTTATTTTCATGCAAAAAGAAGCACTTAAAGGCAGGAACTTGGTGTCAAGTTCAGGGGAGGGGCACCACCAACCCTTGGAGCTGCCAGTTCAACAGCAGATTGCCCGAGGCTACAACATGGTTCCAGGAGTTTCAGCCCAGGGTAGATTAACTCCTCCTTGGACTTTACCTGTTTCATCATCTTCAGGTGTGCGATTCTATGGTATTAAGCACATCTACATTGTTGTGCAACAGTCACCCCCATCCATCTTCCAAATTTTCCTTCCCATCTGAAACCCTTTACTTGTTAAACTACAGTTTCCCATCACTCCTGGCCCCACCCTCTGGCAACTAACATTCTACTTTCTGCCTCTGTGACTTGATTCTACATACTGTATCTCGGGGCAATCACACAGTACTGGACCTTTTGTGACTGATTTATTTCTCTTAGCATAACACCCCTTCTCTTATTCATACTTAGTCTCCTTGTAGAAACACAATCCTGAATGCACATCCTTTAGATGAAACAGAATGAATAAATGAGAATGTCTCTCCTCTTTTACACAAGCTGGATATAAAAGCACTAAAGAAGCTTAAGAAGGAAGAAGATAAAGAGCCGCCTCTCAAGGAATCACATTATTTTCCCATGTATCCATCTTCTAATGTATGCAAAGTTTACACCATCACATCACACTGTAACATTCAACGCTAACATCATATCACATTCTTCACCTTAACCATCTATCAAAATGATGCACTGTAAGCCTTTCAAAAATTACCTTTCAAGGTCAACACTAAGGAAAACTAAAGGTGCTTTAAGGAAAACCTGCACCCACCCCCAACTCTCCCATTATACCTATAAAGAAAAACTTCCTTAGGTGTCACTGATAGAAAGAAACTGCTCTTGGCAAGGTGGCATTGTATTAATAGTTGGTGCTGCAGAAAGAAGGCAACACCTTCACAAACGTTCATACAGAAAGAAATGTTAAGGAATATGGAGAAGGACATTCTTTGATTAGAAAGCACTGAGGACACACAATGATTTGTTTATTGTTGCAGAAACGAACTGAAACCTTTCACCTGAAGATAAGAGTGTATTTGAATTGCAGGAGATCCCTATTTTTCAGTCTTGCCATGCACTGTAAAAATTAATGGGAAGTAAGGACTGTGACTGTAGTGGACTGATAACTAGTGGTCAACTTATAAGCCCCGGCTAAACTGAGTAAGCGTGGCGCTGGGTGTGGGAGGCCCACCTGGGCATTGTTGCCAGCAGTATAAGAGGCAGAATTGGAGAAGCATAATGCTTTAATTACTAAAACATCTGGTATCTGCCCATATGTACTAGCTACGCCCTTGGTTCTTGTACAATAAAAGGTGACGGAGATTGATAATCGGGGCTGCAGTCTGAGAGGCTGTAAACCCCCAGATCCCAGACTTTTGCCTCTCGTTTTTTCTTATCTCTCTTACTTTTTCTATTCATCCGCGGGCACCTCGTTCTCAGGACCTGTCACCCTGGGTAGAACAACAAAGGAAAATTTCATATCAACTCGGACACAGCCATCTATCCCACTATTATCCCTCTCAACAGAAAACAGCACAACAGCTTCTAATGAAAATCCTGTTTTCTTTACAGGAAATAAAGATAATAATGCCACAAATCAACGTTCTCCTCTGGTTTTGGTTTTTGTTTTTTATTGGTTTTTCTTGCAACCCACATGTTCTCAGAATCAAGAGAGAAAAAAAGATAAAAATTCAATAAGACACTACCTCTTATTTTTGTTTCATACATCTACTTGCAGCTTGTAAAATAACAGCAGGATCTAGTGCTAGTAAAGGAAAATGATTTAAATTAAAATCAAATTCAAGTCAGCAGGAGATGACTTTGATCATGAGAGAATGATACTTAAGTTGATAGAATGCAAGACTTCCTTTATTTATTTTAGTACAAATAACCTCAAGTTCTGGAAAAAGGCATTTTTAGAACATGACACTGACCCAACTGCTAAGTCTCATGAATCAAAGCAGTGAGTGTGAATTTTGTAGCAGCACCACTCATATATTTTCTGCTTAAATCACTGGAATTCTTTCTACCTGAATGTAGGACTTTTGGTCTTCCGAGCTTTGGGTCATGGAGACCCTGCCTCTAGTAATGGTATACAACATATTCATCATTCATGCTGGATTTCCCATCATTTTAGAGAGAGCACAAACACTATAAAAATAGAGTACTTCAATCGAGGGGACCCAAAAGCACCAATCAATCGGTATTTGAGGTTCATGTTCCTAAAACTAGAAGGAACCTCCAGGGGCCCCAACCAGGGCTGGAGCCCGAATCCCCCTTGTGTGCACTGTTGCGTGGGCCGTGCGATCTGCCCCAGCTCCTTTCACCCTCTTCTCAGCCAAGCCTCCTGCGTCCATCTGGGAATTCCCTGACAACTGGGCCAGAGGCTCTTTTGCTTTATCTATTCTACTTTAATAAATGTTATTTTCAAAGAGATGCACTCTGGGCTTTCTTGCAAATGAAAATTTTCAGTGAATTTATTATCCCACCTTGTTCCTCCCCTAGCTTGCTGTGCCATGTAAGACCCATAAAGATATCAGAGAACAAATCTCTCCACGAAGAGAGACCTAGTCAGCATGCTGACTTCAGGAAGGGCCAAATCTAAAACATGCATCAACTGAGAGTAAGCCTGAAAGCCCATCCATTAATTGTGATTAAGATTCCAAAACAACAAAAAGCCAGAACAGTGTTAACCAATTCTGACTATAAATGCATTTCTCTCAAACCTAATGTTCATCTTTAGCGAATCCAAAAGGTCTCTTGTCTTTGCCCTGCCATCACTGTGGATAACTGACACCTAAAGAATGTCTGAATACCCTAAAGAAGAGAGAATGAAGCCATAATTTGAATAATTCAAGTCCAAAATCACTGTTAAGTAAGGCTAAAGCAAGATGTAGAAAAACTTTAAAACACATGACACTAGTTCAGTGATGGCAAACCTTTTAGAGCTGTTTGTGATACAAACAGCCCACTGTGGCACGCGTGCCATAGGTTCCCCATCACTACATTGGAATCAGACCCTCCCTGCACATAGCACATAAGCAAAGACCTCTTTGGTTCTAAACACTATTCATCATTGGGGCCAAACCACTGGAACTGATAACTGAGCACAGGGCCTGACTAAAAATTAACATGAGAGGCTAAAAGAATTGGCAACCCTCTGCAAAGATCAGGCCCCGTCCTGGGTGCAATGTGAACCAGGGTCATTGCAAATGTGGTCTCCAGCCTAGCATCATCATCATCACCTAGGAAACCACTAGAAAAGCAAACTTTCATCAGGCCATACCACAAGCCAACTAAAATCAGAAACTGAGGCCCCATAGGATGAATTTTCACAAGTGCTTCTAATGCATACTGAGGTAGACAATGACTAGGGTACTGCCTAAAGAAGGACCAAAAGTCAGGCAGATAAAAAACAGGTAGTAGGAACAAGTACAAGAGACAGGAACACAGCCGAGAAATGCCCAGCACCAGAGAAAACTTAGCATGCTGTAAGAAGAGTGGGGCATAAGCTGGAAAACAGATCGTGAAGGTGTTAGGAGCAGTACCAAGGAGCAGGAGCCTCACCCTGAGGATGATAAGCAGCCTCTGAAGGAGGGGATGGGCCTGCAGAGGACCACAAATCACCTTGGATGCAATGCAGAAAAGAAACAGAAACCATGGTGAAGGTAACTGCATATTTTGTGGTGAGAGGTGACGGTGGTGGGAAGGGAAGCAGAGGCTGCTGGGAATGGCAGGGCTCTGCACAGGAGCAGGAGCGCCATGGTGCCTTAGGCCACTGCAGAAATACAGATGTCAGGCACAGGTGCACTACAGGACAAGCCAAGCATTGCTCTGCCTCACCCAAACCTCGAGAGCACACCTTCCACCTGAGCAGGGGTAGGCGCTGGGCTGGGGAGCCGTGAGTACCTCTCCCCATAACACCCACTGCGGCGCATGGTAATCTTCTATAGCTGTCAGCAGTTCTCTCTAGACCAAGAGCTCTGAGCAGGCATTGGCATCCTGGTCAGTTTCCATGTGCAGCATTTGGAACAGTGCCCAGTCGGTGGGAAGCCAAACTGAATGAAGGCAGCAGGACAAGCCAGAAAGCCACTGGAGGCCTCTGCTCTCATTCAGGGAACAGGGGACAGTGTCTTTGTGAAGGAATTAGGAAAACAAAGCAAACTGAACTTCTTAATTTCTCTCGAGTCTGTCAATACCACCCAACACACTGGATGGAACTTTCCACGTCAATTATGTAATGAAAATTTAACAGTAAATTTGAACTGCTGAATAGTTTCCACAAAAGCTTATCTCCCCACGGAATGTCACACAGGACCAGAGTAAACACCTTAATATATGAAAATGTGACACACCGCTAGGCCACAGAGAGACTACCACCTAACTGATATGACAGGGTGGCCTTCTTTTTGTTTTTGGAATAACTGCAAAACCTCAAAGCAGAGGATGGAGACGTTTCAAATCTCACTGACATCGTCTACATCTCTGCTTTGATTTTTAGAAATGATTCCTGGCAGGCAGTTAATGTTGTGACCCAATTACAGGGTATTTTGGAAGTAGTAGGCACCTAAATGGAGGCGGAGCTGGTAGGCGTCGAGGGAAGAGTTAGTTGCAAGCAGGCACTACCACCTGCCTCTCAACCCTGAATTTTATAGAGGGGGGAGTGTGACAATCAGGAAGGAATGCAACATCTTCCCTGACCTGCTTCCCGCTTTCTCACCATTCCCAAAATAGAACTAAGGAAAATCACAAATATAATTCTCAGCCCTCGAGGGGAAGGGCATAAATTTGGGTCTCTGGGAAACAAAGGATGAAAGCCACGGCTATTGAAAATCCTAGAATCAAGAGGTGGGGACAGTGGGAAAATAAAACCACTGGACACAAAGGAACCCGAGAAACACCAAAACAGTAGCCAATTCTTCCACCAAAGTACAAAGAGGAGGTGCTACAAGCTTGGCTGCCCTGGATTCTCCAAATGCCGACTCTTTAGCTCAAAAGGCTTAATTTTTCTTTAAAACTAAAGATAATAATGATGGTGAAGGTCTTGCTTCATACCAAGTATTGTTCTGAGCCCTTATCATGTATTAATTCATGAAATCAACTACCATATTTTACAGGCACCATTAACATTCCTATATGCTGGTAAGGAAATAGAGACACTGTGTGATCCTGTTATCCAAGTAGAATTTTACGATCTCTGGTCACGCAGCTATTAATTGCAGAGCAGTATTACAACCTGAAGAATCTGGTCCTTTTTCTTTTTTTGGCACTGGGATTTGAATTCACGACCTCACGCTTGCCAGGCAGGCACTATGCTGCTGGGCTATATCCCTGGCCCTAAGAATCCGGTCCTTAACCACCAAAGCCATACACCCGCCAACAGGGCTACTCTCTGTGTACACTGCAGAATGTTTAGCAGCACCCTTGGTCTCCATCTGTAGTTGCCAGCAGCTATCTCTCCACAGTCATGACAAAGTATCTCCAGGCATTGCCAAGTAAGTCCGGAAGGGCAAAGCTGCCCCCTTTCAGAACCAGTGCTATAGAGATTTAAAAACCAAATCCCTAAGCTCTCATAGAAGGAGTGGCAAATCCCAACTGCTGAGTAGAAGGAACACGCTACAAAAATTCCACTAAGTCAAGGAAGGATGAGGGAAAAGGAGATGGCTGGAGGGCTTTCTGCGTGGGGATTGTGCCCTTGAGTCAGTCACTATGACTCCTCTTCCAGGAAGCCTCCCTACTCTTGCAGAGTGAGGTCAGCTCTCTTCCTGTCCACTCTCACAAGGCCTCCCCCACATGCCTCTACTGTAGCTCCTCAGCACCTCCACTGCAGCTCTGGCACCCTCCTCTCTGTCCTCCTGGGTTTGACACAGTGCCTGGCGTAAACTATGTACTCAATAAACATTTGCTGAGCAAAAGAATGAACAAATGAGGCTGAGGCTCCTGGGTGCCATCAAATGAATGTCTCCCCTCACTAATGACCTGGAAAAGGCATGAATAAAACTTGGCTCCTGGGGAACGTAAGAGGGTTCTGCTCAGACGACTGGACAATTCTGAGGCTGCCTAAGTGCTTCCCAAGTATCAACACACCTGAGTCCACTGAGAGTTCTGATCATGTCTCAGCTCTGTCTATAAATTTAACTGTAAAATGAATCAACTCAAAAAAAAAAAAAAAAACCTAATTCATGGTAAGGAAATTCTAATTTATTCGCTTCTACCCACAAACAGGACTGCCAGGTAATTTTCAATGTCACAGATCAATTGACTGCAGAAACCAAGTAAGGATCAGAAGGTAAGAACAGAGCAAGCAGCAAAGAGCAGACAGGAGGCTTCCAGGGAGACGCCCCATCATCCAGCCTGGTAGAGTCCCCTCTCCAGACCCAACACTGTGGCAGCCAGGAAGAAGTCTCAGGCCAGCCACGGGACTGCCAGAGAGGCCCTGCAAGCCTCATCAGAAGCTCTGTCTCCCAACAATGCGTCACAATTAGCATGTGACAACTAATCAGACTCCTCTGTGTTATATGACAGAAAAATTCTAGACTAGAGTCTGCCCAGATAGATTCAACAGAGCAATCCCTAGTTTCAGGCACATTTGTAAATTTTATTTGGATCCCACAATTCAACCTGTGTTCAGATTAAAAATATGCAGCAGGGCCACAATGTAGAGGAAAGAGCTCCACCACTAAATAGGAAAATTCAGGTTAAATGTCCATATTGAAAATGGACAAAAGGAGAAATTTTCACCTTTACCCCAAATGATGAATTTAAGAAAGTTCACAGAAATAATAAGGCTATAGGATTTGTTTAAGGCCTGGGCAAGTCTTTTAAATTTTCTGAGCGATGGCTTGTTTCCTCAGTTACAAAACGAGAAATTAAAGGTATTGATGTGCTTCTTGCCTGGTACCAGGCACACAGCTGGCCCTTAATTAAGGAGTCACTATGACTCCTCTTCCAGTTGCCTGGCAACCCATAGGGCTCCTCAGTATTGATGACAGTTTGGGGACAAGCACTGCTGCTCTCTGTGCTACCTTAGTAAAAAGGTCCTCCATGTTTTTAATCTCTAAAATGGGAACAGCACCAGTTTATTTTTGTAAGATTTAGTGGCACAATAATAAAGTTCTTAGCACAAAGTAATAGCTCTACAACAATATTAATATTACAATCAACGATACAGACATGACTAAGCTCAGATTTTTGAAGTACTATCAGAACACACATTATTTACTTTCTTAAACTATTACTTAAAACTCAGAAATAACTGTTTTCTTTTTTCACTTTCTCCTTGCCCCCCCAAAACAACCAAAACTAACGGTGAACAGCAGCAGTTCTACAGACAAACTCTTCTTGAGCTTCCTCTAGCCATTCCAGGCTCACACTGGATGGCATGATATTGCAAAGGTCCAGACCAAGCAAACTATCACACAACACTTGGTTCTAGGGCTTTGAACAGCATTTCCTAGAAGCACAACTCTGAATTGCTAAAGCATGTTGTTTTGGCAGAAAGAAGCCTGCATACAAAGAAACGAACGCCAAGATAAGTCTCTCAGACTGCCTGCTGAAGTTCACCTTTCACTCATTTGCCCTCTCTGCTCTCTCAGACCCTCATTTTTCATCTTGGCACTTTTTTGCCATCCTGAGGCTATAATTCAAAAATACTCTTCCCCATGGCACTTTCAAAATGAGTTCCTTTGCAGCTCCTGAGAGTCTGAGCCTCTCCCCGTGACTTCACCTTCCTGGAAGGCACAGGGACCCCTGCAGCCCACCCACAAGCTCCACACTTTGGCCTGAGCCCCAGCATTCAACTCAATCCTTCGGGCAAGCTCTTTGCAGCTAAGGTCCACAGTCTTAGACTTACCAATTTCATGGACCATTAAGCTGCCAAATGAAAATACTCCCATCACTTCATAAAAGAACCTTCCAAAAATCGGGTAGGTATAATCTCACGAAAGAGGACACATCTTTGTATTTGAACTCTAATGAAATAGTCACTGTATTACTATCATCACAGTGATGAGGACAAGAAAACAACAGGCAATGGCCCCGAGGCCTAGCACTGTGCTTTCTGTATAACTTTTTACCTATGTAGAACTACTAGTTACTTCTTACACTCTGTAGAAATTAAGATCTGATGTACAGGACAGCAATTTTGGAAATGCCACATTCTCTACCCCTGGCAATGCCAAGCCTGCCTTCTTCAACAATGGCACTCCCCTTTACTCTGTGGAACTCTGAGAATTCCCTCCAATCTCTTTCTCTGGAATGTATGCTTTTCCTTTTAGCTCAATTCCAATACTCCAGTTTTTTAGTTAAAAAAAATATACTCTTCAAAAGCGCCTCCCTGGCAAGCGCAAGGTCGTGAGTTCGGTTCCCGGTACCGGAGAAAAACCAAAAAAAAAAAAAAAAATACTCTTCCTCCCACCCCAAGCATTCCTGAAGCATACTTGCCAGTAGAATGCTACTTCAAAAACTTCAGGTATTGCCTGGCAGACAAAATTTTGCAACATTTTCAAAAGAGGAAAAGAACAAAAATGATTAATTTCAGTTACAACCTGAAACTGGTTCAGTTACAACCACTGTCCAGTCATTAACAAACATTAAACAAGAACTCTAATCCATATACCCATACCATCCACTTTCTCCACGTTCTCTCACCTTTGTTCCTATGAATCTATGCATTTTATTTACCAATAAATTGTACAATGGGATTTCTGATGATAAAAATAATATATGTCCATAACAGAAGACTCAGATTCAAACATTACAGAAATCGATAATGCACAAAGAGAATGTGTCCTATAACTCTACTCCCAAAGACCTCCAAAGCCTTTTAACTGATCCAGGCTTCCTAGTTCTTGCCAAATGACAATGAGTTGACCTCCTCTCCCCAAATCAACACAGATCTACCCCACTCTCCTATCTTATAGTTCTCCCCTAGTGTTTGGAATTATTGGCCCATCTTAACAGGGCTCCAGGAATCCTGGAGCCTAGTTATGATCAGAAGCACTAGAGTCACTGTCCACTTACTGTCTGCTACTTAAACAGGGTAAGAACCCCTGCGACCCCTTACCTTATTCCTTAAAGGTTAATGAGGCTAAGTACTGCCAGCATCCATAAAGCAATGTGCACTGAAAACACTGAAGAGGATTGGTTTCCTTTGCTCTCTGCCCCATCATCTTAGCCTGGGGGAAGGGGGAAGGGGTGGTGATCCCACCAATGATATCACCCAGATGCATCCACACAGTCTCTCCTGCTACTTCAGCAGCTAACCCCAGGCACATACCCAACTGTGCTAGCGTTAGGTGACAATGACAATCTTATTCCAGAGACCAAATGCTGCACTTAAGTCTCCCCTCAGAAGATGCTATAAAAGTGCCAACCAGGTATGGCAGCATGTGCCTGTAATCTCAGCACTCTGGGAGGCAGGAGGAAAACAAATTTAACTCCAGCCTGGGCAACTTAGCAATTTTGGGAGACCCTGCCTCAAAATAAAAAAGTGCTAAAGATGTAGCTAGGTGTAAAGATTCTGAGTTCAATTCCTAGTATGACAACCCTGCTCCCAAAGTTTCAAATATGCTTTACCCAAATCTAAATCTATCCTATCTACAGCCTAGACTGACAGGACCACAGAGTTAATTTTATGACAACCAGTTTATAAAAGGTGGATAGGAATTGGCCCAAAAACGAGGCCTACTGGCCAAAGCAGTAATAACAGGATAGGTTTGGGAAACACAGAATCACTTAAGGCTCTAAGTAAAGTACTCCCTCCCCAAATCGCAGCACCACAGACCTCTGGACTAGGAAAAGAAGGACCAGGTAGATACCCGGAGGGTACATTCTACTGCAGCTCTCTCTTTACAGATGTGGAAACTGAGGCCAGAAAAGTGAATTGACTTTTCCAACATCACCCACTGAATGAAAGGAGTGAAGGAGTGAGACCTAGGAGGCAAGTCTTTGGAGCCTATACTTGGTGGTCTTTCCATCCAACCACACCAAATCCTTAATTATATAATCTGTTATTGTAATTACCATTTCAGCTGAAAGACAGGCCATCACCGCTTATCAACATGAAATATATGCACCAATAACACATTTAAATTGAAGTGGTAACCTGGGTTTATTTTCCTTACATTTATTTTTATTTGCCAGCAGTACAACATTGCTGAAAATAGATGAACACCAAAACAGTTTTTAAAATATGATGGAAGCTTCTTTAAAACATTCAAATCATTTTGAAGACATGCTGTTTCAATCAAATCTAATCCTAAATAACAAATCGAAGATGTTTTGCAAGAGAATGCTTACTGAATAATAATGGAACTCTTATGGTTTGTGTCTAGATGTCCTCTCAAAGCCTCATACAGTCATGGGGTGGGCTATTCATGGTCCAATGCTGGGATTATGGGTGTGAGTGCTACACCAGCCCTGGGGAGGGCAACCTGCATTCAACATAAGGAAGGAAAAGAGGCTTGCTCTCTCTCCTCCCCTTTTTGCTCATTGCTTTTGCTGTCTCCCTCCAACATAAACTGTTGCCCTCTGCCATGTGCCACCCTGCCTTGGAGCCAGCTGAGTATGGACAGAAACCTCCACAAACTGTGAGCTAAATAAAACTTTCCTTTAACTTTGGGCATCAGGTATTTTGTCTCAGCAATGAGGGAAAAAGTAAGTAAGACAGGAACTAATTGAAAATATTTTCCTATTAGATAAATCTTTAAAGTTAGATTTCTGTGGAATCAGAAAGAGTGGTGAGCCTTCAAAGCTATTCTTGAGCAGGTAATATCTATGCAAAGATGCTGACAACATAAGATAGTATATGTACAGAGCTTAGTATCAGTCCTGACACATAATAAGCATTGAACGAATGCCAGTTTCCTTACCCCAGGGAAAAAAAAGTGTCACCCACATAACTAGTAATAACTTACTGCAGTACTTTCTTAATAGTCTGTCTATACTCTTGGAAACCTTAAAATGATACATCACAGGGATATTAACTATCCCTGAAGTGTAACTGAAAAAAGCATAGAGACATAACGTTCCACTTTCCTTAAGACAATAAATGTAGATATCCAGTAATCAGGGTAATTACATAACACTATTTCTAATAACATGGTAAGGCATGTTTCCAGCAGTAATTCTTGCTGTAACAGGAAAACTAATTCATTGTTGTTTTTCTGGTGGCAAGATAAGAAGTCATCAAATAGTTAAAACATAGCATACAAAGTAACAGTTTTAAAATGCTACATGTCTGCACATTTGGATCTATGTAATGTGTAAGTCTTTTTCCCAAATAATGTTGTAGTCAGCATTCATATTACTCTAGTTAAGAGTAAAATGCTACTCTGCTACATTACCACTTCATAGTGTGTCAGAAAGCAGGATCCTTCTGGCTCCTTAGAGGTGAACTACTCAGTTAAAGGTATCTATTTAAAGAAAGAACAAAAGTAAAGAAGTAAGCACCTTCCTTGGAAAGGATCTCACCCTAAGAGTCCTTTCTCTGACTCTGTGCAGAATGAAGGGACATAAATACACCCTCATTATGAGGACTTTTTGGAGTTATCTACCACATCCATGACAAAAGGACCGCAACAGAAATCTGGCAACAGTACTGTCCCCCTCCTGGAGAATGTCCCATAGTGCACTACTGCCACCTGTGTTCTCCTGCATTTCCCCCCATGGAAGATCCCCATTCTCATGACAAATGTCATCCTTTCAAAAGGATGTCATTTCCAGGATTCTGCAAGCTCTGACAAACAACTGTTGAACAAACACTGCTTTCAAGCTACAAACTGAAAGATACCTAGGTTCATAAAGAAACACGCTTTTAAGGGCTGTCTGTTAGTCCAGCAACACAAATTCCCATAGTTATTATCTCGGCCATCTGAGGACACCATTCGAAATCCATGACAAGAAAAAAAAAAAAAACAATGATTTAAGACAGCAAGCGAAATGCAAAACAACAGATCAGATGCCGCTGTTTGTTCTTAAATCAGTGAAATGTGAAAACAAATGACAAAACGATGCCAGCCTCACAAAGTTTACTCATTTCTTGGAATTCAGATGCCACTACTCATATCCTGTTAGGTTTTTTACTGAAGTCATCAGGCACAATGCACTGCCAGGGACCGAGGAAATCCTTACAACTCCCCTCTAGCCTACCTTCCCGCACTGACCTAATTCTCCTCTCTATTTTGGCCCTCTCCATCCAAAATCGCTGTGACAGTCGTGGCTCTAAACTGTGCAGAACTTGACTCCAAAGCTGTCCCAACTCAAGGTTTGATTTCTCGGACAAATTTTTAATTCAAGTCCTACGCTCCCTCGCCCTTCACCCCCGGCCCTGGGTTCTAGACTGCCTCAGGGCCGCGGCGACCACCTTTGTTTCTGTGGGACTCCGCATCCCTCCCTCTGTCCAGTACTGTTGTCGTCGCGCAAATGTCATTCCTCGCGTCCAACCCTCCATTCCTCCCGGCGGGCAGCGGAGGGGCTTCTAGAACCCAGGGGCCAGCTTTCCTGACTCGGCTCCCTGCGCACAGCCATTTTCTAGGCTCTCCCTGCCTACGGAGGGAGGATGAACTTTTTTCCTTTCCATCTGTAGGCACCGAGTCTCTGAAACCCCACAGAAGCCGGCCCCGTCTCCAACTCGCCGGCAGGAACGCGCAGCCGCCGGGGAGGGAGCGCCCAGCCGCACCGCGGAGGCCGGTGCCAGGGCCAGGGGGTGTGCGCTCTTCGCCGCCCGCGCCCACCCTCGCCACCGCTCCGCAGCCCTCACCCGGCGCGCCCCCTGCGACCCTGGCTTCCCTACGCCGGGCCAAGCCAAGCCCGGGCAGCTGCGGGAGCGAGGGCGCGGGGAAGCAGAAGCGATGCAAGTCAAGGAGCGAGCCCGCAGTCGCCGCGCCACCGGCCTGCAGCG
>NW_004955443.1:6448713-6450443 GCF_000276665.1 Chinchilla lanigera | reverse complement strand
GGCGGAGGGGGCGGGCCGCGCTCCCACGGCGACCCCTGCAGGTGGAGGCTGCGGGGCGGTCGGCGCGCACGCGCCCAAGCTCGCCGAGAAAGGCAGTGGGTGCCCCGGTGAGACCCAAAGTCTGGGGTGGCGGTGCAGCCCGGGTGTCCCCTCCATGTGGCCTGGCGTCACTCTGCATCAAAAGGCAGTTGGGTAACCTTATCCCTGATTTGTCTTTTCTCCCACACGTCTGCGATCCTTACAATGGGAAAATGTCCCCAGATGAGAGCTGCCCACACCCAGCAGGCTAGCGAAAGTTAGTGGGCTAGTGGGCGAGACCTACTCGATATTTCTGCCTGCACACCCCTTCCCCTCAGGCCTGCACCCCGCCCCCACCCCAATCGCGCGCCACTCCATCTGAAAATCACAGCAAGATGAGCCAGGGGAGAAACACACCTGCAGAAAGGAAAAGCATAATTTCCTTTCCACTCCCAGTAGTTTATCTATAGCCCCATTTGTGCGTGGGCAAGCAAGGTCCTGATAGGAGTGGATTACTCAGTAAGTGGTAAGCAGTATTCTGCCCCACTCTCCCCGAATGGTGTCCTTGAAGGATGTGGAGGTTGCGCTTCTCCGAGGCAGCAATCATCACACTGGAGCCTGGGTCAGCCCCGGTGGCGGGACTTGCTAAACGGACTGCGGGGTCCCCTTTTCCTGTGGTGGGGCGGGAGCAGCTGTGTGTGTAACAAGATCACAGCACATCCTGATGCTGCTAGTCTAAGGAGTGCACCTTGGGAACTCTGTGTGTACACAGGCAGCTCTACCTACCATCTCCTTAGGAGAGATAATCCTAAGTGAATTGCAACCACAAAGTAACGACTCCTTCGTATTCTCTTGCCCGAATCTCCAAAATGCACTCTTTCCTCAAATAATAAATTCATTCCCCATCCTTTTTTATTCATGTATGAACTTTATGCAGTGAAAGTGAACACTTTTATTTCTTCGTACGTCATGAATTTATTAAGAATCTACAAGGTCTTGTTCTAGGCCTTGACATAGAAGTGGATTAAAGAGTCCTGGCCTGTGCCTTAATGGCGATGAGTCCAGCACTGCGACAGGCATCCATCACATGGTCAGCCTAGTTACCTCCAACATGAAACGCAATACAAGGTCCTAATGGTGCAAAAGGCGCCCATGCAGGTTGGAAGTGGGGTTGCTAGACACGGGGAGGGGTGTTCCTGGAGGAAAAGGGTTTCTGGCTTTTGCATCCTGTAACTTCGTTTATGAACCATTATTTCCCTCAGATCCAGCTCTAGGCTTTCTAGGACAGAAAAATGGCATGGCCCAGGAAAACCTGTAAATCTATGAAAGCGCTCGCTGGAGGTCGCGTCCCTGCACCCTAGGACCGGCCTAATGGGTCTGCGGAGCAGGGCACTCGATGGCCACAGTGTAGTTAGCCACTTGGGGAGAATATAGGCTCTGCTCGGAGAGCCTTGAGTCTGGGCTGCGTCCTTGAGACCCAGAGAGGACAGGAAATTCGTCTAAGACCACCCTGCCGTCATTAGCGGCCCGCCGGCTTCGGCGCAAGTCCTCTTCCTGCGCACTCCATTCCCTCGACCCCACCGCTCCCCGCAGATCCTCGGTGTCCCACTCTGTCGCCCCCTTTTCTCGGAGGCCTGGGGACAGCGTGTAACTCGCCACAGGGAGCAAACCCACCGGGGAGCCTGCGGCGGCTAGGCGGGCGGGGCGGGCGG
>NW_004955443.1:6437191-6448518 GCF_000276665.1 Chinchilla lanigera | reverse complement strand
GCGCTCCTCGCCGCCCGCTGGGTGCCGGGCGCTGGCTGCTTGCTGCGCTCTGCGCTCCCCGGGGTCGGGACGGCGCCTCTGGACTCGCAAAGCCCTCGGTGCCCCGAGTGGGGCGGGGGAGGCGGCCAGCGAGCGTCCGCTGTCGCGGGAGGAAGCTCCCTCGCGGGTGCGGAGAGACGGCGGGCCGGGCCGGCTTTCCACCTTCCCCTGCCTCCTTCCCTCCCGCCCTCCTTCCTTCCTCCCGCCGCCGCGGCGCTTCTCTCCTCTGCCGGAAGCGGCGCTCCCGGCAGCCGCGGGGCGGCTCTGCGGCGGCGACCTTGCACCGCGCTGTCCTGCTGTAGATAAGAGCTTGGTTCCTCCGTCCCTCACCAGTGAAGTTTACGAAGAAAAGCGTTTTTCATTTTGCCACCTCCTGCAGTTTTGATCTGTTGTGAGCTTCCCCCTTAATGCTGACTCACCCATGAATTGTTTTCTAAGGAAATTATTCCAAGGATATTCTAAGAGCATATTTTATAAAGCATGGGAGTAAACGCTGTGAACAGCGTATAAAAATTACTTCCGTGAGTCCCTTAAGGCCTAAGATCTTCCCTAAATGCCTGGGGGGCTGGGGAAGGGGGCAGATTAAAGGATTTGGGTGGGAAGAACTCTTACGTGACCATTCCAGAATCAAGTCTAGATCAACTCCTAGATTTTTCAAAGGACGTTCACCTCTCTGGCCCGGAAACATAGATAACTTTACTTAGATAAATCAGGCACAGGACTGGCACCGGAACCAGGATTTTTCTAAACTAACGGAGACAACAATGCAGACTGTATTAAAACGCTGTCTTTTAATGTAAATGTTACCCTGTACGAAATTGGTGGCAACAAAGGGGATCCTATTACTTGTCCCTACTTGTGAAGTCACTAGTCTTTAAATAGTCTTTGATCAACAACCTATCAGACTGCTTCTAAGGAACTCGAGGCATTATTTCAGTCAAAGCGGTATGAAGTTCTTCAAAACTATAAGAAATCAAGAAATCTTTTGTGGCCGCATTTAAAGCCTCTAGTGTTTTTATTCGGTCACACGGCATATGAGCTGTTTGCGGTTTAACCAAGGCACTTTAATGATCACAACAAAAAAGCGAGGTCAGATTTGCTTTGGTCATGTTTTAAAATACTTTAACAACATAGAAATCAAAAGGCAATACAAAAATAGCTGCAAAACTCACACTTACAATAAGATAATATCTTAAAAATAACTTCAGTACCTTACCTTTTTATTTTTGATGAATGTATACTTCTTTTTAGGGATGTTCTGACATTTAGAGAGCTAGGAAGATACCTTCTACTTCAGCAGAAATAGAATCGAGTAAATGTCAAAACACAGAGGTGCAAAGTACAAACTCATCACAGGGTGCTGGTTATAGAATAGCTAACTTTTACTGACTGTTTAACATGTGCCAGAGACTGGCAAAGTAGTTCGCTTAATCCTCACAACTACCCTATTGTTTTATTCCTGTTTTACCCCTGGGGAAAGTGAGGTTTCAGAGCGTGAAGTCACTCAAAGAAGACAGAGCAGAGATTGGCGGCAGAAGAGATTTGAACCCAGCACTTTGCCTGGAGCTTGTGGCCTTAAATAATACTCTACACAGAAAAATACAGAGAAAATGATTGATTTTTTTCTTGTTTCATATAAGAAAGTGGAGTATTTCCCTTACTGTCCTTCTAAGGATAACATCGGGCAAAATAAGACAGTGGTGCACACTATGAAAGAATTCCTGCTAACAAATTATGGTCCACAGGCTTAGAACCAATCTTGCCCACAGATAGGAGGCAGATGACCAAACAGTGGTTTTTGAGAGTGCCAACTAGACCCTTTCTCCATTGACTGCTCTGTGACTGGCTGGTTTTTCTAGTCCCAAGTTGTCTGATATAGTAGCCACTCATCATATATTTATTTAATTTGAAATTAGTTAAAATCAATCAGAAATAACATTTCAGTTCCTTGGTCATGCTAATTACATTTCACGTGCTCAGCAGCCCTATGGGTTAATTAATGACTACTGTCTTAGACAAAACAAATATAAAACATTTCCAGTATTGCAGAAAATTCTATTAGACAACACTGCTCTGGTCTTTTATACCAATAGTGCAAGGCTTTAATATCTCCTCTGACTGCACTATTCCTAGGAGAACGATGTATCTGTCTCCCTTCCTCCTGAATTTTACTTTTAGTTTCTCAAACCAAAATTCTTATCGAAGTGTGGACTGTTATCATGGAAAGAGTATGGGCTTCGGAGTTAAAGCATTATTTCCCATCCCACCCCTCAGCAGCTGTGTAACTTGGGGCAAGATAATCTTTGTGGACCTCATTTTTTACCTGTAAAATGGGCCTCTTCATGTTTACATCATGGGTTTCTTTAGGAGCAAATAAAATAGCATCTGTAAAGCTTCTAGTGGACCTTGGGTGGGATGACTTCCTTCCTTCCAGTCTTATTTCAGTTAATGACCTCACCAATTACTCAGGTTCCTAAACTAGAAATCTCGGTCCTATTCAGTTCTTCCTTCCTTTTCCACTACTGCACCAAATTGGTCACCAAGCCCTATTACTGCCCCCATCCCAGGACGCCTGTCAATCCAGGACCTCCTCTCTGTCCTGTTCCCACTGTCCCGAGCTTTTCATGCACTATTTAGCAATCCTGCCAGCCTTGGTGATACCCTTTACTCCCTGGCACTGCTGTCTGAGTGATTCTTCTAAAATAAGATGGCAGTGATGTCACTGTTCTCCTTTAAACCCCCTGATAACTTCCAGTTGCTTCAGGATAAAATCTTAACTGCTAAACCTAAGACCTCAAATGAGCAACCTCTCACTGCAATTCAGACTTACATTTGGAACCCGCTGCTAGCGCCACACTTTCAGCTACCTTCTCCCAGTCCATACCTCTTCACAGGGTCCCTCTGCTCCCCACACCCCAGCAAACTATGCCCATGAGCATTCTCAACACACAGAATGCCCTTTCCCATCTGCCCTTGCACGCACCCTTCTCCGGCTGAACTAACATTCTTACATCTCCTTTATCTAGCAAAATCCTACCTGCTCTCTAAGGTCTAGTTTGAATATCACCTCGTGTATAAAAACTCTATTGCCTCCTTTAGGAAAAGGGGGTCGTCAGCTCCCTGAGAGCCCATGGGTTTGGAAGCAAAGATGCCTTGTTCCGGTTGTCCAGGTTTAAACCCCGTCTGCACCACTCTCCCCCTGGTAGTTTTGGACAATGACTTAACCTCTCCCGACCTCAGTTTTCTTCATCTAAGAACACTGATAACCAAAGGATGCATAGCATAGTGTTTGCTACCACAGTACGTGGGGTAATGCCCATAAAGCCCATAATAACCTGCCTAGAGCCAGGCATGGTGGTGCACACCAATAATCCCAGCACTCAGGAGGCTGAGGCAGGAGGATCATTGCGAGTTTGAGGCCAGTCAGGGCTACAAAGTAAGCTCAAATTCAGCCTGAACTGCATAGCAAGACCCTGTCTCAAAAAAACCAAAAAAAAAAAAAAAAAAACCAAAAAAAACAAACCTGCCTGGCTCATAGATAAGCACTCTATATATTGCATCAAAATTATTACTACTCTGACTAATTGTGCATCTTATCCTTTTGCCTTTGGATCTTTTTTAGTATTTTAAATAAATGTTAATTAAAATTTTTTCTATTTCATAATCACATTTGATTTTACATTAAATAAAAAGTAGCCACATATGGCGGTGCATGTCTGTAATCCCAGCATTCCGGGAAGCTGAGGCAGGAGGATCACCATGAGGTCGAGGCCAGCCTGGGTTGCATAAGCAAGTTCAAAGCCAGCCTGCACTACATAGCAAGATCCTATCTCAAAAAAAACCAACATTTTATTACAGACCTATGTAATATTCATTAAACAAAATTCAGAAACTACAGATAACAAACCCAAAAGACTAATTCTTTCTCTCCCTCCCTCCTTCTTCCTCCCCTCCCTCCTCTCTTTAATTTTTTCTGTATTTAGACAGGGTCTTGCTATGTAGTTCAGGCTGGTCTTGAACTCACTGAGTAGCCCAGGCTTGTCTTAAGTTCATAGTGATCCTCATGCCTCAGCCTCCCAGACTGCTGGGATTACAGGTGTGTGCCACTATGACAGGCTTTAATTTCACTTTTTTTTTCTCTCTTCCTTTTTTTTTTTTTTTTTGTTGTTGTTTTTGTTTTTTGGTTTTTCTCTGGTACCGGGAACCGAACTCACGACCTTGCGCTTGCCAGGCAGGCGCTTTTGCCGCTGAGCTAAATCCCCAGCCCCTCTCTCTTCTTTTTTGAGACACCTCTTGGTTACAAGGAAAAGAAATTCTCATTAATTTACCCAGGGGAAAATAAAGTACGGGAGGGTTATAAGGTGGCTCTCTGTGTCAACACAGATGTAGAGAGTCTGACACAGAAAAGGGTCAGGATCTACGGAAGACCGGCAGCAAATAACACAGAAGAGGCCACAGCCCAGTGGCTGCCAATGGCACCACCTTGCGGTCCTGAACGTTTGCATCTTAACACCACCCCTCCCTATCCAAGGTCTTGGGGCGAAGCACCTGAGTGGCTGAGCTCAGCTCATGCCCTAGCGGTGAGAGACGGAGAGGCAGGTTTGGCTTCTTCGGATTCCATAGCGGGAGATCAAGCCACCTCCCAACCCACACTCATGCAATGGGAGGTTCCCCCAAGGTAGGAAAATGGGGAGACTTAGCCCCTCTCCCAGTCACCCACCCCACAGTGCTTGGTCCATACTTGGTTGCTCACTGGCAGACAGCATGCGCTTCCATGCTTCGGTGCTTTTGCTTATGCTGTTGCTGTGCCTGGAATACGCTTCCTGCTTTACACATCGGCCCCCTTCTACCTCCTTCACCTTGCCCACTTTTCAAGATCACATCTGCCTCCAGAGGGCAAGATTCTTCCGCGCAGCCGCCACACAGGCTAGTTGCTCACTTGTGCATTCCAGAGCATGTCATATACTTTTGTAGCACTTCACACATCCAAGTCGATATGGCATTCTTTGTTGCTCTACTGTGGACTCCTATTTCTAGTCTCACCGCATAGAAGATAATTAATAAGTATCTGTTTAATGAATGAAGGGAAGAAGAAAGGAAATTAGATTTTCTGGTACTATACTAAGCAATTTACAAACACTAACTCAATTTATGCTACAATTTTTCCTCAAATAGGATGCACTACCATCTAATTTCCAGAGAAAACTGGGGCCAGAAGAATTAAATTACTTTCCAAAAGTCGTACAGCTATTAAGGGACAAGGCAGAATTTGAACATGGCAGTCTTACTGCAGATAATACTGGAAGCTCTGAACAAAATGTTATGCTGCACACAGTTTCTTGGTACCTTTTCTAACCTTCTTAGAAAAGAAAGCTAACTAAATGTTTCTGAAAATTTTGCCAGTGAAAAAAAAATCAGCAAATTTCATAAATATGTATTCCATGGTTCCAGAACAATGGTGATGGATTGTCCTATACAAGAATTCATAGAAACTCAGTTAAGCGAGGATAAAAGCACACACTGAAATCTATCACTGTTTCTCCCTGCCCTTGCCTCAGGTTACCAGGAGTTGTTCCTATAGACACTGGTATGTTTTTGAAATGGCTCTGGCTATAGAGAATTTATGTCCTTATGCTTGGGGCCGTCTCCAGTTAGGTGATATCCTCTCACCCCTCCTGGAATCCTTGTTAGCTTATCATCAGACAGCAGAAACTTGAGTCCGAAGTACCCATGTGCATGGTGTCTCACAATTAATCCTCTGCACAGATAAGGACAAGAATTTAAATCTTATGAATGGAGGGAAACCATCGCTTTTGTATTCAAAGGGTACAATATAAATAACATCATCCAACCTAGAAAAAGGTCCTGTTTTAAATTTATACAAATGTAATTAAATAGGAAGAGAAGATCTGAAATGGAAGCCACCAAGAGAAAAGACATTTAAAAGCAACTGGAAATCATTTAGAAAATGCTTTATTCATACAAGTAATAACAAGAAATATACTGCTCTTTTGCAAAGGAATTGATAGTCCCCTTGATCAAACATGGAGTTTACAGTCTCTTTCACTTTTTGTTCCTATCAAATACTTTATATTTTAAAGTGCCTCATTACAAGGGCTGAAAAAACAGAAAGGAAAAGGAAGGTGGAGGAAAAGACCTAAAGATCTCTCTGATTTTTAAGAGATCATTATAACAAGTGAACATCTGTCACTAAGTTAAGTGAAAGCTAGCTCCTTACAAATAACTGGCAGCACAAAAACTGAATTTGGAGGGGAAAGAGTATTAGGAAAAAGAAAGAAAAAGAAGTGTGATTAAAAGTAATAGTACAAAATTAATACTGAACATAAAAGTTAGGTACTTAAAAAAGATTCTTGTTAAGTTCAATTAGATAAAAGAAAAGACTTCAAAGAGATATAACAAGTGTTCCATCTCTTGAGACATTTAAAATTAACCTGGACAAAGAAGTAGAATATATTTTGTAGAAAGAAATCCTTTCTGACAAGCTGGTAGATTAGTTCTAATTGATTTTTCCACCTCTAATTTCTTTGACCCTCTGAAGTGCTATTCTTAGAAGACAAATGAGTTTTGCTTGAGGTGGAATTTTCTGTCTTTATTTTAATCAAATGAGATATGATTTCTCATGAAAATAGTTTCCAAGTCAATGGCTTTGCAAGTAATAATTCTAATTCCTATTTAGACAATAGAAGTTTTAAATCAAAGTTACAGCATTAGTAAACATGATAAATCACAACCTGTTTTCTTCCATTGTGCACTAGCAATAGTAATGGAATAACATTCCCAAGAAATGAAGGAGGAGGGTTGAGTACAAAAAGCAGAGCAGATTCTATCACTTTTTACTTTTTCTTCTGGGTTCACACCCTGTCTAGAAAGTTATCAGTGAGAGAAGACATTTAGTTCCATTTAAATTATGTCAAAGAGTGGATCAGGCAATAGATTTGAAGAGATAAGGTATGATATATTTTATTTATTATGAGAAAATAGCTAAGCTTCAAATGACCTACAAAATGCTTTGCTTGGTGTCTAAATTTTCTTAGGTAATACTTTCTTCAGGATAAGAACAAACACTAGGTAAAACAAGAGGTAGACCTCTGTGATGTTCATGGCAGTTTCTGCATACTTTGGTAAGTATTACTGTTTTCTGTGCATGAAAACATGACTGAAAATTTTTTCTTTTTGTCACTGCTGAGCATTGAACCCAGGACCTTCCCATTAAGCTGCATCTCCAGCCCCACCACCTTTTTATTTTTCAGTTTGATATAGAATCTCATTCAGTCACTACATTGCCCAAGGTGGGCTGGAAATTGTGATCCTCCTGCCTCAGCCTCCCAAAATGCGGGGATACACCACAACATCCAGACGAAAAAAATATTCTTGATTAAGAACATTTTTTATGCCTAAGTCATGAAGATCTTTTCCCTATTCTATACATTTCAACCTTTGTATACATTACATTGTTTTGTTTTACATTTAAATATTTGTTTTCTAATACACTGTGAGATAGGAATAAAACTTTATAAGTAGAAAGGCAAACATTCTTATGCAAGGTATTGTATAACCATCCCATTTCCCATTTGCAGGGCCAGGGAGATAGCTCAGCGGCACAAGTCCCTGCCTGGCAAGTGCAAGGTCCTGAGTTTGATTCCCAGCACCAAAACAAAAAAATGCTGCTATCCATATCCCATTTGCCTATACTTCCACATCTATTATATATCCATTTCTCACTGGTCTGTTCTTAGGGTCTCAATTCCTTTTCATGGATTAGTTTTCTATTAGAATGCTAATACTATATTTTAAAATTTTCTGCATATTTGTAATAGATCTGGATATCTGGTAGGGTGGATATGTCTTCTTTGTCCTGCTTTACAAGAGTGACTTTATTCTTCTTTCACAATACCTCTTACAGATAAAATTTATCATAAATGTATCCATTTTGAGGAAAATTTTCAGAATTCTACTATGTTAAATATAGATTAATTTAGCCAGGAGTGGTGGAACACACTCACAATCCCAGCACTCAGGAGGCTGAGGCAAGAAAGTTGCTATGATTTTAAGGCCAGCCTGGGCTACGTAGTGAGTTCAAGGCCAGTCTGGACTACATGACAAAATCCTGTCTTATAGAAAAAAAAGATCCTGGGGCTGGGGATTTAGCTCAGCGGCAAAGCGCCTGCCTGGCAAGCGCAAGGTCGTGAGTTCAGTTCCCGGTACCGGAGAAAAACCAAAACAAAAAAAAAGAAAAAAAAGATCCTGAGTCATTATGGGTACCGGAAAATATAGATTAATTTAAAGAGAATTGACATCTTTATTGAATGATCCCATACACAAAGAGACTATATTTCTGTTTCTTCATTATCTTTTTTTTCTTTCTTTTTTTTTTCCAGTACCAGGATGTTTCTTCATTATCTTAACAAATATTCCCTACATCTACTAAACTCTAAGTTCTCAAAGCCTATATAACCTTTTTAAGTTTGGGAATAGTATAGGTAAGGTGACTTGAACTGTTACATGGCACTAAATCCTCTGCTATTTCTCTGGATAACATGAAAGCCCTGGACCGAAAGCCATTGCTCTCACCTTATTTTGGAAAAAGTCAGTGAAGATGCACTCAGTCAAGCACAGATGTCTTTGTCAAAGTGACTAGTGTTTGTATAAATTCAGGATGGCTTGGAATAGTAGCCCACATATTAGGTTTCAGCTCACTGTGCCTCATAAATTTACTCAGGTTTGCAAGTGAAATCACGGAGTGAAAAAAAAATAAAGGCCTAATTATGTGGTATCTACAAAAAAAGCCATTTTAAATATAATGTTACAAATAAAATAAAGAGATAAAAAAAGGATATATGATAAAAACATTAGTCAAATATTGGTTTACTAGGCCTACTACAACAAATTACCACAAATTGTGCAGTTTAAACCAAGAAAAATTTATTTTTTTATAGTTCAAGACTAAGGTGCCAGCTGGATTGGTTTCCCCAAAGGCCTCTCTCCTTGGTTTGTAGACACAACCCTTCCTATGTCTCTTTTTCTTCTCCCTAAGATTTGCTTTCGCGGGCGTGGTGGCGCACACCTGTAATCCCAGCACTCGTTGTTGCGAGTCTGAGGCTAGCCTGGTGTACAAAATGAGTTCAAGGCCAGCCTGAACTGCAAAGCGAGACAGTGTCTCAAAAAGACAAAGAAAAAAAAAAAAGATTTGCTTTAAGAGACATAGTGAATGGAAGTGAGAGTGATGAATAACACCAGCTAGCAGAATCTTAACAGCTATTTGACTATAATCTGTGTAATGATCCTAGTGGGATTTGTACTTCATTCCCTAGAAAACTCTAATATTTGTTTGCAATTTTAAAAATAAAACTGCTTCTGCTGTGAGTGACAGGCATGGCCAGAGCTGTGTTCTGACCTGGAGGCTTCCCCAGGGAAGAATCTACTTTGAGACTCCGTTGGAAGACAGCTGAAATCCTTTCCCGTGGCTGTATGACAGGGCTCCCAACTGCTTACTGGTCTAGAAGTCACTGCCGTTCCCTGCCATGAGGCTCCGTCTACCAGCATTTCCCATCGTGGCTGCTCCTGTAAGGTCAGCTGAAGCGCCCTACCTAGAGCCCCACAGGGCAGGCAATGATGGCAGTGACGGCCACCAAGTTTTGCCACACTCTGCATGCTTGCCCCAAGCGTCGGGGGCCCCCCCGTATTGCAGAGGAGATTATAACACCAGGGGGCGGAGACCACGGGCCAACTTGGAATTCTGTCAACCTCAGACAGCTCCTGAGGCTCCATGGGGCTTGAGAAGGAGATCAGGGATTTGAAGGCCTGTGTTTGAGCCTGACTTTGTACATACAAGTAAAGTAAATAATAAAGGCAACAATGAAATATGTTTTGAGGGGCTGGGGATTTAGCTCAGGGGCAAAGCGCCTGCCTGGCAAGCGCAAGGTCGTGATTTCGGTTCCCGGTACCGGAGAAAAACCAAAAAAAAAAAGAAATTAAAAAGAAATATGTTTTGAAAAAACAGTAGAGAAAATTGATGAAACTAGATGTTAGTTCTTTGAATAAAATCTATAAAATTTTAAAGTCTCAGACTGATCAAGGAAAAATAAAAAGGGAAAATTTACAAACTGTAATATTGGGTTCTTAAGGGAGTATTATTCACAACCTTATGTTAATAAATTTGACATCCAGGGAAAATGGACAAAATCTTTAAAAGATAAGTATTGCCAAAACTGACTCAAGAAGAAAACAAAAACTTATGTGGCTTTGTGTGTATTAAAGAAGTTGAAAAATTCAAACCTACCTGTGAATCTATGAAATTTTGAAGGAAGAAAGAGCATGGTGGTGCACACCTATAATCCCAGCACTCAGGAAGCTGAAGCAGGAGGATTGTTGCAAGTTCAAGACCAGCCTGGGCTACAAAGTGAGCTCAAGGCCAGCCTGAACTGCATAGCGAGACCCTGTCTCAAAAAGACAAATAAATAAATAAATAAATAAAGGGGCTGGAGGTTTAGCTCAGTGGCACAGTGCCTGCCTGGCAAGCGCGAGGTCATGAGTTCAATCCCTGGTACCGGGAAAAAAAAAAGAAAATGATATCATGGACTCATTCAAATGCATGTCTGAGCTGGGCACGGTGGCGCACGCCTGTAATCCCAGCACTTGGGAGGCTGAGGCAGGAGAACTGTTGCAAGTTCAAGACCAGCTTGGGCTACAAAGTGAGCTCAAGGCCAGCCTGAACTGCATAGTAAGACCCTGTGTATCAGTCAGGGTTCACTAGAGGAACAGATATAATACAAGATAAACAAATGTACAAGGAATTACAAGTTTGGCTTACAATGGTCAGTTACAGAGTTGGATGAGGAGGCGTGCAGAGGGTGTCTGCACACTGGAGATTGAAGAGCCCAGCCCCGGGCCTGGAGCTCGCTGGAGCTCGCTGCAGTGTCCGTGCAAGTCCTTATCAAAAGGCTGATGGGTCTGCCACGGTCCATATCAAAAGGCTGATGGGTCTGCGACGGAATGCTGAAGGCCGGAGAGCCAGCACCAGAAGGCTGAAGAGCCCAGACGGAAGCCCAACAGTCTGCACCAGAAGCCAGGAGACGACCAAGCTGAAGGCGCAGACCGGAGCTCCTCTGAAGAACCAGCAGCCAGTCCTTCCTCAATTCCTTTTTTTATGCAGTCTACCTGCTCTGGGGAGGTGGGGGTCATCCTCCACATCCACACCCTCTGCATGCCTGCCTCTTGCACAGGCTCAGGATGAATACAAAGTAAGCACCCTGGACCCCTTCTGAGTT
>NW_004955443.1:6431151-6435506 GCF_000276665.1 Chinchilla lanigera | reverse complement strand
AGTCCATGTTGCTGAGCCCATGCATAACCTCCATCCCTGCCACCATGGCCACTCTGTTCATGAGCCCATCGGGCAATGACAGGTGTAGCTGAAGAAGGAGATTGGCCACTATCCACAGACCGGGTCATCTTAACTACTCAATTATTAAAATCTCCTTCTGCCGATGTCACCTTTTGGTGAGCATTTACGTGGGAAACAAATATTTTTACATCCTCTGCCTACATGGAGAGTTCAACCCACATACCTCTTCCCCAAATATCTTTGTCACCAAATTTCCAGTTATGTTCTTTCCATGTGCCTGACCATCCAGCCAGACCATTCGATACAGCCCATGAATCAGTATATAGTTGCACATCTGGCCATTTCTCCTGCCAGGCAAAATGTACTACCAAGTGCACTGCCTGAAGTTCTGCCCACTGTGATGATTTCCCTTCACCACTGTCCTTCAAGGATGTCTCAGAAAGGGGCTGCAATGCTGCAGCTGTCCACTTGCGGGTGGTGCCTGCATAGCGTGCAGAGCCATCCATAAACCAGGCCCTAGTCTTCTCATCCTCCAACAGCTGATCATATGGCACACCCCACTCCTGGTACCAAATTCTGTCTTGGTTACTTTTCTCTCGTTGACGCCCAAAATTAAGGAAGGAAAGGTTTATTTTGCTTACAGTTTGTGGAGGTTTCAGTCCATACTTGGAAGGTTACAAGGCAGAGTGGCACATGGCAGACGGCTACAGCTCATGGTGCCAGAACACAGCAAAAGCAACAAGCACACAAGCCAGGAATGGCCACAAGCAGCCTCTTGCTCTCCCTTACAAATGCAAACTATCCACCCCAGGGCGGTGCAGCTCTCACACCCATAATCAATCAAACTCTAAAAGCCTGCCCCATGACCACATGAGGCTTTGGGGGAACACCCAGACACAAACCATAACACCCTGCCTAAAAAAAAAAAGGAAAGAAAGAAAAAGGAGAAAAAACTTTCAAAATCATTTTATAAGGCTAAAATCACTCTGATGCCTAAACAGACTATAACAGAGTATAGAGAATGTCAGTGTAAAATCTTTTAACAAAATTTTAGCACATTGAGCCCATTCCTACGTGTGTATATGAATATGTGTATATTAAACATAGAAAAAGAATTCAGATTAAAAAAGAAAAATTAAACTGCTACTTTTTGCAGATGGCATGATGGTGTACATATACACAATCCAACAATACCTATTATAAAGTTATAAGAACCAGTAACTGAACAATGGAAAAATTCTTAATGATGATAATAAAAAAATTCACTATATTTCTATTTATGAGTGAACACTGGAAGATTTTAAAACATTTACAGTAGCATGCACATATTGGAAATAAACCTAATGAATGATGTATAAAACCGAAGGACAAAAAACAATAAAATATTGCTGATAGATTTTTTTTTTTTAAATCTAAATGAAGAGACACACTAGGATTGTGGACTCAAATATTTAACAATAGTAAGATGGCAATGGTTTAAATGTTGTTCTATAAATTCAGTGCTTCTCAACCAAAACCCGTTCAAATGAGTTGACAAGCTAGTTGTAAAACGTATGTAGAAAGGGAAAGGGCTGAAAATAATGTCTAAAACAGCCATTTTCCCATTTTAGATTTTTATAAGGCAGCCCCTCCTTCCATATGTTTTAGTTGTGCATTGATGTGTAACAAATTATCCCTTGAAGCTGAAAATCACGAACATCATTCTTTCACCATTTCTGTGGCTCAGACATCTGGAAGTAGCTTAGCTAGGTCACTTGGGTCGTCCCATGTGATTGCGATCAAGCTGCTAGCTAGAACTACAGCTATCTCAAGACTAGGTACAGTCTGCTCCCTGGCCATCCTTAATTGCTCACTGGCTATTGGCCAGGGACCTTGATTCATTTTTCACATAAGCCATCTGATTGTCTTCAGGAAATTACAACTGGATCCTTTCAGAGTAGGTGATCCAAGAAGGGTATGTGTGTGTGTGTGTGTGTGTGTGTGAGAGAGAGAGAGAGAGAGAGAGAGAGAGAGAGAGAGAGAGAGAGAGAGAGAATATAGTATGGATCTAGAATGTTCTCTAAAGTCTCAAGTGTTAGCTGGGTGTGGTGGCGCACACCTGTAAACCCAGCACTCAGGAGGCTGAGGCAGGAGGATTGTTGTGAGTTCAAGACCAGCTTGGGCTATAAAGGCCAGCCTGAACTGTATAGTGAGACCCTGTCTCAAAGAGGTAAATAAATAAATAAATAAATAAATAAATAAATAAAGTCTCAAGTGTTAAAATCTTGGTCCCCAGCCTGTGGCACTATAGGGAGGAGTGGATCCTTTAAGAGGAGGAACCTAGGGGGAGGTCTTAACTTCTGGGCTGATACCCTCAAAGGGTGTGGGACCCTGGTCCCTTCCTTTTTCTCCTTTGCATCTCAGCTGTGAGGCGAAGGGCTTTCGCTATGCCACATGCTCCTGCCATTGTGTGCTGGCTACCCACAGACCCAAAGGAATGGGCCAGTCAGTCATGGGCTAGAAACTCTGAAATCAGGAAAGAAAATAAACTTTTGGTCTTTAACTTGATTTATCTTGAGTATTTGTTATAATAAAAGAAACCTGACTAACAAAAATGCCAAGACAGAAGATACATCTTTTAGACTTTTTTTTCATTTTTGTGAAAATACTATTTAAAAACTGATGTACTTTTATCAAAATCATGGATTTGTGAAAGGATAGTTTCTAACTTTTTATGAGAGAATCCTAAGGCTTTATTTTAGATAAAAGGATAACAAAATAAAAATAAGTAAAATGTTTTGAGTATTATAACATTCTGGGTACTTTACAGGCACAGAAGTTAGGAGCCTGGTCTTTAGCACAACACCTCCTGGCTTTGTACACCCACATAGCAGTTATTTTTTTTCCACTATTCTTTTTTTATTTTAAAGAGAAAAGAAAGCAAAAGAATAACAACATAGGTAAAATAAAACACAAAAACAACAAGAAGATACACAATTTCAAAACAAGATGAGAGGAAATGAACAATGGCTCTTATATCACATATTGCTCTCTTCAACAGAGTTGCTCAGATTACTCAATATAAGAATGCGAGATTGATCAAAGACAATAAAAAATAACTAAAAAAATAGAAATGATACAGAGTTTCACTAAGCAAGATGGTAGGAATTCAACAATGGTTGTTATATTGCATATTGTTACCTTCAAATTAGTTGTTCAGATTTCCAGATATAAGTATGCAAAATTGGTAAAAAAAAAAATTAAGCATTAACTATTCCTTTCAATAAACCAATAGACATCAGCAGTACAATGGTCCCAGCTATCTTTGTATATCCATATATATTTTTTCCTTTCTTTCTCTCTTTTCTCTATTCCCTCATCCCAGGTGTCCCTTTCCTTCGATCAATTTCTTTCCCTTTCACAATATCTATTGTAAATTTTGGGTTTTATTTACTCTTTCAGGTTCTTAGACTAGGGAGGCAGCACGATGTTTACACATGTGGGTCTGATTTATTTCACTTATAAGTACATTGTCTAGTTGTATCCATTTACCTATAAAAGCCTCCACATATCATTTATGTGGCACAGGACAAGTTATTTAGCTCTTCTGTGCTTCAATTTCATCATCTATTAAATGGGACAATAGTATTTACCTAGTAGTGTTGTAAAAAATTAAGTGGGTCATATTATATAGATTGCTTAGAATAAGGGCTGGCATCTAGTAAGTATGTTATAAGAGTTACCTAATATTTGTATTAGGTAGCAAACATCACCTTGCTTTGTTTGTTTGGTACTCAACATTGAACTTAAGACCCATGCACCAAGCTATATCCCCAGCTCTTTACAAAAAAAATTTTTTTTTTGAAATTTTGAGACAGGGTCTCATTACATTGTTAAGGTTTCCAGGCTGTACTCAAACTTGTAATGCTCTTGTGTCATTCTCCCAGAGTATTGTCATTAGAGGAGTCCAGCACGTCTCCTCATCCTGAGGGGCATACGACTGGGTCCAGAGGACCCATCCCCTATTTTTCTACTATAAATTTGTACTTAAGCTTTGTAGTAGCCAGCTGTGTGTCTCAGTACCTTCTCTTGAGGGATACATGAAGCAATCTATGTGTTTACCCACTTGATATGATGAATGGCAAGGAGTGTTCATGCACAACAGTGGCAAAATGGGATTATTTGTACACACTTTATGCTCCATCTAATTGGTTTTGCAGAAAACAGCCTGTTGCTAGACACAGGTGCAAGTCTCTTGGTCCTTCTTTTCAATCTTGGCCTTCCTTCCAGCTGTCACACCTCAGTGAAAGGAGTCACTGGTGAGGAGGTAATACGCTATTTTTCACAACCCTTAG
>NW_004955443.1:6428635-6430901 GCF_000276665.1 Chinchilla lanigera | reverse complement strand
TATAGTACAACAACTATTGATAATCTCCTACCTCTTTTGTCTGTAACTCACTATTATTTGTCTATTTGTTTTCCTGAGAAACTATCTTGTCGATAACAATATGTAAAACAACAACCATTGATAATTTCTTACCACTTTGTCTGTAATTTGGTAAGACCCCCTATTATTATGTTATCCTTCTTTTACTCTTTAAAATAAAAAATAATAATAATTGGTTTTGCATATGTTTACCCAAGCATCACAGAGGGTTCAATAGACCCACATAACTCCAGGATTTGTTTTAAAAAAAAAGGTTTAAAAATTTTTTTTCTGGTAGAAGTAGCCCAATTCAGTAAAATGGCACATGAAAAACCAGATTTGCAAGTTTTAGAGGAGCTCAAAAGTGAATCATCAGATTACACATGCATGGATGATGAAGATGATACATTATGATAAAATACATGCTTTCATAAACAAGAGTGATGTGGGTGTATGATGATGGCTTTGATGTTGACCATGTGAGCCAAGGTTTCTGTGACAGTGAAATGGAGCAAGAATTGATTGATACAGACAAAGGGAATGCATACCTACTTGATTTAGATAACAAAGAAAACAGTAATGTGAGTACATATTTGTCTAGCTGAAATGTTGCAAAATGGCCAGTATCCAGTTAGAACTAGGTCCAGGGGCTGAGGATATAGCTCAGTGGAGCAAGTGCCTGCCTGGCAGGCAGAAGGTCCTGGGTTTGATTCCCAGTACCAAAAAAAAAAAAAGTCCTCAGAACTAGGTCCAAAAATATAGTGAAGGTCTTGACAGGGGTGAAATATGCTGGACAGAATGCTAGCACTGCCATTCAACGGGAAATAACAGACCAAATGCTACAAAATGGGGCCGAGGATATAGCTCAGTGGCACAGCACCTGCCTGGTAAGCAAGAGGTTGTGAGTTCAATTCCTGGCACCAAAAAACAAAACAAACATTTCAAATGCTACAAGATGCTGTGAAATACACAAAGGCTAAAATTCAAGTAAAATGTTCTGTATGTACCAATAGTCATATTAAAAATATATTTATTATGATTTCTCACTAGCTGAACTGAAAGCATTCATAGGTCTAATGTATTTATCAGGGATTTTTCATGGTAATCACAGTAATGTAAAAGACTCACAGAAAAGTGATGAGTCAAAATATGGCTTAAAAAATGTATGCCCTTGTAGATAAAAAGACTTATTATTTTTTTCAGCTTAGATATTTATCCTAGAACTCAGCCATCAGGTTCTTATTTTGTTTTTTTTTTTTGGTTTTTGGTTTTTTTCTCCGGTACCGGGAACCGAACTCACGACCTTGCGCTTGCCAGGCAGGGGCTTTTTGCCGCTGAGCTAAATCCCCAGCCCCCAGGTTCTTATTTTGCAGCAATGAATCAAATGATGTTGTGAACAGACTTGTTGGTTCCACCTCCCAAACTGTTTGGGACAATTGTATCGGTTTTCAACTGATGTTACATTTGTTAATAGAACACAAGTTGACCGGTGTAGGAACTGTACACAGGAAGAAAGCAGAAATTCCCAAGGAAATGTTGCAATTTCAAAATGGAGAATTGTATAGTACAATCTTTGGATTTCAGAGAGATATAACATTAGCCTTGTTTATGGTAACAAAAAACAAACTGGTACTGCTGTTGTCAACATTTTGCCATGGTGGAAATATTTTCATTTGTTTGTTTGTTCTGTCTCTTTTGAGACAGGGTTTCACTATGCAGTTCAGGCTGGTCTTGAACTCACTTTGTAGCCCAGACTGGCCTTGAACTTTCAATGATCTTCTGACCTCGGCCTCCTGAGGGCTTCGACTATAGGTGTGTGCCATCCCTCCCAGCCACGGTGGAATTACTGATAGGGAAACCTCAATAAAACGATAGCCTGAGATAGACACTTTCAACAACAAAACAAAAGGTGGAGTAGATGTTGTTAATGAGTTATGCAGCAAGTATGATGTCACTTGTAATAAAGTAAGAACCTCCTGACAAAACAGCAAGACCACTGAGATGTCAAATATGTCCTACAAAATGGCCAGGAAAGCAAGACATATGCGCTGTCAGTGTAAGCAATACGTATGTATGGAGCATACTGTTGTCATGCATATAGACTGCCTGAGGTGTGACAATTGGAGTAAAGACTTTTTCTGTAAAGTTCTATTTGTAGGGGCTGGGGATTTAGCTCAGCGGCAAAAGCGCCTGCCTGGCAAGCGCAAGGTTGTGAGTTCGGTTCCCGGTACCGGAGAAAAACCAAAAA
>NW_004955443.1:6379327-6428535 GCF_000276665.1 Chinchilla lanigera | reverse complement strand
AGGTTGTGAGTTCGGTTCCCGGTACCGGAGAAAAACCAAAAAAAAAAAAAAAAAAAAAGTTCTATTTGTATTTTCTTTGTAGCTCATACAAGAATTTATTCAAGTTGTTCTTTTTTAGACTCAGTACACCAAAAAAGAGTTGATGCTGAAAATTGTGATGCTTTTATATAAACACTCAATAAATATTAAAAACTCAATACTTTATTTTTGCTATTTTTTCCCTGTTAAGTACTCATTGTTTAATATAATAAAATTCATAAAGTTAATAATTAATTCATCAATAGAAATATTCTATTAAACCTATGTTTATTCACCTTGATGACAAAATTAGTCTTATGTCCCAAGTTAATACCCAAGACTCCCCCTCTCCCAGGAGATAAGAACTGTCACTATCTGGCTGCATAGGTAAAGCCATTGAGCTTCAGAGATGAAGTCTATGTAAGTTGCCTAAATGTACACAACTGAAAGCAGCAGAACTGGATTCTAATGCAATTCTATAGACAGAGGTTGTTTTTGTAAAAGTCTTAGATATAGGTATAGAAAAATATAAAGTTAAGGAAGAATTTGGGTTGGTGAGACCATTGGCAACAATAAATTTTCAAAAGTAATTTTCAAAGAATAGTGAAGCACCCCCCGCCCCAGTTTAACAGCATTTGTTGTGTTAAGAATGACTCTCGAATCAGGCAGACCTCAGAAGAGATTCAGAGAGCTCCTTCATAGGCCTTACTGGAAAAGTCAGCTTAAAATATCAGATAATAGAAAATCTGGCCAAAGCAGGAAGACTAATGCAGAGGAAAAAAGTCATTTGAGAAACAACACACATCATGGCTTAACCAACTTTTCCATTGATTGTTCTGTGTGCTTTTTCTGTGGTACTCAGAGTATTTCTAAATTATTTATGCTTTTAGATACACATCTACCAGTCAGGGCATGGTAGACATTAACCCTGTCCCTCTGAATTCCAGTTCTTCTCCTTCTTCTTCTTGAATATTGATAAAAATGCATTTTCTAACCCTTCTGAGTCAAGCATGGCCGCATGTCTTGTTCATTCAATAAAATCTGGGTGGAAATGAAGTGTGTCACACTAGGTGAAAATGCCAGGAGCCAGTGTGCCTTTTGCACATGTCAAGGTGCAGCTTGGGTCCAGGAGCAACCACAGTGAGCAGAGCTTCCCACAGTCCTGTGGGCCTGGATGAGCAGCGGGTATGCTGTGGCTGTTTCAGACCACTGAGATGTTTGGTGTTCTCTGTTACCTGCTACCAAAGAGTAATACATCCTGCCTTACTTGTGTGGCTTCAAAGCCTTTTCTTTTCTTTTTGAGAATGGTGACGTCTGAGAAACTAGCCAGAAAATGACATTTTATAGAACTCTGTTACTAGTTCAGAAGGTATTTTCCAAAGCTACCTATAGCTAGCATTTAGCAGACTGTTACCTGGTTTTGTAGCACCCCTAGAGATCAAGCGATCCTCATTTTTAAGGAAAATCTCTTTGCCTGTAAGACTCTTCCACACCATGCCAGCTATCCTGAAACCTAAGCCACCAAATGTTAGCAGAACTTAAAGAAAACCAACAGTGAACATTACCATGTTAGACTGGTAAAGTTCCTGTTAGATTATAATTATCAGGAAACAAGTCTATGGAGTTTTGCTTTCAGGGTTTAAAAGAAAAACAAGACAACAAAACAGAAAAGAGCAACAGACTGAAAATGAATGGATGTAGCCAGGTATAGTGGTACATGCCTTTAGTCCCAGCACTCTAGAAATCTGAAGCAGGATTGTAAAATTCGAATCCAGCTTGGGTAACTTAATGACTCCATAAGCCTTGTCTCAGTATACAGAAATGGTTGGAGATATAATTCAGTGTGAATGCCCTGGTAACAACACCCCAACACACAATAAAAAGGAATAGATACCATTGGCATATGCAATGAAATACAAAGCAGAGATCACTTGTAATAAGTAACATGACACAGTTACTAAGTAACATTACTAAGTAACCATTTTTCCATGGTTCTGTTAATATTAATTACAGAAATTTAAAGTAGAAAAGAACACATTTTGCTCATATCTGAAGTATAACACACATGAACATTAAAGAGGTATTATAGAAAACAAGCATTATATAACCAAGGGAAAGTAAAAAATAATATGACCAAGAATACAAAGAAAAGATTTGAACAAGAGATTCAGAAAACAAAGAAAAAAATATATATAAATATTTTAGTGGTACTGAGGAGTGAACCCAGAGTGTTTGATCTGAGCTACACTGCCATCCGTGTTTTTTATTTTATTTTATTTTATCTTCCTGAGACAGAGTCTCACTTTGTCACCTAGGCTGTTCAAATTTGTGATCCTACTGCCTCAGCTTCCCAGAGTGCTGGTATTACAGGTGTGCGCCACTGCATCCAGCTTGAATAATATTCTTTCAAAAGCAAAATGCATGAAAATGATTGCAGTGCAGTCAGTGATTATTGACTGATAGGAATTAGTTAGTTTTGGAATATTTTACAGCCTGTAAGGTTATGGATATACCAGTTATATATGTATACCAGTTAACTTAGCAGTCTCAAAGTGCAATATTTCTCTTGCTCTCCTTTTATGTCTTTCTGCCCATATCTATACAAATTGATTCTCCTCAATTTCCTCAGCCTAAAGCTACCCAGAAGTGTAAAATATAATTTTACTTAGAACAAAACTTCAAGAAGAATCATTTTTGGATATTTTGCGGTAATGTGGAAGTAACTATTACATAAATGATCTCCATTCTTCCTTATTCCAAGGCTGACATTTCAATAACTGGGATTTAGCTCTTGAAATAAGTAAACAGAGCAGGTTTCCTGCTCTCAGCCTGTCCAAAGTTCAGTTGCTATAGGGCCAGCAACCACTGTCTGACCCACTGCCAAGGCTATGGTTGAGACTCTTATCATTTACTCTTAAGTGCCTTGGTAGCAACATCCATTTAATAAACACATTTGAGTATTATATACTGGGAGTTGGCCAACTAGTGAGTTGGCCATTATGCTATTTGATCTATCATACCAAAAAATTAAATTATCAGAGTGTTATAAAAGATACAAGCCTAAGTATTTAATTATTCTTGGTGCTATTCTGAATGGTGTTTTTTCCTAATTTCTTTCTGAGTGGGCTCATTATCCCAGTGAGAAAGAAAGGCACACTATTGTTTTTTTGTGTTGATTTTGTATCATGATATACTACTGGATTTGGTTATTCATTCTAAGAGCTTTTTGGCAGATTTTTTTGATCTTAACTAAGAGAGTGAAAGACCTCTATAATTAAAAGTACAGTACTCTGAAAAATGAAATTGACATCAGAAAATGAAAAGATATACCCTATTCCTGGATAGGTACAACCAACATAGTCAAAATGGCCATACTTTCAAAATTAATAATCAGATTTAACACAATCTCAATCAAAATCCCAACAGCATTCTTCACAAAACTGGAGAAAATAATTCCAAAATTAATATGGAGCCAGAAGACATCCAGCATAGAAAAAGCAATCCTCAGTAATGAGAGCAAAGTGGTCACAATCCTATACCTGAAGTTATATTACAAAGCTACTATGATAAAAGCTACATGGTACTGTCACAAAAGCAGGAGGATCAGTGGAATGGAATAGAGAATGCAGAAAGAACTCTCAGTACATTCAACTATTTGATCTTTGCCAAAGGGACAAAAAATGCATACTGGAGGAAAGATAACCTCTTTAATAAATGGTGCTGGGGAAACTGGCTATCTCCATGCAGAAGATTAAATCTAGATCCATACCTCTCACTATGTACTAAACTAGAATCAAAATGGATCAAAGAACTCAGTGTTAAACCAGAAATACTTAATCAACTGGAAAACAAAATAGGTGAAAGTCTTGACATCATAGACATAGGCAAGGACTTTCTAAACAGAATCCTAGTTGCACAGAAAATAGTTTGAAGAATCAACAAATGGGATTATATCAAATTTAAAAGCTTCTGCACAGCAAAGGAAACCACTAACAGAATGAAGAGACAATCAACAGAACAGAAAAGGATTTTTGCATGCTATTCCTCAGTCACAGAACTCACATCTAGAATATATAAAAACTCAAAAAAAACAGACACCACTCCAAAATAAAGGATCCAATCAAAAATGGGCAACTCAGAAGTACAAATGCTCAATAAATATACAAAAAGATGTTCAATATTACTAGCCATTAGAGAAATACAAATTAAAATGACACTGAGATTCTATCTTATTCCAGAAAGAATGGCTATTATCAAGAAATCAAATAATAACAAATGCTGGAGAGGCTGTGGGGAAAGGAACCTTTCTACACTGTTGGGAATGTAAACTAGTACAGCCACTATACAAATCAGTATGGATGGAGATCACTCAACTGAAACTAGAAATTACCTTTGGCCACTGTTCCCCTTCTAGGTATCCTCCCAGAAGAGTTAAAGACATCATGTTACAGTGATACATACATACTTATGTTTATAGCAGCACAATTCATAATAGCTACATTTTGGAAGTAGCCTGTATATCCATCAGTGCATGAACAGATAAAGAAAATGTGGTATTTATGCACAATGGAGTAGTACTCTGCCTTAAAGAAATATAAATTTGAGTCATTTGTAGGAAAATGGATGAACCCTGAGACCATAATGCTAAGTGAAATAAATCAAACACACACCTTAAATATCACATGGTTTCTCTTATATGAGAAATCCAAAGTATAAATAAAGAGCAAATAAAAGATAATAGGAAATTAGGAGATCTCTCTCAAAGGGGATCAAGAGGTAGATGAAGGGGAAGAATAGGAGGTGAAAAACGGAATTAAGATACATTGTGTACAGGTACCAACTTCCCGCTAGCAATATAAACATTATGTACTACACACATGTATTAATAAAGTAATTAAAAAAAACCACAAGCCATTAACAGGCCCATCCCTGGCCTACTATTATGGGTTGACTCAAATCCCCCCCAAATATACATTAAAGTCTTAAACCAGTATCTCAAAATATGACCATATTTGTCAATAGGGTTGCAGAGATATAATTAGCTAAGATGAGGACATAAGATCTGGAGTAGGGTGGGCCCCTAATCCGATGTAACTCATGTCCTTATAAAAAGACAGCCATGTGAAAACACAGTGAATGTGACTGGAAGACAAAGGCAGTTATTGGACTGCTGGATCTATAAGGCAGGGGACACATGGATTGCCCTCTGTCAACAGAAGCTGACAGAGAAGCAGAGGACAGACTTTCCCTCGGACCACTTAGGAGGAACCAAGCCTGCTGACACTCCGAACTACTACTTTCCAGAGCTATAAAGGTTAAAGTTTTATTGCTTTGAGTTATACAGCCTCAGGAAGCTAGTATACTAATCCATTTGAAATAAATACCTCTATAAAAAAGTAAAAATTGTGTAGAAAATTTTTTGTTAGCATCAACGAATATTCCTAAATGTCAGAGATTATCAGAAGTATCAAAGACAAAATTAAGTAAAGTCTGAAAAATTCTTGCAGTGATGTTATCATCCTTTCTTGTGATGACACACTGATGGCAATAAAAACATCCCTAGATGCAAAGAATTATTTAAAGTCCATTTATTTCAGTATTGATTCTGCAACAATATGTAGAATGAACAGCAAATCTGACAAATGGAATTCTCAAATGTGATTTGCTGTAACGAGAAACACAAGAAATGTCTCAAGTTCTGGAGTGCCACCTCCCACAGGGACTGGCCCCACATGATCTTCTATATTTAAAACATAATTAAGGCTGCTGCCAGGGCTTGGTGGGAGGGGAATAGGGAGCTGCTGCTTCATGAGTCCAGAGTTTCACAAGATGAAAAAAACGTTATGGTTTGTGTCTGCATGTTCCTCCAAAGCCTCATGCAGTCATGGGGCAGGTTTCTAGAGTTTATGATTGATTCATGGTCCAATGTTGGAATTACGGATGTGAGTACCACACCCACCCTGAGGCAGATAGTTTGCATACAATGTAGGCTTGCTCTCCCCGCCTGCTCTCCTCCCTTTTGCTCTTGTTGCTTTTGCTGTCTTCTGGGGCCATGAACTGTTGCCCTCTGCCGTGTGCCACTCTACCTTGGAACCAGTGGAGTATGGACTGAAACCTCCACAAACTGTGAGCTAAATAAACCTTTCCTTCCTTCATTTTGGGCACTGGGGTGTTTTGTCTTAGCAATGAAAAAAAGGTAATGAAAACAAAAGAGATCTAGAGATAGATGGTAGAGGTATCGCACAATACAAATGTACATGATTTCATTGAACTATACACTTAAATTGGTTAAAATGGTAAATTTTATTTTATATATTTTACCACCATGTAAGAAAATTTTAAAAGCAAGCCATACTGAGAAATTAGAAAGAAAAAGAAAAGGAGAAAGAAACAAAGAAAGAGGGAAAGAAACAAAGAAAGACAGAGAGAGAATTAGTCCACTTTTCATTGCTATAATGAATATCCAAAACCAGGTGCTCATAATGAAAAGAGGTTTATTTACTCCGCAGCTGTAGAGCCCAAAAGTCCACACTGCATGGCTCCAGCTAAGGACTGACTTAGGTAAAGGCTGACGGCACCTCCTTATGATGAACGGCACCGCAGTAGTGAGAATGCATGTGAGAGGGAACAATTACATGGCCAGAGAAAGTGGTTCAGGCTACTGCAACAACTTGTAAGAACAAACTCAACATCCCCACAAGAACTAGCTTTAATGCCTTTTCTGGACAGTGCCCCCAGTGACCTGAGGACCTCCTATGTCCAACTGTTAAATGTTGTACCACCTTTCAACACCATTACACTGGGACCAAGTTCCCAATGCAAGAACCCGGGGGAACACACTCAGCCAGAGATTTAGAGTTCATATGATACTCTGTGAGTATCCTACCCAGGAAGTCTCACTTTCTCCCTGGGGCTGAAGATTAGAAAAAATCTTATTAAAGGTGACAGAGCCAGGGCAGGCCAGAGGAAAAGAAGTGGTGCAGTGGTGCAGGGGTAGGCTGGTAATGATTTGTACTGGTAGACTGAGAGGACAGCATCAGAACTAGGTCTTCCTCCAGCTCCAAATCCTGTCTCTCTGTTTCCACCTGGGCTGACTCACCCTCTGGCCAGCCCCTCCCCACAGTGACCTGAGCATTTCCAGACCTGCACTCACCTGACCAGTAATCCCATCAGTTCTGGTCAGAGTCCCTGAACATAAGAGCCTGGCCCAGACTTCTTGTTCAAGTTAAAGCTAAAAGAGCAGGGAGTGAGGGAGTCCAGCCTCATGAGACCAGATCCCTGGGTCCTGGTGAGGGTGCCCCACCACCACCCAAAATGATGTGCTGCTCACACAGAGGGTGACGACTGAGAAGGCAAAACCTGCAGACATTCACCATGTGATATAAACCAATCAGATGGCCTCTGAAATTAACAGCGGTTGCTTACATTTATTTTACTAAATGGCTTCAACCCTCAAGCTAGTAAACATCTCACTTGCTGATAACTACACATATATCCACTTCTCTGGATAGAGACTGGAGGAAAATTAACCTATGGCAAAAGAAAAAAAAAAAAAAGAAGAAGAAAACAGGTACCTTTTAAAAGCTGGAGTCTATATCATGTTCACTAAGGTTGGTAAGCAAGGTTAGCTGCCCATTCCCCAATCCTCTGCTCCAACAAAGAGAGACAGAGTGAATGAAACCTGTTCAGCAAAGGTGAAAAAGAGCTTGTTAAGAAAATAAACAAGAAGCCAGGGAAGTGATGAGTGTCTGTAATCCCAGCACTTCAGAGGCTGAGGCAGGAGGATCACTGAGAGTTGGAGCCCAGCCTATGCTACATAGTGAGTTCAAGGCCAGCCTGGACTACATAGTGAGATCTTGTCTCAAAAATATATAGACAAACAAAAACACAAGTAATAAGCCTATGAATCAGAAATGGTAGAAGTTATGATGATTATAAGGAAATCTCTGGCATCAGAAAGTACAAAGTCAGAAACAGAATTCATCAAACTAGGCAGCATGAACCCCCGAGCCCACAGATGAGCAGGTAAGATTTGCCAGCAGAAGTCATAACGTGAAAGTGAAAGAGAACTAACTTCTGGAGCCTCAGCTTTCACGCACACTCTTTCCTGGGAATGTGCGTGCACGTCCACCCTCCATACTCTTCGCAGGAGAAACACATACTTCCCTCGCACACTGAGCTAATTCTGGTGCTTTGCCTTGAGTGTGAAACAAATGCCACTAAGTGAAGCCACAGTTCAACATCCTGCCAACGGTGTTGAGGGAGGGGAGGCTGTAAAGACAGGATTGCTTGATAAGCTGAGAGATTGCCAGTTCTTTCAACAATCAGAACTGAAGGTAGATGGAATGCAGCTGTCAGCTGCCAGGCAATGGGATGTAATTTTTATGATTTCTGGCATATAACTTAGAAGAAATACCAAAAATGTAGCAACAGTACTACAACAAAACTCCCTCCATTCCCATCTGTTCTTTTTTATGTGAACAAGGTTTCCCCTTGTTCTTCTATTTATATTGCTGAAAATTGGAATAGAAGTGCTGGGTGCAGTGGCACATGCCAGTAATCTCAGCTACTCAGGAGGCTGAAACAGGAGGATCATAAGTTTAAAGTCAGGCTGGGCAACTTAGCAAGATTCTGCCTTCAAAACAAAATAAAAAGGGTGGCCAGGCATGGTGGAGCACGGGGTAGTCTCAACATTTTGGGAGGCTGAAGGAGCAGGATCATGAGTTGAAGCACAGCCTGTACAAATTAGTGTTAGCCTGTCTTGGAAATTAAAAAAAAGGTGGGGATGTAACTCAATGTGAAGACCCTGAGTTCAATCCCCAGTACCTAAACAAACAAACAAGGCTGAGGCTGTGGCTCAGTGGTAGAACATGTCTGGGTTCGATCCTCACATGAAAAAAAAGAATTCATGTAAAGCCTGTTTCAATAGTTACAATAATGATAAGCCTTCTAACAATAGCAATAGCTTTATTCATCCACAAATACATTAATTTTTTTTTTTTCTGGTACCAGGAATCAAACTCACGACCTCATGCTTGCCAGGCAGGTGCTGTGCCACTGAGCTAAATCCCCAGCCCCAATACATTAATTTTTTAAATGCAGCCTCACTCATCTCATTAAGAGAGGTACTTTCAGTAAAATCCTTTGGTATACGTTGAATAATTACCCATAAAATTTGTAACATTTATGATATTTTGATTAATTATGTATTGGTACTAATAATAACTCACACTGGAATATATTTTAAAATATGTAAAGACTTAGGCCACAGGAAATAAAAATAAAACTTAATTTCAGAATATGTGTGTATGCATATCTGTTGCAGCACATTATGCTAGGATGAACAATAAAAGACTTTCAAGAATAAAAATACATTACAGTAAAGTTCTCGGTGAGAATGGGAATGGAAATATGAGATAAAGAACCCAAAGGAACCATGTAAAATTCCCAACTGTTAATGAACAGCTGACTTAAGCACTTAAGAATACATATGGGGGATATCCAGTTGCTGTGGTATTTAATTCCACTGGATGCATCTACAAGAGTGACACTTTATCAGTGTGTTAACTACATTCCAAATAAATAAATTTTAGATGTTAATTTAAAAATGGGTCACAGGCTACAGAGTTTATGGGCCAAACTAGCCACGTGACAGCTCGCTGTGTGACAGACACGGAGTATGCACAACAGACTCTGAAAGGGAAACACGGACTCAGGCAGTGTGTGAGTCCCCAGGGAGTGCACAGACCGGCAGCCACCAAAGTTTAGGAGGTGGTCATAGCAAGGAGGTCCAGGAGGAGGTCAAGTGCCAACGGCAGAATGGGGCTGACAGCCAAAACTGGGTCGGAGTCTTCACTTTTAGTCCCAGGAACTTGATTGGGTCAGAATATCTTGGAAGAAGCCTACTAATCACCCTCTCAGATTATTTATCAATTGATAGTAAGAACTGCAACAATGACATCCACCATAATGTAACAGAAGCCAAATTACAACCAGAAAGTCACTTGTTAGGTCCAGCAGGAGCAGAAAAAGGAACGAGTATGGTGCACAGCAGAGGCTGTGACAGCGTGGGGCACCCTCTCTCCGAGTCACCAGCCGCAGGTGCTGGGGACTCCAGGCTGAGCCAGGAGAACTCTAGGCAGGCTGGGAGTGATGCTGTCAGCTTCTAGCCCTTGGGACTTCCTTGTCTTTGCTAGGCCATGGCTTCTCAGGGCCACTAAATGAGAGTACTAAGAGCTTTTAAAATCATGACCTCAAATCCATCCTGTCTGATTTGAACTAAACTGAAGTTTGGGGCATGCCCTTCCTTAGCTACCATTTACAGAGAAAATCTTGGCCTTCTTCCAACATATGATGAATTATATCTATTTTATTATGTGTATTTTCTTGTTTATCATGTACATTTTTATTTCAAAATTTTTGTAGAAATAGGGATGGTGAGAGTTGCACTCTCATGTATAATCTATAAAATATATAATTAGTCTGAGGGCAGTGGTCCTTGCCTGTAATCCCAGCACTCTGGGAGGCTGAGACAGCAGGATGGTGAGTTCAAGCCTGACCTGGGTAACCTAGTGATCTAGCAAAATCGTGTCTCAAAATAAAAAATAAAAAGGGCAGGGTAGGTAGCCCAGTATAAAGGCCTGGGATTCAGTCTCCAGTACCAGAAAAAAAAGCAATTATAAAATTAACATAGAAGAAAATTGAGCATATTAAGTATTCAAAATAAGTGTGAGTTAAGATCACTCATGTTATCCTGCACTGATTATATCTACTTTAATGACAACTGGCTACGAAGGAAGCTAAGTTAATTCAGACGATATTTTTGAGCACCAATGAAGCACTAAACTGAGATCGTGCTAAGGAAGAGAAGTGAGGCAGACTCTGCTACCGCAAGCTTATGTGTAAGCAGCAATTCCAATTGGTGGAGAAAATGCACAGTCAAGCGATAAGAGGATGCTAGGAACACAGTGCAGGGAGGATGAGAGACAGGTTTCACAGGGGAGACTCTCTGTCTTGAAGTAGAGTAGAAATTTACTAGGAGGAGGCAAGGACTATCCATTTAATATTGAAGCAATTAAAAACATTGAGGGACCTATTTGGAGACCTATGCTTCATCTGTAGGGAATGCTAAAAAGTTTGCTGTTTGTAGTGCATAGAGTTTGGGTAGGGAATAGTGGGGAAATGAAGGGAGTTTGGGGTTTTACCAATTTGCAGTGGGGCTGTAAGAGTAGCATTTCATGCTGATTGGACCTGAGCAGGAAGTAACACCCGTCCTAGACACTTTAGGATGACATCCAGGGGCCAGAGAACAGGCTATAAAATACCAAAATTTAGGAGCCTATCGCTGCGGTGAAATTTCTGAGTCCAGAATTCTGGGCTAAGTTAAGATATCCCTTCCAAGGCCAGGAAGAGTTTTCTGTATACGGCCCCTTCTAATTAATGAGAAAAGCAGAATGCCCAGTGACGTTAGAGTATTTTGGAGGCAACATACCTATTTCAGATCGCTACTTTGACCCATTTGCCTAACCATGCAAAGCTTCCCTGTATTGAATGGGATGCACTGAAAGTGATGACAGTGCAGCACCTCCAGGCTGCTATGAAAGCTGCTCTGCCTTGTGGGCTGTAAGGCCAGATCCCATGTAGCTTCCAGGGTGACCCCAGGGCCTGGGACAGATAGGGATGCTGCACGGAGGCTGGAGCTGGCTCCTCAGGGCAGACCTTGTGGACGTGGAGGCGAAGTTCTACCATTCCCTGTGGTTAAGTGTCTTCCTTCTGAGAAATATTTCTGGTTTGTTACTGAGCCCCAGATAAACTAACCTATTCAGAGTGAGATGCACTTCACGCCATGGGTGCTGGCTGACCCAGCAAGCCACAGTGCTGTACAGCAGGACTTCCTCAACCATGTGGAAGCGGGTTGCCAAGGCTGCTTCTAGAAGGTTCCAGAGGCACAATAAGTTCTGTGAACAAGTGATTCAAGTCCCATGGCTCCTTTTCTTGCTATGTTTCTTCCCTCAGCTGATGCCTGTGGCCAATGGGAAACAGATGGGAAAAGTTAGAAATACAAACAACAATGATCTCTTGCAGAAACAAAGACATGGTACTTATTAATATTTCTTCCTTATTTCCATAGACATATATGCACACCAGTTCATTTGTTTTTTTCCTGTTCCATTTCTCAACACTCTAACATAATGTGTTCATAGATGTTAACCTCAAACCTCAGGATTTGAGTCCCAGACTATCAAAGGGGGGCTTAACTCAGCTAGAAGCAGAATGAATGTAAGTAACTCTAAAACGGCTGCAGTGGAATTTTGTGTTTTCAGTTGTTTGAGAAGTAGATGCATCATGTTAAGTAGGAGCAGGGTTGTTTTTTTTTTCTTGTTTTCATTTGGAAGCTAAATATTTTAGATGAACAGCCAAGAATGGCCCTAATTCCTCTGCTGTACCCTCAGTGCAAGTCTATGGGAAGAAACAGTTTCCCACAGACCTCGCCACGAATTCCCCTTTCACAGTCCATTTCAGTGGTCTCGTTCTTGGCTTTTCAGAATTCCCTCCAGGCTCTGCCTTTATTCTCTCATGCCTGTGCTTCAGCAGAACTGGTTAATGAATACCTGATGCTACAAAACCATGGCAGACTCTCACTTCCTCAGCTGCTCCGTGTCTGTATAAGATCTAATTCCTATAACAATTTCCTTATCCCACCACACTCATAGGGTTCTGCTTCCCTGACCCAACCCTGACTGATGCCGGCATATTCAAGCCAAGACATGAAGGAGGCAAAGGGAATGGTTATGAGGCTGCCCTGGGACTGGCACTCCAGGCAAAGGAGACAGCACAGGCAAAGGCCCTGAGACAAGAGCATGACTGAGAAAGCCAGGGTGGAAGAGTGCTCTTAGGAGAAAGTAGAAAGAGATGAGGTCAGAAAGGTAGTTGCAGGGGGGTGGGGGAGGCGGGCAAGAGCTTTGTAGATAACTGAAGTGCTTTGGACTTTCCCTGCATGAGATAAGAAGCAAAGGGAGGGCTGACGTGGTTTCTGACTTAACCTTTACAAGGGTCCACTCTCGCTGCTATATGGAGAATAGACTCCAGGGGGCAGATGAGGGCAGAGCAAGAAGAATTAAAAGTTTAATTCTGTAATCTGGACAAGGGATGCCACTGACATCCAGAGAGTGACAGTGGTTCATCTTCATAGAAACCAGCATGTTATTCTGGTAAAAATTTGCCTCTAGGGCTGCATCTGGCACGCTGTCCTTGGATTTATAGATCACTGGATCTTTCCTGGCCTGGATCTCACAAAGGCCAGGGCACACATTTTATAGCAAAGGAGATGTTCGATTGAGCTCAAGACCAAGGGTTCCACTGACCGCATCCCAAGCCTGCTGGAACATTCAAAAGCCCATGAGACCCCATAGGCAAAAACCCAACTAACTCAAAGGAAGGCAATGTGCAGCTTCTTCACGCTCCGGAGCCCATCCCCTGCAGAACAGATCAAGGTCAACCTCTACCTGGACCACATTGCACTGTAGCTCTTTCCCCTGTATTACTTTGCTTCCTTTTTTTCCTTAAAAGCCTTTCCTTCATGGAGGCATTCTATCAACATGCCATGCGCACTGCATCCCTCCCTCCCACTCTACTTCTGTAGAACCTCACCCAAGACAACCAAGAATAAGGAAATGCCCCTGAGAGCCTGAGCATGCGGGTACTGTGCTGGCTGTGAGTCCTCACACAGACTGCATTCCTGCCTGGGACCGAGGAGCTGCCTTCACTCCTGCCTTGCGGGTCCTCAGGACTGGGAGTCAGCCTCTGTGTCTCAGTCTGGGTTCTTTGTATCCTGGCTGTAATGGGAAAGTCAGAATACCACGGACGGAGCTGGTAGTGGCTTTCTTCTTTCTTTCTTTCTTTCTTCCAGTACTAGGGATTGAACCCAGGTCCTTTGCACTGAGCTACATCCCCAGCCCTGTTTTAATTTTTTTTTTTTTTCATTTTGAGACAAGATCTCACGAAGTCACTAAATTTCCCAGGCTATAATCAAACTTGTGATCCTCCTGCCTCAGCTTCCCAGAGTGCTGGGGCTATAGGCACACACCAAATGCTTAGCTGGTGATGGTTGCTTTAAACAGACAGAAAAACAAGCTCCATCTAGATCAAGCAAGAAAGGAAGCAGCTGACCTAGAGCAAGCTCAGGCCCTCACAGTTTCATGAAACCAACCAATAATGGTTTTAGATCTTCCCATTCTAAATTACCACCATGCATGAGGCCTTCCTCCCTATTTGCTAGTTGCTGAACGCTAGGCATGCATTGATTTCTTTAATCTCAGCAGCACCCTGTGAGTTGGGTACATTTTACATATGGGAAAAGAGAAGTTCAGGAAGGGAGGGTAACTTTGCCATTGTGATTGAAAAATAGAGGGGTATCCTCATCTCTTTCTGCATTTTGTGTCTTCTCCACTTTGTACTCACGGAATGTGGGACACACAAAAATAGCAAAATCCAGGGACTTGGTGTCTCTAGAATAAAAGGTCGCTGAAGTCAGAAAGAGCTGAGAGCCAGCCAGAATTAGGACATTTCACTTCTTACCTTTTACCCGAATGTTCACATCATATTCCTGTCTCTTGATTACATGGTTTGCAGTGGGAGATTTTAAACAAAAACCTTCGCCTTCTTTCTCTTACCATGCTGTATTTATATTCCTCTCTTATCACCTATATGAATTTTGCCCTAGGTAAAAGCTCTTTGGCTTGACATGTTATATAAAACAAACCAACAAAAATAAAAGATAATATCAGAAATATTGAAAATACCAGAGAACAAACAGGTTTCGCAAGTATAGAAGTCATAAAAAAATCTCTTTGTAAAGGTTATTTTTTTATTAAAAAAATTGTCAAGTTCCATATATATAGTTCATCTGGCTCTAAAAAGAAGATTTAAATGCTGGATCATGGGCTCATAAATACGAGCCCAAATCTATAACCTGGAACCTTTCAGGAAGATTGAGTTTGACTTATCTCCCTCCCGATATCATTGAAAAATTGTTTAGTATTGTACTTCCCTCTTGCTTGGCTGAGCTGGCTGGACATAAATCTGAGAATATGAGGTTTATATAGTCAGACTCTAAAGATTACTTCTGTTCCTTTCTGGTTTACATTTTTATAAATATGGCTCACGTATCAATTATGTTCATATTGACATATTTCCCTAGGGTATTTGCACTTGATTTTGGGATATGGGAGCTATCAGTATCTCATTTATCCTTAGATACATTACCCCCGTGGTTATGGAACATTATTTTCCACAGCATAGTTAGCTGAAATTTTCAGAAGATTTCTCAAATCATATAGTTTCTGTAATTTCGCTTGACATCCATAGAGCACAATAGTTGTACACAACTGAAATCATTTTTCAAAAAGCATATGATGGCTGGACATGGTGGCACATGCCTGTAATCCCAGCACTCAGGAGGCTGAGGCAGGAGGATTGTTTTGAGTTTGAGACCAGCCTGAGCTACAAAGTGAGCTCAAAGGCAGCTTGAACTGCACAAGGAGACCCTGTATCAAAAAGACAAAAACAAAACAAACCAAAACCAAAAAAATTATGATGTAAAAATACTGTGAAAGTTTTTTATGCCTTTCTGAAAAGTATTCAATAATTTCAATACACTACTCAGACAGGGCTTGATATAAATTGCTTTCTATCTTTTAAAACTTGTTCTTTAATATGTACATCACTTCTAACCCACAAATGAAACTTTTCAGGTACTAAACAGGCATTTAGGGTAAAACTTATGTGATCTCTTAGACACAAAGGCATCCTATGTGTCTAATAAATACATTGATTAGAAATCAAGGAGTAATATGTGACAGCTTCAGAGACTCATAAATCAAGCTCTTTACTGCTTATCATGGGTTATCCTGGTAGTCTAGGCCACCAAAGGTACAAGTAAGAGGTAATGAGAATGGTAACAACAACTCAGGGTAAATGAGGATGTTTTGTTTTACTTTTGTGATGCTGGGATTAAATCCAGGACCTTGCTCATGCTTGCAGGTGCTCTATCACTGAGCTACATCCCCAGCCCCATAAATAAGTAATTTAAAAGAGAAAACTAAAGAAAAATATAATCAAAGAGGAGGAGGAATGGAGGGAAGAAGAAAGAAAGGAAAGGAGAAGGAAGAAAGGAAGGAGGAAAAACTTCAACTGAAAAATGGTTCTTTTCACGCTCAGTCAGGTGTCTTCCTAAAAAGAACAATGGTTCAAGGGAAATCAAAAGCAGGCTCTAAAGGAGCTGATTATGCAGACAAATTGAAGCACACTATTGATGGAAGCTTCTGCCAAAACACCCTCCAGTAGGTCTCCTATGGGAAGGCAACTGCGAAGTCCAGTTAATGCCTGGGACTTAGTGAAATCTAAAGTGAGTCACAGGCTCTTTCCAGGAGCCACATAAATAACCGAGAGGTGTGCGGCATAGTGAGTTTTGTCCTACTTTGGCCACTTGCTGGCATTATAACTTTTGACAATTGATTTTACCATTCAAAGCTTCACTTTTAAAACACAGAGGTGACAGGCAGAACTGGGTTGGAATCCCAGGTCTACTTCTTATTCCCATAGGCTTTTAGGGAAGTTACATAAATTCTATGAAGCTATTTCTTCAATAGCAAGATGTGAGATCCAACAAAGGGTCAAAAAGGTTTATCGTTGCATCTATATAAAACTCTTTAAAATGCAAACTAATCTATGGCAACAGAAAATAGATCAGTGGTTGCTTTGGGCTCTGGGAAGGATGGAAAGAAAACCTTACAAAGCGGTAGAAGGAAACTTCCATGGTGGTAAATATGTCCGTGATTCTGATTAGATATTGCTTTCACAGGTACACACGTACCTCAAACTTCTCAAAGCATATTGAAAGTTCCAAATGTTTATTGCATGTCATCGATCAGATCTTTTTTTAAAAAAAGTCAGTGGGCCAGGGATATAGCTCAGTGGCATAAACACTTGCCTGGGAGCCTGAGATCATGAGTTTGAGTCTCAGTACCAAAAAAAAAAAAAAAACTTCATGTTGCCAGGGATATAGCTCAGTGGCACAAGCACCTGACTAGCAAGTGCAAGGTCCTGAGTTCCATTCCTGGTACCAGAAAAAAAAAAAAAAAATTCTAGGGTCAGGGACATAGCTCAGCAGTGCAAGTGTCTGCCTGGCAAGCACAACGTTCTGAGTTTGATTCCTGGTACAAAAAAAAAAAAAAAAAAAAAACAAAAAACCCCACATTAAAAAAAAGAGAATTAAATGAGATATTATGTGTAAAATAATTCTGTATATAGAATATGACAACAGTCAGGTACAGAAATACAAGGTCCTCCTTCCTGCCCCACATATGTCCCAGGACTGTTTAAAATGGAATCATACTTCATAAACACCTGCATTAACTTCATAAACACTACAGTCTCTTCAGCAGCTCTGCGATTTGATAAATATTTTCAGAGAACAATATTGGGCAATATGCAAATAGCTCTGTGGCTTACTCAGGAGATTATTTCTATCAAATCTTTATTAGAGTCGTATTTTACACTGTTGGGTGCACAGCATGTAGGACATTTATGTTACTTTTTCACATGGTTTATCATTAAATACCCGCATATTATTTATTTATTTTTACAGTACTAAGAATGAAATCCAGAACTGCATACACACTAAGCCAATGGCTCCACTACTGAGCTACATCTCCAGCCCTCCCTGTTATTTTTATTTTTTTATTTTTTTATTTTTTTTTAAATTTTGTTTTAAAGAGAATAGTAAATGAGAAAAAAAAGAACAATAGCAGCATACCAACATCACAAACATAAACAAACCAAAGCAAGAACATTTAAAGTGATACACGGTTTCAAGACAAAATAATACAAATTAACAGTGGTTGTTACATTACATATTGTTATCTTCAACTACATTGCTCAGATTACCAGATGTAAGAATGGAAGATTGTTCAAACCATTAAAGAGGATAAGAAAATAATTATTAGTTAAATATCAGAGGTAATACAGAGTTTCACTAGACAAGATTTTATTTTTAAACGACTGCCTTATGTGTGTACCAGGCATGAGTTCTGAATCTATCTTGAAGATAAAAGTGACAGAGTTTCAATGGCAGATTGAATTTGGGGTGTGAGAGAAGAGAACTCAGGAATGACACTGCAGTTTCAGCCTGAACAATTACAAGTTTGATGAAGCTGACATTTTCCCAGCAGGGAAGGATGTGTGAAGGGCAGATTTAGAGGAGGAAGTGAAGAATTTGGGTTGGAGGAGAAGTGTTAAACATCAAAACGGAGATGTGAAGGGCAGTAGACACAAGATCAAGGGGCATGATAGCTGCAGATAGAAATCTGGGAGCCTCCAGCAAGGAGATGGTATTTAAAATCCTGAGTGGGAAGAGGGCTTTAGGGGCAGAGAACAGAGACTAGAAAAGGTTCAAGACCTGACTTAAGCAAGCTGTCTAATGTTTAGAGATCCTGGCCTCGAGGGAAAATCAGCAAAGGTGGCAGAAAGGGAGTGTTAGGAAGAAGGAGACCTGGAAGCATGGGCTATTACGTAGGAGAAGGTAGAAAGTTTACTCTGCAGTTAGGGGTGGCTCTGTGGTTAGAGTGGGCTCACACAGTGACAGCAGGTAATGATTTTTCCTAAGAAGCTATACAAATGGCAATGAGCACACATAAGGATGCTCACCATCATCAGTCATCCTAGAGTCGCAAACTGAAACAAGGATATACCACTTTAAACCCTTGAGGATAGCTAGAATCAAAATAAAAATAAAAATGTTGGTGAGAATGTAGAGAAATTGGAAACTTCACATGCTTCTTGGGAAATGTGAAAGGGTGTAGCATTTTGGCAGTTCCTCAAAAAGTTAAACATCGAGTTACCATGTGATCCAGCAATTCAACTCCCAGAAATACACCCAGAAGAAATGGAAACATATGTCCACACATGAGTGTTCACAGCAACATTATTCATAATAGCCAAAAACTGGGAAAAAACAAATGCCTAGTTGTTAGCAGAAAATTATGAGCCATGGGAAAAAAAAAACCAAGAAAGTATGATACATATATGGGAAGAAAGCAATCAGCACAAAATGTCCCAGAGGAATTCCAGATGTTGGATTTTCTAGAGAAGTCCTTCTAGAGAAGGACTTTAAATCAGGAATTTTTAATAATGTCAAAGAATTAAAGAAAACTATTTCTAAACAACCAAAGAAAGTATGAGAGTGGGGTCTTCCTTAATAGAAAATATCAGTGAAGAGACAGAAATGATAAAATGTAGCAAAGAAGTTTTTGAGTTACAAAGTGTGATAGCTGAAACATGCCTAACCTGGAAATCAGATTCTCCTCCCTCTTCAGAGTTTGTAGTTATTGTGTGCTTAGCAAATTTCAGAACAAATTTTTTAACTATATTCTCTATTGCATGTGGCTTTAAAGTCTCTACTTGGTCAAAATAATTGGACAAAGATTTTTCTTGGGCCAAGGATGTAGTTCAGTGGTAGAGCACTTGCCTAGTATTGCAAGGTCCTGAGTTGGAACCTTAGTACTTGTAGGTGAGAAAGAAAGAGGGAGAGAGACAGAGAGACAGACACACACACACAGAGAGAGAGAGAGAGAGAGAGAGAGAGAGGGAGAGAGAGAGAGAGAGAGAGAAGGGAAGGGAAGGGCACAAAAGGAAAGGGAAGAGTAGGGAAAGGAAGAGGAGGGGAGGGGAGGGGAGGGGAGGGAAGGGAAGGGATAGGTTTTCAAAAGAAAAGAAGTTCTTCAATGGCCTGGAACCAATACATTTCTGTAAAAGGGCTTTGCGGGTATGCTGAGGAAGGACATCAAAACTGTCTTAACTAGCTGGATGTTGTGGTGCATGCCTGTAATCCTAGCACTTGGGAGGCTGAGGCAAGAGGATTGCCATGAGTTTGAGGTCAGCCTCGCTTACATGGTGAGTTCAAGGACAATGTGGACTCTGTGGTGAGACCCTTCCTCAAAAACAAACAAACAAACAAACTAACACATTAACTAACTGTCTTAACTATCTCCTCTTGCATGTGCAGAGCCTCTGGAGATGAAAACTCAGAGCACTCTCATGTTTTCCTGAGCATGGATACAGCTACACACATGAACACGGCTTTCTAGACTCCTGAAATACGCCACATCTTTTTTTTAGGAAGCCCCCATGGAAATATCATTGTTCAGCTTTTACTTTTTAATCGTTTTGGGCAGTCTGTTGTTTGCTACAGCTGTCAAGCTTGCCTCAGACAGACACAACTTGATAATGATGATGATGATTTTGGTGCTGGGGATTGAACCTAGGGCTTTGCACATGTTAAACACACACTGTACCACTAAGCTACACTCCTAGCCAGGCAGTCATAATTTTAAACCTTTCCCATTGATATTTTTGATAAACATTCCTGCCCCTGTGAAAGAGGTTTCTAGTGCTGAGTGATCTCTCCCTCAGCTCAAAGACAGTCAGGACTTTCAGGTGCAGTCTTACAGGAAACCAGAAGTTTACTTGCTCTTACGAAGGAATGAATTTGGGGGATTCTTAATCTGCTATTTCCTTGATGTCACCCAGTAGTTGCTGTTTTAACTTTGGGTGAATACTTTATGTAATGTGGGAGACTGCCAAGCTGTGCTCCCCTGAAAAACAAAGCCCCGTGCCTAGATCTTTACCTGACCTTTCCTTCAATGCTATTCACTGAGATGTGCAGAGCTGGCTATATTGAACTAGACGTTCCCTTAATTGGCCAAAAGAATGTGATCAATCTGGCCAAGAAGTCAGTATGTCTGAGTGCAGCACACAAGCAAGAACCGTGCCCCCTGCTGATGGGTGGAATGGGGGATTGAGCAAATCCTGTGAGATCCCAGGACTGACATGAGATACCATCAGCTGAGGCTACGGGACTAAAAAAGGATTATACCTTCCTGGCAGTAAAGGCTCCAGCCTTGCATATATCAAGCTATCCTTTATACTTCATTTGGAGAGCCTCTGTGCCTGGTTCAGAATTGCTCTGTTTCTCCTTACAGCCAATGCCTGCAAAGTTTCTCTTCCCTAGCACTCTGCCAGACCCCCATCCACCTCCCTGATTGAAACCAATAAAAGCCATGAGCTTTTGGATGTGTGGCCTTTTCTTCCACAGGGAGCCTTGGTCATCCCAGGGCTCCTCAACTGTAGACTTTCTCTCTTTGTCTTTATTTTGCATCCATGTGCCATATTGCCAGGTGGGTTAGACTGACACCCTCCATAAGGGTTTCAGTAATGTAATAATGGAATTATCTGTTCTTTGATTATTGGGTAAGATGGTCATAAATCCATCTAAGTCTCTGTGTTTCTTCATAAAAACATTTTTAGTTATTATTTTCTTTCATAGTGGAGACTTTCTACTTTTTTCTAGGTATTTGAAAGTTTTTTCTGTTTTAATTTATTGACAAAATTACTCATAGTATTTATTATTTTTAAAATCTATAATATATGTGATTGTTCTAGTTTACATTCTTATTATTATTTAGTTGTGTATAATTTTCTTTTTCTATAAAATTTGTCAGGTGATTGTCTATTTATTAGTATTTTTTAAAAATTGATTTTTGTTTGTTGATGATATCTAATATGTTTTACTACATGACTTTTTTACTCATATTGTCTACTTTCTCTATTTGCTTTTAGTCTATTTTGCTGTTCTTTTCCTAATATCTTTCTTTTTTTGAAACAGGGTCTCGCTATGCAGTTCCGGCTGGTCTTAAGCTCACTTGGTAGCCCAGGCTGGTCTTAAAGTTGCAATGATCCTCTTGTCTCAGCCCTCCAAGTGCTGGGATTACAGACATGCACCACTATGCCCAGCTACTTTTCCTAATATATTAAATTGAATGCTTAATTCATTTATTTTCCATATTTCTATTCCAATATGAGCATTTAATGTTATAAAAATTTTCAAACACTTCTTTAATTATACCTCATAAATATTGACAATTCAAATTTATTATTACTTAGTACTAAATATTTTCAAATTTTTCAAAAAATTAGAACTAGAACTATCATATGATCTAGCAATCCAACTACTGGGTTGATATCCAGAGAAAATGGAATCATATGTCAAAGACACATATGCACACCCATGTTTATTGCTGCACAATAGCCAAGAAACAGAAAAAAAAAAAAGAAGGGTCCAACAACTGATGAGCAGATAAAGAAAATGTAAGACATATATGCAATGGAATACTATTCAGCCATAAAAAGATGGAATCATTTGCAATAACATGGGTGGAGCTGAGGATGATTATGTTCTTCTGAAAGCCTTGTATGGACTCTTTAAAGAGTAGGTCTTCTAGAGTTTGAGAATAGAATGGTGATTACCAGAAGCTGGGATGAGTAAGGGAGCAGGAGGGAAAAATGAGGAGATTCATCGATGGGTATGGGTTACACTTAGATAGGAGTAAGAAGTTCTGTATGTTATTCTACAGAGGGATCTTCCCACCTCAGCCTCCCAGAGTGCTGGGATTACAAGTATGTGCCACTGTGCCTGGCCATATAATAGCAATCCCTTCCAATCAATTGAGTCATGCTTTATTAAAGGCTAGGCACATAACTGATGTTTGTGGATGCTTCATGTATGCTTGGGAATATACATTTTTATATTTGGGTACGGTTTTATATATGTCCAATAGTCTAAGATAGCTAATTATGGAATCAATGAAAAGATTTTAATGTTCTGTGTGTCAGGAACTTAACTGGGGTGGGGAGGGACACTGAACTGGCAAGCGTGAGAGTAGCAAAAAACCAAAACTCAGAATGAAATCATCTGCGATGCACAAGCGAGAGGCTGAAATAGACACAGCCCCCGCGCCGGTGCCATTTTCCCAGCGGAGTTGCGCACTCCTGGGGGGGCAGGTGGATCAGTACAGGTGTGAAGATCCTTTTGCTGTTGAGGGATCCCCAAAAAAGGAATCCTCAAACCAAAGATTCCTGCAACTTTATGGACACTGAATTTGGAATGATGCCTAAAGGTTGGAAGGGGGAAGCACTTTGGTGGAGTTAATATGGCAACTGTTATGCTATGTAATTTTACCACGTTGAAAACCTTTTTTAAACTCACAGACATTTTTATATTTCTTGCCCTAAAGAAGGTGAACCCAGCTGGTAGCAGAACAGGCAGCCTGCATCCTCTGAGAGTCCTATAGGACTCAGGGATACAGGGATCTTAGGATACAGGGGTCTTCAAGAGCTCCCCAAACTACAGTTCCAGCCCAGAAGTCAGTTGTGAACTCCAGTCTGCATCTGCATGTGACCAAGTGTCCCCAAGTGTCTCTCCCTTGTCCCAAAGGGAGGCCTAAGCGACCACCTCCCTAAAGAAGACCCTTGGCAAGGAGGCTGGGCAGGGAGGCCTGAGGGCAGTGAATGCAAATACGAAAAGAGCAGGACTGGCTGCTCTGATCCATGGCCCCAACTCTGCTGCGAGACACTGCAGGGCCCCATCTGCGGAGGGAGGGCAGCCCTCCCCTGCCCAGCCGCCAGGTAAAACTCTTGTGATCTCCTGCAGGCACGCCTGAGAAATACCTGTGAGTTTTTAACCAGGTGTCTGACCCCTCACTCTAATGTCTGACTGGTAAATAACTGAGAGAGGTCAGGTCACTGAGATCAGCTGAGGTTGATATATTTACCACGGGGTCCTGTCAACATTTGCTTTACACATTTAAGGCTACTCTGCACAATTCTAGAATTGTTATATCTTCCTGGTGAATTTAAAATGTAATCATAATACTCCCCTCTACCTCTAGTAATACTTTAGCCTTAAAAATCTGTTATGCTGATAATAGTATAGCCGCTGCAGTTTTCTCTGTGTAGTGTTTTTCCTGAAAAAATTCCCTGTTCCTCTTACTTTTCATCTTGCCAAATTCTTATATGTGAAGCATGTCTCAGAAACTAGCACATCCAGATTTTTAAAATCTAATTCAGCACTCGGGAGGCTGAGGCAGGAAGATTGCTGTGAGTTGGAGACCAGCCTGGGCCACAAAGTGAGTTCAAGGCCAGCCTGAACTGCATAGTGAAATCCTGTCTCAAAAAAACAAAACAAAACAAAACAAAAAATCTAATTAAAAGATAGAGGATATCATGTAGTGGTAGAGAATTTGTCTAACATGAGTGAGGGCCTAGGTTCAATCTTTAGTACCAAAATTTTTTAAATTTAATAAAACATCTAGATTTAGTCCATTTACATTTAGTATTTTTATTGGGGCTTTTCCTGCATTCCTATTTCTCCTGGATTATCTATCATTTTTTTTTCTGATATTGTCTTTGGAGAGGGGATTGGTTGTATTTTTTTTCTCTTATTCTACTTAACGATAATTTCTTATATTTATACACCTTTTTCCTTTATTCATTATCCTTAAAATATTACTTTGAGTGTTTGACTTAACTAAGTACAAGATTAAATAATTTCTTAACCTTGCCAGAATAATAGGAGGAACTTTGAGTATTCTGACTCTCAAAATACTGTTTTAGTACTATTTTTATATTAGACCTTTAAATTATGTATTATTAACATACACAAATAATATTTATGTACATACTTTCCCTTCTTTTTTCTTAGACCATCTACTATATCCTTTTTTTTATTCCACTGTAGTTAATTAAAGAAGTTTAGAAATTTCCTGTGCTCATATCTCTTGGTAGTAAATCTGGTTCCTGTTTAACATAAAGATTCTGTCACATTTCGTTTGGAAAGATGGTTTTGCTGGCTTATAACTCAAGGAAGCAGTTATTTTCCTTTAATGTTCTGGAAATATTTTTTCACTGGATTCTGGCTTTATGGTTGCTGTTGAGACTGAGGTCATTTCCATTTGTGTTTTCTTTAGCACTGCTTCTAAAATCTTCTCTTTGTTTTTAGTGTTTTATAGTTTCAGTACTTACATTAAACATCGATTTCTTTTTATTTTTCACTTTTGAGATACAAGGTGTTTTTATTCTTTCCTTCTTTTTGTCTTTTTTTTTTTTTTTTTTTTTTTGACAGGGTCTCACTATGCAGTTCAGGCTGGCCAGCTGGTCTTGAACTCGCAACGATCCTCCTGCCTCAGCCTCCCAAGTGCTGGGATCACTATGCAGTTCAGGCTGGCCAGCTGGTCTTGAACTTGCAACAATCCTCCTGTCTCAGCCTCCCAAGTGCTGGGATTACAGGCTTGCACCACCACGCCCAGCCCAACGTGTTTTTCTAACTTATGCTCTTTGAGACATAATGTGGATTTCTTTTTACTTTTCCTTCTTCAGGTTCAATGCGCTTCCCATTCTCCTTGTGATTGTGTCCCTCTATTGATAGAAGTTCAAAGGTTCAGTCCTGGCCAGTTAGAGACAAGGGCAACGTTCAAGCGGTGGGCTCTGCTGGAAAAGGCTTAATAGCTAATTAAAAAAGAAACAAAATAACGATATCTGCTTCCAACACAATTATGGCTGACCTTGGGAAAGTTTTCTACTCAAATGATCAGTACTAGAAGGGATACATGAAGAAATGACTCTATAAATTCTTCAGGGTAATAGATTGATGAGGTTAGGAGGACTTTCCCCTCTATTTTAACTTGTTCATGTGTGTTATTGTTTTAATTGCTTCATACACAGTATTCTTAGATGACTGAAGCCAAATAACCAGATAAAAACAAAAACTAAACATCTACCTACTGATTTATTTGCTCTGAGGATTCTGAAAAAATACTTTGTTGGGTCTTAAAACTCAACAGTATACTCAAGGAAGTATGTTTTGCTGGTATCTTTATAGATTAAAATGTTCTTGCCTGGAATGGTGGCAAATGCCTGTAATCCCAGCACTCTGGGAATCTGAGGCAAAAGGATCCTAAATTCAAGCCCAGCCTTGGCAACCTAGTAACTTTGCAAGACCCTGACCCAATAAATGACTAAAAATCATTGGAGATGTAGCTCAATGTGAAGGTCTTGGGTTCAACTACCAGAATCTCTCTCTCTCTCTCTCTCTCTCTCTCACACACACACACACACACACACACACACACACACAATTACTGCTTATTTCTCATATACTAATCTTCTTATAAAAGAAAACAGGTACTAGGTATGGTGGTGCATGTCTGTAATCCCAGCACTTGGGAGGCTGAGGCAGGAGAATCGCTGAGAATTCTAGGCCAGCCTGGGCTACAAAGTGAGCTCAAGGCCAGCCTGAACTGCATAACAAACCCTGTCTCAAAAAGAAAAAAAAAAAAGAAAAGAAAACATATAACAAACAGTTCCAGAAGTACATTTCAGAAACCAACCTTAAGTAGAAATCTTGTTTATTATATCTGAAAGACATAAAAACAGACTAAAACTAGTGATTTGGAAAGTAGAAGAGTCCCTTTTTATTTGCTTTTTTTCTGTACATGCATACCTATGAGAAAGTTTCACTTCTAAATGAGTCACAGGAAAAGAGTAACAGCAAAAACTAATGGTAAAATGCCACAGTTATAACAATATACTCTAATAAAAGTTATGTTCTTTGTCTCTCAAATATCTTCCTGTATTTTTATGTCTACAGTTAACCAAAACTTCAAAAAGAGAAACATTTGGGCTAAGGACAGACTACTGCAGACTTAACCCAAGCTTTTACATAAATGGGTCTAAATACTTCTTATTTTCTGTGGCTTGTGGCTCTTGCTATTCTGGAATCAAAAGAAACCTCAAGGTTCATCTAATTCTCATTGGGCTGTTACGGAAAGTGAGATGCAAAGACATTAATAAGGCTCCCTGCATCCACGCCACGCGGGGCTGACACACGCCAGTGCAGCCCTCCTTATCTCCAGTTTTATGCTTCCACAAGAATAGCAGGGCTGGGTCTGGACTTCCCTTGCACCAAGGGCACCTCGTTATCTGCTACCAGTGCTGTTACGCTTCTCCTACACCGCTAGCCTCTCTATGTTCCTCAAGAATGGAAGACATTTTTCCTTCACTGCGAACGGTGCATACTGTGAGCTGTCTTGCACACAAGTTGACTGGGAAGAGCCTGATTTTAAAAAATCCACTGTTTCTATGTTTCTGAAATGTGCTCATTTTCTATGTTTAAACATTTTTAAAAAGACAAGTGTACATTCAATATACCCATCCCTGCAAAAGGAGCTCTTAAATTAATGATTTATCTTAAAGGCGATGAAGTTTTAAACATCCAGGAAACATGGTCTATGTCTTCTGTCTGTCATTTGCCATCCCTTCTCCCTATCTGGTCTAGCATAGTGCCCAGCACATAGTAGGTGCTCAAAATTTTTTGTTAGATGAATATATGCAGGTTAAATTCAACAAGAAGAACTTGTACTTTCTCCCCTCACATTTCTCTTGTTCTTCCCCCAGAGACACTTGTGACAACAGAGTTAATGAACTGCTTTTAGGAAACGGGAGGAAAATTGACTTTACCGTGGGAACTAAGTGCAGCATTTTCTTTGCACGATATATCATTTTTATTGTGCTATTTTTGAACTTAAAATATCTGAATGTCAGAACTTTACATCTGGAGAAGCATTACTGACTAAGGAATTGCCAAGTAAGTTTGAAAGTATTGAGGAAGTACTTTGTCAATAATTAATGTCATGCCAATTATAAATTTCAACCACACTCTTCAATCTCAAGGTGAATCGTGCTTATCAGGGAGTTGTGTGACCCACTGTGACCCTGGACAGTGTGGAAGTCATTTGACTACTTTCTTTTCTGTAGCAGAGCTTAAACCATCCTTACAGTAGTTATGACTAAGGTTGTAGCGCTACACTTCAGATAAGAGGCAGAGAGGGGAAGCGGGAAAGCTGGGTGCACACAGGTTTTTTTGGGGGTACTGTAGATTGAACCCAGGAGCACACTACCATTGAGCTATATCCCCCGCCTTTTTTTATTTTGAGAGAGGGTCTCATTAAGTTGCCTGGGCTGGCTTCAAACTTCTGATCCTCCTGTCTCAGCCTCCCAAGTAGCTAGAATTAAGGTATGTGCCACCATGCTGTGCTGTGCAGAGTTTTTGATATTAGACACAGCTGGTTTTAACCTTGAGTTAGACCCTTAGTATCCATGTAACTTTTAGCAAGTTAAATGGTTTCACTGAGGCTTCAGTTTACTTATCTGCAAAATCAAGTTAGAAGTATGGATGCCAGAGGCTGATATGAGGATTCCGTGGGGATAACACACACAGCGTGGCTTGCATTATGAAAAAGATGTCTTTCCTCACCTTTTTCTTGGATCACTTCTTACTTCAGGTCAAAGTACTCCTCAAAATATATAGAGAGCTTTGGTTTCGTGCTTGACCATCATGCCTTCATAAGTACATTGCATGTTTTACCCATTCAGCTGGTAAGAGCACAAGTCCTTCGTCATTACGGCAGGGTCATCACGTCAGGATTCGGGGATGACTTCTATGATTTTTACCATACCCACAAAGATCAAAAATATTATTTATGGGCCGGAGCTACAGCTCAGTGGCATAGCGCCTGCCTGGCAAGCATGAGATCCTGAATTTGATTCCATATATATATTTCCATATATATATTTTTGTTGTTGTTGTTGTTTTACTTAGTATAGTTTAGGCACCACAGATTTAATGTCTGAGAAATCATAAACAATGTTCTAATTATACACACATACAAGAACATACATAGACTTTTTATGATCAAGGGTGGGAATATAAACTAGTACAATCACTACAGAAATCAGTGTGGAGATTACTCAAAAAACTAAAACTAGCAATTCCCTTTGGCCCAGCTATTCTCTTTCTAGGTATCTTCCCAGAAGAGTTAAAAACATCACATTGCAGGGATAGATACATACTTATGTTTATAGCAGCACAATTCATAATAGCCACATTTTGAAAGTAGCCTATGTATCAGTCAGCACATGAATGGATTAAAACAATGCAGTATTAACCACAGTGGAGTACTACACTGCCATGAAGAAAGATAAACTTGAATCATTTGTAGGAAAATGGATGCACCTTGAGACCACAATGTTAAGTGAAATAAATCAAACAGGCAAGCTTAAACACTGTATGGTGTTTCTTATATGAGAAACCCCAAAGTATAAATAAAGATAGATAATAGGAAATAGAGAGATATATCACTTTGAAAAGGGAAGTGGATCAAGAGATGAAAGGAAAGGAGGGAAGGGAAGGAAAGGGGATGAAATAAGGACTTAAGGTACGTACATATAGCAACTCCACACGAGGAGTGGAAACATTAGATACCACAAACATGCACAAAAAAGACAGGCATTACTACATGTTGTGATTCACCTAAGATTTTCTCATGTACCATACTTGTATGCATGTTGCCATATGATGAACTCAGCATATAAATTCCAGGAACTTTTGTGTGATGAACAAAGAATTGCAAGCACACAGTCCACGTGACAAGTGCAAAATAGCTACATTTATTGACGATCATGGGACATTGTGCTCAGGACAAGTCCATGCCAAGAAAAATATGGCATGAACAGAAAAGTGGAGTTGGGATGACAGAGAGCAAAAGGACTGCACACACAGCACAGCGCACTCTACACAGATGAGTCAAGCTTTGGCAATTTAAAGGATATGCACCTCAGGCCGGATGCCTCTCCCTGAGTCTTTTTTTTTTTTTTTGTCTTTTTGAGATGGTCTCCCTGTGCAGTTCAGGCTGGCCTAGAGCTCACTTTGTAGCCCAGGCTGATCTCAAACTTGCAGCAATCCTCCTGCCTTGGCCTCCTTCCTGAGGGCTGGGATTACAGCCCTGTACCACCATGCCCGGATGAGTCTTTAGAATGATTGACAGTATTGTGTCATTTCAGGGGATCTCAATAGGCATGTCTCTCCCAGCGTCCCCTCTGATCTTAATTACATGCATGATATGTAGTGCATATTCATGAACCCTTAATGAGGTGTGAGTGGGGGTGAAGGTGACTGAAGGCCAATCTAGGAGATTCAACACCTGTGCTCTCAGTCCAGTGTCCGAGATTACCTGAGATTTTGTTATGCTATTTTCCACCTCTTTTAGGACACTGGAAGGAGGAATGGCCCTAGGTGCTGCTTAAAAGTGTGGAAGCAGTGATTCCCTCAGCTCTATTGAGTTTTTCTGGTTTTTTTTGGAACAGGAATTGAGCTCATGACCTCAGGCTTGCCAGGCAAGCACTTATGCCACTGAGCTATATCCCCGCGCCCCTCGGCTCTATTGTTTACCTGCACTATACGCAGCACATCAGTACAAGGTTCCAAAACTACTCCTGGTATTTTAAGAAATGGATACAGTGCAGGGAACCCAGTACTACACAACCACTGGAAGACCTGGGAAGTAGTCTTGGGGCTGGGTCTTCAGGGTTGGCTCCCATAAACTGCGGAACTGCCCTAACACTGACTAGACAGCTGCCTCTGTCTGAGCCTGTACAGCGGCCCAGCATTGCTCACAGACGTATGTGAGAAAGCTGCCTGAGAGCTTTGGTCTCCACATTTGGGGCCCATTAATGCCTTAGGGAGAAGGGAGTTAAGCCACATGCTGCCCTTACCAGGTTCTTTGACTCCTAGGAGACAAGGGCAGAACTTTTCTCCAAGCAAAGTTCCCTTAGCCACCCCCTTGAGCCCTTTGATGGTTCAACTTTCAGAAAGGAGCTGATTGGGACAATTATCTCTTGCATTTATTTGGTATCATTTACTTATTTTACTATCTTTGATAGTAAAGAGACTTTAGCACTTTGTTTAAGGCAGTAGAGGAAGAAATCCCCTTTCCCCCCCAAGGGCTATCCATGACAACCATGAGGAATGCACCTTGTTTCAGGGGACAGGACACTGCAAGCAAAAGATACACAGCAAAGCCGGGCATCATGCCACACACCCGTAATCCCAGTATTATAGATAGCTAAGTTAGCAGAAATGTGGTAGGCAGTCAGACAGGGCTGCGCCCTAGAGAAGTCAGTGCAGAAGACAACTGTGGCTGGAGGCGCATTCACTGAAGGCCAGGCTTCAAGAGAAAGAACTACTCACGCACGGCCATATAGTTCCTGTAGGGAGGAAGAACAGTGATTGATATTCTAAGTAGGCATCAATCACCCTGGGGTGGGGCACCAAAGGAGCATGTCTCCTTCCCAGAAAGTCCTTGTCTGCCACTGTATGCTTGCTATGTGACTTGTTTCCCCATTTGATCCCCATTTAATCAATATTACCCAAGCGTCTATCCATCCTTCTTGTATACTTATTGGCTGACCGTAGTTTTGTCCCACCTCACACCCATCCTATGATTTGCCGTGAGATATTATCTAAGCGACTATACTTGTAATCTTATTGATTGATTATAGTTCTGTCCCACCTTAGGTCTGCCTCACCTTGTGGCTTTGCTTTAACACCCTTGAGAAGCAGGGTTGGTGGGTGACCCACTTCTGGGTCCCCTTCTGTCCCTCTTAGGCAGAAATTTTCTTTCTCTCAATAAGTTCTTCCTACTCTTAACTTCTGTTGTTCCTACAATTCATTCCCTCATTTTAGGGAACATGAATTCAGCGTTTCAGACATCTAGCAGGTTGGAAGTTTCATTCTCCTGTTATCATCAGTATTTTGGGAGGCTGAGGCAGGCAGAAGGCAAGTTTGAGCCCAACCCAGGCAACTTAGCAACTTAGAGAGATCTTGTCTCAAAATTAAAAACTGAAAAAGACTTGGAGAATGTAGCTCAATATGAAGGTCTTGGGTTCAATATCCAGTACTCAAAACCAAAGCCAAAACCAAAAAAACCCAAAAACCAAACACCAGGATCTTGATGTTTCTCTAAGCCTTGCTTTTCTTTGGCCAGGTTTCGTTACCCCAGGTGCTTCACTTGCCAAGTTGAACTAGGGATAGGTCTTTTGTTTCCTTTGCTTAACATTATCAAATTTCTCCTTGTGCTTGAGATCTATTTGGGCAGGAATCAACCAGAAGCCCTTCTTACTTTTTGATACTGAATGGGGTCAGCTTCCATGAGCTTCATTATTTCTCTCAGTTACTACTGACTGGAGACAATCCTATTTTCTTTTCTTTTCTTTTTTGGCTCTGGGAATTGAACTCACGACCTCAGGCTTGCCAGGCAAACACTTATGCCGCTGAGCTATATCCCCGGCTATTTTCAATGCATTGGCTATGGAGGAGGGAGGGTGGACATTCCTAATGGCAATCCCATTGGTAGTTCTGATACAGGAAAATAAAAACGCCCAACCTCAATGATATCTGGGACAAATTCATGTTCTCTAAAATCGAAGAATGAATTTTAGGAACAATGGAGGTTAAGAGCAGAATATATTTATTGAGGGAAAGAAATGAAAGCTTCTGTCTAAGAGAGGAACAGAAGGGGGTCCCCTGAGTGGGAGTGGGTTACCCAAGACTCTATCTTTTCTGAGGACTTTTATAGAGCAGAACCACGAGGTGAGGTGGGTCCAAGGTAGGGGAAAAATGGACAAAACTATGGTCAGCCAATAAGAATCGTTCAGGTAAAATTGATTAAATTGGGATCAAATGGGGAAGTGAGTCACGAAGCAAGGGGGCATGAATACAGAACAGGGGCTCTTCCTGGAAGGGAATGAATACAGTCAGGGACTCTTCAAGATGATCACTTTCTATTTAGAATACCAATCCCTGAGGTCCATCCCTTGGGAGGTAAGTGGGTGTGCTTGTTTAAACTTTAGTCTTGAGATCTGGCCGGAAGCAAGTACCACCTCTCCATTTGCAAGGTATCTTGTCTTCCATACTGGCTCCTTGAGGGCCTGGCCCTGTCTGACCGCCTGTAATATTTCTATCTAACTCAGCTGCCTATAACAGTTCCATAGAAAAGCAAGCCATACAAAGAACTCAGTCCTGAGACACCAGATCTTACTGCTCTTAAGAGTCTGGATCCTCAAGTTATCTAACAGTTGGGGCAACGGCCCCTGATTCTTGCTCTGGCCACCCCTGGGAAACGGAGACTGGTCCAGCCAGACGTACACACGCATGCTGTATTTCAAATGCTTCATTAAATGTTATAAACTGCAATTTATTTGAATGACAAAGAATTAGAACTGATATTTTCATTTCAGAAAAAGTACATATATTTTGTCTTGGGTGATAAAAATGGGAGAAAATTAATCTACACGGTGTAGGAGGAAGACCAAGTGCTAGAGAAGGAGTTAATTACTCAGTACAAGCTAGGAAAGAGGGGCAAAGGGGGTATGGCATACTGGTTTAGGTAAACCAGCTCTACAGTTAGCCTTATATTTGTGTCACTGAACAACTTTCAGCACAATACTTTATCTGGCTAAGCCTGTGTTCTCAGCTGGAAAATGTGGACCATGGCATTATCATTCTCTTTTTCTTTTCCTTTTTTTTTTTTTTTTGAGACAGTGTCTCATTGTGCAGTTCAGGCTGACTTTGAACTCACTTTGTAGCCCAGGCTGGCCTCAAACTTGCAACAGTCCTCCTGCCTCAGCCTCCCAAGTGCTGGGATTACAGCATGCACCACCATGCCCATCTCTGACATTACTATTCTTAGAGGGCTATTATTGGAATTCCTAGTGCCTGGAATTTAGCAAGTGTTCAGGAACTTCCTTCCAAGTATAACATAGGAAGGAAATCAACAAATCATTCCTCCAATAAACAATTATGAAACTCAACAGAATTGCCAAAAGAAATTTTTAGACAGGGTCAAACATAGTTCAGGCTGCCCTTGAACTCCCTATGTGGCCCAGGCTGGACTCACTCATGCCTCAGCCTTGAGATTACAGGTTTATATCACCACACCTGGCATAAAAATTTCATTTGTAACTAGCACAGCAAAATGCAACTTTAAAAGTTAGATTTTTTTTTCCTTTAGAGACAAATGGCTTCTCCAGGCCAAAGGCATAAACGGCCACTCATCTCACCTCAGTCTAGATGAATGGATAAAATATGTAGGTGCTGATGCCAGGATGTCAGGGAAGTGGTACTGTGGGATGGATCCAGAGATTCTTGTGTACAACAAGCAAAGAATTGCCAGTGTACATCCAATAGCAAATGAAAAGTAGTTGCATTTATTGAAGGTTACAGGAAGAAGTGCTCAAAGAAGGTCCATACTGACAAAAACGTGGCACGAACAGAAAAGTGGTGCCGGGATGGCAGGAAAAAAAAAAGCACACAACACAGAGATAAGTCAGGCTTTTTAAATTGAAAGGATGTGCACTCCAGCCCAGGTGTCTCTCACTGGGCCCCTGAGGTTAGATTGACAGGAATGCTTGAATGGTGCTGGGTCATCTCAGGGGGTTTCAAGAGCATGCATACCTCAGAACTCTCATACCTCAGAACTGTGATTAAATCACATGGATGAGGTACAGTCCATACTTAGGAACTTTTAATAAGGTCTGAGTAGAGAAAAGGTCACTGAATGCTAGGCCAGGAAATATAACACGTATGTGCTCTGGCCTAGAGCTTCAGAGGTTTCCTGGGTCTTTATTTTATATTCTACCTTTTTTAGAACAGTGGAAGGAGGATTGGCCCTGAGGTGTCGCACCAACTCCAGCATGTGGAGAGGAGAGGCTTCTCAGCTCCCGCTGTGCTACCTGTACTAGAAGGCAGAGAGAGGTTTGTGTCGGGGGAGAGATGGAACAAGCCTGAATGTGCCTGTTGTCTCATTGTATTCCCTTCCTGCACTATTTCTTGCTATTAAATATCCTAACATATCCCTACTCAGCGAGATGGTGATTTGGGTGATGAGGCCCCTCCATCTCCTCAATGACAGCTTTTAATAAGTCCTTTTTATCAGAACAAATGGCACCTTTGATTTGGTCAGTGGTGAGCAAATGAACCTGAGCATATCAACCTAAGTGGCCAATAGTAATTTTAGGGGTCTAAAATTCAACTGAAGGCAAAAACAAATAAGGAATCCATGTGCATGCACACGCACACACATGCGCACGCGCGCGCGCACGCACGCACACACACTGTACACTGCTGGGCTCTGGCAAGAATGATGACATCTCTGATGGTTTTTTTTATTCATTCTCAGGGATCCTGCCCAATCCCTACAACAGCATGGTTGGCACAATAGTTTGACAAGGATGGAACTGGCCTTGAAAGGCAGCAGAAGACGAGTTGGACTTGATGCGGAGCGGAGGCAGGAAATCTGTGCCCGATGAACAGGAAAAGCCTTCGTCTTGGAAAAGACTGAGCCTGCAGTCTCAGTTAAGTGAGCAGTGACCAGAGCACCAGCTAGAAATTTACAAGGAAGCTCCTGGAAATGGACCGGCATTGAGGACACGGACAAGTCTTCCTCCTCAAATGTCTGGGCACCTGGCACCTGTACACATGTAGGAGAGACCTCAGGAGGCCAAGGGAAACACTATCCAAGGCAGACTTGAAAACTTCCCAAATTTGGAATACACTCCCCAAACCAAACAGAAATCCATCGCAAAACGCGGAAACCTTGCAGGCTCTAGGTATTTGAGCATAATCTCTGATCAGCATTGACTGATCCCTCACTACGAGACACAGTGATCTTTATGCAGTTAGGCAACAAAGGAAGGTAAGAATTAAAACAAAATGACTGCAGACATCGCCCAGGGCTAGACGAACTTATACTTAGCATGTTAGAGGTGCTGCCTTTTTTTTTTTTTTTTAGGTGTTGCTTTTGATCTAGAAACTAGAACTAAAAACGACTTTTAGCGAAGTTGCAGGAATATAAAAACATTTCTTTGTACTATCCATGAACAATCTGAAGATTAAAGGAAGACAACAGTTTTACAATAACATCAAAACCCATAAAATACTTTAAAATAAATTTTAAAACAAAGGATGTGAAAACTATAAAATATTACTGGAAGAATTTTAAAAATCTAAGTAGAAAGGCAGAGCAAAAAGGCAGGGAAATAGACTCTCTAGTGACTTGTCTCCCCACAGAAACACCAGTTTAATGCAACTACCTTCACAAGATCTAAGGAAATCAGGGAAGGGATCACAGTGCCTAGTGTTAGCATAATAATAGTAAAAGACTTTCAGGAGGGAGGCAGTAAGCATGTACATGTATTGGGCTTGGAACACACTGCACGCCTGCCACAGGAAGCAGCACTGGACAGAGCCACACGGCTCATGCTCCCAGGACAGTGTGCATGGACAGAACTCTAGCTTGTTATCCTGGTGACCAAGACACTGCCTCCACTACCCCTCCATGAACCTTGGATAGCACAGTGCAGAGAGGGACATTAAGAGCATGTGACAGGGAGATGAACACAGGACAGAGTTGGAATTCAGTGCTTGGCTGTGAAAGTTCAGTGTGAGGAAGCTCCCAGTGCCTGCAAGCCAGTGCCTACCCACTTCAGGGTCAGCTGGAGACCTGAGGCCTTGATGGGATGTGCTTTGTTTTCTGTCCAGCATTACCTCCATCTGGATGCAGCAGAGTTTGGTCACAAGGAACACCAAAACAGCAGGCAGGAGATAGTAACATGGGCTTTGGACCTGTGTCTGTGTGGTCTTGGTATGCTGTGGGCTCTGGGTATAACCCACTATTACAGCATTGGTGGCCATGGGACTCTTCATCCTATAACTCCTCCAACTTCAGATAACACGAAATGGACAGGTACTGTCCACATAGGGAAGAAAGAGGAGAGTAGGCAAGGACTGTTGTTTTGGAGTCGTGGTCCTGACTTCCATAGGGAGCACAGTGCTAGGGAGAATCCTGCGTGCCTGATGACAAACTAGTGACCACGGAAGAGGCATCCAGGCCTGTACTGGCCCTAGGTGGACACTTGTGAAATGGAATAATCTTTTCAGACACTTCCATAGCCCATTTGGAACAACATACCAACTGCAGATTTGAGACAAACTTGGGCTTGGGACACTCTTTAGTGCTAAAATAGTGATGACACACCAACAGCAGACTCATGGCAAACGTAGACTAGGGGAGCCATCTAGGGTTCAGATAGACACAGTGACCACAGGATCAGAGAGCATAAGCCTGTTTAAATTCCTTAGAAGGACAGGAACAAACAAAACCAGATTACAAAGAGTGAAATAAAAATCGAACCCTTCAATGAGCGGATGTCATCATACGCCAATAAGCATCAAGAACTTTAAGGACCCAAGACCTCATCCAATGGACAAAAGAGCATGCCAGAAACTGACTGTGAAGGAATTGATATATATGAAATCTTAGAGAGTTTAAAATAGCTGTTTTAAAGAAACTTAATGAAATTCAAGAAAGTATAGAGAAATAATTCTGCACTTTATTACAGGCACTTACCAGAGTGAAGTAACTTCAAACAAATACTGAGACGGGATGTAGCTCAGCGGCACAGTGCCTGCCTGGCAAGCATGAGGTTGTGAGTTTGATTTCTGGTATGAAAAAAAAAATTTTTTAAAAGACTGAGAAGTACAGTAAATGCAAGGAAAACTACGTTATGAAACATCAATAACATATAAATAAGAAGAAAGATCACTGGGTTCAAAAACAGGCTATTTGAAAAAACACAGGTGAGGGAGAAAAAAGAAGGAAGAATAAAGCAGAATGAAGGAGGCTTACAAAAACTTCAGGACAATTTTAAAAGAGCAAATATAAAGGTCACTGGAGTTCAAACGTGATTATGCCAAAAGGGTAGAAAGTTTATTAAAAGAGATCATATCAAAAACATCCCGAACCAAGACAAGGATACAAGTTTATAGATATGGTAAGGTTAAAGGTAACTGGTAGGAGTCAGTTCAACCAAATCTTCCCAAGATATGTTATAAATAAGCTCGCAAAGATTTGAGACAAAGAGAAGATTCTGTTTTTTTTTTTTTTGTTTTGGTTTTTTTTGTTTGTTTGTTTTGGTTTTTCTCCGGTACCGGGAACCGAACTCACGACCTTGCGCTTGCCAGGCAGGCGCTTTTGCCGCTGAGCTAAATCCCCAGCCCCCAAAGAGAAGATTCTGAAATTAGCAAAAGAAAAGAAACAAACAACACATACACATTTTCCAATTCACTGGATAGCAGACTTCTTAACCAGGAGAGAATGGATGAGATATTCACAGTGCTAAAGGAAACAAACTGCTAACCAAGAACACGGTAGCCAGCAAAGCTATTCTTAAAAAATGAGGAGAGGTAAAGATGCCAAGGGAATTTATTACCACCATACAGACATGTCCTACAAGAAAAATGCTTTAAGCCAAGACAGACACTAATGAATATGAAGAAAACATTGGAAGATATAAAAGTCACTGTTAGGAGTAGCTGTACAGACGATACTGTGAACATGATGTATAAACCATTTTTATATTTAATATTAAGACTAAAAATATCAGCAATAACAATGTGTTAAGAATATGCAGTATAAAATTATATAAAATGGGACAGCAAACATTCAAAATGTGGGAGCAATGGAGTACAAATGTAGTGGTTTTCTTTTCATTTTGTTTTGTTTAAATTGTTTTGCAGTAGTGGAGATTGCACTGAGGTACATCCCCAGCCCTTTTTTTAATGTTTAATTTTGAGAAAGAGTGTTGCCTAGTTACTGAATTGCCCAGGCTGAGCTTTAATTTGCAATCCTCCTGCTTCAGCTGTAGGCACATTTGGTCTAGGGTACAGTTTCATTCTGCTGTTGCTTTGTTGATTTTATGCCTGGTTGATCTGCCTACCTCATAAAACTAAGATGTTAAAGTACCCTACTCTTATTATATTGGAATCCATCTCTGTCTATGATGTTTATAGACATTTGCTGCATATGTTTGTGTACCTTGATATTGAGGATGGATTATTTATTATTATTTCTTCTTGCTTGTTAATCTCTTTATAATTTTATAATGACACTGAATGCTGAGATTACAGGAATTTGCCACCATGCCTAGCTTAGAGTTTTAAAAATTAGCATTGTTAAATCTTTCTTTTATTACTTTTCTTTTTTTTTTTTTTCCTTTTTTTTTGAGACAGGGTTTTGCTATGCAATTCAGGCTGGCCTTGAGCTCCCTTTGTAGCCCAGGCTGGTCTAGAACTCACAACAATCCTCCTGCCTCAGCCTCCCAAATGCTTGGATTACAGGTGATTGCCACCATGCCTGGCATTACTTCTTTTCTTATTTTTATAATCAATGTTAATTTGTTATTATTTCAAAAGTTTGTTATAATAAAAAGATGATTTGTGTAAGCCTCACAGAAACCACAAAACCTACAATAGATGCATCAAAAGTAAAGAATAAGGAATTGAAATGTGCAAAGAGCAGGGTGTGGTGCCACATGCCTGTAATCCCAGTACTTGGGAGGCTGAGACAGGAGGATTGTTGGGAGTGTGAGATCAGCCTGGGATACAAAGTGAACTCAAGGCCAGCCTGAACTGCATAGTGAGACCCTGTCGCAAAACAAAACAAAACAAAACAGAAATGTGCAAAGAGAGAAAATCACTTAACCACAAAGGAAGGCTATAAGAGAGGGAGAAACAAAGGACTACAAAAAAGCTAACAAACAAGTAATGAAATGATAGTAGTAAGATATTATCTATCAATAATTATCTTAAGTGTAAATGAGTAAGCTCTACAATTAAGAAAAAAACTGTAACTGAGTGGATAAAAAAACTGACCATATGCTGCTTCTATAATATGCATAGATTGAAATGAGGGGCTAGAAAAAGATACTCTGAGCAGATGGAATCTAAAAGATAGCTGGGTGTGGTGGTGCATGTCTATAATCCTAGCACTTGGGAGGCTGAGGCAGGAGGACTGCCACAAGTTTGAGGCCAGCCTGGATTACATAGTGAGTTCGGGAGCAGCCTGAACTATATAGTGAGACCCTGTCTCAAAAAAACCAAAAAATAAATAAATAAAGATAGCAGGACTAGGCATACTTTTGTATTATATAAAGTAGATTTTAAATCAAAAGTAATGAAAACAGACAAGGAGGGTCATTATACAATTATAAAGAGCCAGGGATTTAGCTCAGTGGTGCAGTGCCTACCTGGCAAGTATAAGGTCCTGAGTTTGATTCCTGGTATCAAAAGAAAATTATAAAAAGATTAACTATTAAGAAGAAATAATAATAAGTATATACATACTCAATATCAGGGCACACAAACATATAGAGTAAATGTTAATAGTCATAGAGAGAGATGGATTCCAATATAATAAGAGTAGGGTACTTTAACATTTCACTTTCATGAGGTAGGCAGATCATCCAGGCATAAAATCAACAAAGGAACATCAGAACTAAACTGCACCCTAGACCAGATGAGCCTACAGACATCTACAGAACATTCTGTCCAACAGCTGCAGAACACACATTTGTTTCTCATGAGCACATGGCATTCTCCAGGATAGATCAGATGCTAGAACACAAAACAAGTCTTGACAAATTTTTAAAAACTGAAAGCATATCGAGTATCTTTTCTAACCTCAGTGCAATAAACCAGATATCAATTAACAAGAAAAACTTTCAGTACTATACAAGTACCTGAAAATTAGGCAACATACTCCTGAAGACCAGTGAATTAATGAAGAAATTAAAAAGGAAATTACAGAATTTCTTGAAACAAATTATATTGGAAACACTGTGTATAACAACCTTTGTGATACAGCAAAAGAATACTAAGAGGAAAGTTAAGAGCAGTCAATGCCTACATCAAAAAAGCAGAAAGATGTCAAATATAAGATATATTTGATATCTTTGATAATATATCAAATACATCAAAATATCTGATAATATATCAAATATATTTGATAATATATCAAATATAAGATAATTTGATATATTTGACAAATGATAGATATACTATCATTCAACCGTAAGAAATTAGAAAATAGGAACATGCCAAACTTTAAATTGGAAAGAAATAATAAAGATCAGGGTAGAAACAAAGGAAAGTGGTCCCTCCAATCAACAAAATGAAGAGTTGGTTTTTTGAAAAGGTAAACAAAGTTGACAAACTCTTACCTAGACTAAGAAAGAAAAAGAGAGAAGATTGAAATATAATCAGGGATAAACAAGAAAACATTAGAACTGATACTACAGAAATACAACAGATTATTAGAAACTATTACAAACAACTATATGCCAATAAACTTGATAAGCTAGAACAAATGCTTGACACATGCACATTATCAACGCTGAACCATGAAAAAATAGAAAATCTGAATACCAATAAAGAGTAACAGAACTGAATAAGTAATTAAAAGTCTCCTACCAAGGAAAAGCCTAGAACTAGATGGTTTCCATATCTGTCAGTATTGGGTCACTACGATGAAATGCCTGACATAGGCTACTTATGAAGAAAAAGAAGTTGATTTAACCCACATTTGGAGATCCCGAGTCTGACATGGCATGTGAGACTATGGTGAGGGGTCCTGGACTGCACCAGTTGTGACACTGATAGTAATGGCAGGGGCATGAGTGGGAGCTAGCAAGTGACTGATCACATTTTGAACCAAGAGCAGAGAGGATGGGAGAGGCTGAGCTGTTCATTTTTCTACCCTCTCCCGAAAACCATTGAAGAGGTCACAGGAAAACTGTCAAGAGTTCACATGAGGAATATGTCACATCCCCAGTGACTCCAGGACCTCCTACTAGTCTATCTTCCACTGGTCCTACCACCTCCTAATACTACCACCCTGAAGACGAAGCTTTCAAGCACAATGGAGACACTTAAACCATATCCAGAACATAGCAGCTTCACTGCTGAATTCTACCAAATATAAAGAAGAACTTATTCCAATTCTTCTCAATTTATTCCAGAATATTGAAGAGAAGTTTCTTACATATGTTCTATGAGGACAGTGTCACCTTCATACCAAAACTAGACAAAGACACAACAAGGATGAACACAGATACAAAAATCCTCAACAAAATACAGCAAGGTAAATCCAACAGCACACTTAAAAGATCATTCACCACAATGAAGTGAGATTCATCACGGGGATATGAGAGCGGTTCAACACATCCAAATCAAAAAACATGATGCATCACTTCAACAAAATGAAGGACAAAAACCATACAATCATCTCAGTAGACACAGAAAGAGCATTTGATAAAATTCAATATTTTGGGCTGGACGTGTAGCTTCATGGTGGAAAGCTTTCCTATTATGTAGAAGGCCTTGAGTTCAATCCTAAGTAACACACACACACACACACACACAAACACACACATTTAAAAAAATTCAATATCCCTTCATTAGAAAAACAACAAACTAGGTACAGAAGGAACATTTTAAACATATTAAATGCTATATACAACAAGCCCACAGTTAACATCATACTAAACTGTGGAAAAACAAAAGCTTTCTAAAATCTGGGCCAAGACAAGGGTGTCTACTTTTATTACTTCTATGGAACATAATGCTGGAAATCTTAGCCAAAGCAACGAAGCAACAGAAAAAAAAATCTAACATGGAAAGGAAAAATTATCACTATTTGCAGATAATGTTATCTTATATATAGAAAACTCAAAAAATCATCCGAAGACTCTTAGTATGAATTCAGCAAAGTTGCAGATACAAAGTCAACATTCAAAAATCATTAACATTGCTTTACACCAATAATGAAAAAAGAGATTAAGAAATGTCATTTATAGTAACTATAAAATATTCCCATCATAAATTTAACCAAATAGGTGGAAGATTTCTACAATGGAAAATGCTCACTGCATATTACAACACTAATGAAAGAAACCAAGGATACACAGAAATGAAAAGATGTCCTATGTTCATGGATTAAAAATATCAGCATTGTTAAAATGTTCAAACTATGCAAAGAAATCTTCAGACTTAATGGAATCCCTATCAAAATGCCAGGTATTCTTTACAGAGCTAGAAAAAAATCCTAAACTTAGTAGGAAACCATAACTAGCCCCAAATAGTCAAAGCAATCTTGAGCAAAAAGAACAAAGCAGGAGGCAGTACATAGCTGACATTAAAATATACTACAAAGCTATTGTAATCAAAACAGCATGGTATTATTTTAAAAACCAGATACATAGACCAATGCAGCAGAATAGAGAACCTAGGAGTTCTCTTTGATCTTTGACAAAGGTCCTACCATGGTCTGGATAAGTGATGCCCCAAGACCCATGTGTTAAAGGCTTCATTCCCAGCCTGTAGTACTACTGGGAGGTGGTAAAGCCTTTAAAAGGTGGAGTTCAGTGGGAGGTTTTATGATAATTGTGGGCATTCTTTTCAAGGGAATTGGGACCCTCGATCCTTCCCTCTTTCATGCCCAGCTGTGAGACGAGCAGGCCTCCTCTTCTCAGGGTCCTGCCATGATGTGCCGTGCTGCCATTGGCCCAAAGCAACAAGACCAATCATTCATGGACTGAATCTCCCCTGTGGGCCAGAATAAGCTTTTTCTCTTTTTAAGTTGCTTTATCTCAGGTGTGTGTTACGAGGCCAATTGGGCACAGACGGAAACCTCAACTGTGAGGCAAAATAAATCTTTTCTTTCTTCAAGTTGATTTATCTCAGGTATTTGTTACAGTCACACAAAGCTGACTAACACAGGTACTAGGAGCACATGCTGGGGGAAGAACAGTCTCTTCCACAGAGGGTACTGGGAAATCTGGATATTCACATGAAGAATAATGAAACTAGACCACTGTCGCTCACTACAGTCAAGCATCTACTCCTAACAGACTAAAGACTTAAATGTAAGACTGACACTATGAAACTACTAAAAGAAAATCAGAAGAAATGCCTCAGGATATTGGTATGGGCAAGGATCGTTTGAATAAGACCTCAAAAAGCACAGGAAACATGAGCAAAGGTGAATGAATGGAATTAAGTTAAAGTAGAAAGCTGAGGTACGGCAAAGGAAATGATCAACAGGGTGAAGAGACAACCTACAGAATGGGGCCCAATATTTGTAATACCTCTGACAAGGGCTTAATATTTAGACTATATAAGGAGCTCAGTTTCATAGCAAACAACAATCTGATTTAAAAATGGGGAATAGACCTAAAAAGAAATTTCTTAAAAGAAGACACACAAATGACTAACAGATATTTGAGAAGTGCTCAACATCACTAAACATCAGGAAAATGCAAATCAAAACCACAGTAAGGTATCACTTCACTCCAGTTAGAATGGCTATTATCAAAAGGACAAAGGTCACCGGGCAGGCATGGTGGCACATGCTTACAATCCCAGCGCTTGAGAAGTTGAGGCAGGAGGATTGCCATGAATTCAAGACCAGCCTGAGCTACATAGTGAGTTCAAGTTCAGTTGAAACCTTTTATCAAAAAAAGAGAAAATATAACAAGTACTGGTGAGGATGTGGAGATGTGGAAGAGAAGGAACCACTACCTACTATTGGAGAGAATGTAAATTAGTACAGTTGTTGTGGAAAACAATATGTTGATTCCTCAGAAAATTAAAAAGAGAACTACCACAGGAGCCAGTGACTTCAGTACTGAGTATATGTTCAGAGGAAATGGAATCAGTATGTCAAAGAGACATCTGTGCTCCCATGTTTGTGTTTATTTCTATTTACTTATTTATTTTAAATTTCATTTCTATTTATTTTTAATAGTCAAAGAATGGAAAGATGGGTGTTGTGGTGCACACCTGAAATCCCAGTACTTGGGAGGCTGAGGCAGGACAATTGCAAGTTTCAAACCATCCTGGGCTACAAAGTGAGTTCAAGGCCAGCCTGAACTGCATAGTGAAACTCTGTCTCAAAAGGACCAAAAAAAAAAAAAAAAATTAAAACTTGCTACAAGTGGGCATAAGATTTGAATAGACATTTCATTAAAGAATATTTGAAAGACTAATAATCATCATAAAAAGATGCCCAGCATCATAAATAATAGAAAATACAAATGAAATTATAATGAAATACCATTACATACCCACTGTACAGGCTGACAAGAGTAGGAGTGGTAAAGATGTGGAGAAACTGAGTTTTGTACATTTCTAATGGGAAAGTAAAATAGTGCAGACACTTGGGAAAACAAGCTGGTAGTGTGTTAAGAGGTTAAACACAGAGTCACCATTCCACTCAACATTTCTACTTCTAGAGACTGAAGAGAAGTAAAAACTGTCCACATAAAGGTGTATACAGAAACATTCATAATAGTGCTTGCTATTCATAGGGGCCAAATACTAGAAGCAATGCATATACCTGTCAGTCAATGAGTGGATGACAAAATGTGATACAGCTATACAATGGGATACTACCCAGCATAAAAAGGAACTGAGTTTTGATACAGGCTAAAAAACAAATGAACTTCAGAAATATTTTCTAAAAGCTAGATGTGAAAGACTACATATTGCATGATTCCATGTTGTAAACTGTTCATAATAGGCAAATCTATACAGTTAGGAAATATCAGTAGTTGGCTGAGTTGGGAGAGGAGATAAACTGCACAACAGCAAGAGGTAACTTTAAGGGATAGTAGAAATAGTCTAGAGCTGGACCTTGGTGATGATTACACTCTACTACAAAGCATTGAACTGTACACTTATAGGCATGAGTTTTTGGTATATCAGTTGTGCAGGGTGCAGACTGCCTGCAGTCACATTTTAGTTACCATGATTCATGTAATTATAGCTTTTCTGACCTTCATTTTCCTTTTAAAAATTTTTTTAGTATTGGTGACGGTACCCAAAGCTTCACACCAAGCTAAATCCCTACCTCTGTTAGTTTGACACAGGGTCTCACTAAGTTGCCCAGGCTGGCCTCAAACCTATGATCCTTTGCCCCAGCCTCCCAAGTAGCTGGGAATACAGAAGTGAGCTACCACACCATGGAAAAGTTATTCTTTTCCATGCTCATGGCAGACATGATTAATCAATCTTAGATTTTGTTTCTCTCAGGGGGCTCAGAAGCTTTCTCAAGGTACCCCTCCAGGAACCCACTACGATGAAAATTAAATTAATGTCTCATTTTTGGTAGAGGGGAAGATTGTAATAGTTTGATATTCAAATTCTGACATTTCTAAAACATTTGAATCCTTTTCTTACATATTGGTCACAAAGCCAAGTCTTATACCATATTAATGCATATTTAATTGATTTTTCAAAAATGTTTATCCTTCTGATCTTTTTGTACTGTATTAAAATTTAAACAGTTCTAATGATATATTGTGATTTGTTTTTACCTGATTTTTTTTTTTTTTTTTGGTTTTTCTCCGGTACCGGGAACCAAACTCACGATCTTGCACTTGCCAGGCAGGCGCTTTGCCACTGAGCTAAACCCCCAGCCCCATTACTTGGTTTTTAAAAAAATCTTATATACTTCTGTAACTATACAAGCAAAAGAAGAGTTGCAGGTGCTGTCGTTACAGCTCAGTGGCACACCACCTGCCTAGCAAGTGCAAGGTTGTAAGTTTGATTCCTGATACCAAAAAAATATATAAATAAAAAGAGTTAAATAAAAGTTAACTGTAATTGATATCAGAACTTTACACATATCCCTATTAAATTTTTAACAGCTTTATTGAGATACATTAACACACTTAAAGAATTTGAATATATTCAAAGTCATGTGACCATCTCCAAAACACCCTATTAAATTTAATCATCTTAACTTACTTTTCTGTATTTCATAGTTCTGACATTTAGGTAATTTATTTTCAATGGTCTGTGCCCTCTCTGTCTCTTGGATCTAATAAAATAGCACAGTACTGGGTTAAAACCATTGCTTGGTAGCTAAAGGTTGTGGTAACTCCATTCAGCAAAATTTGACTTTTAGAAGGGATAATTAATTAAATAAGCTGCAAAACCACTTCAGTCATAACACCCACCCACACCTGTCCTGGCGACGTAATGAATATGAGAACGAGGTTCTGCTCATCCACCAGGCTAGTAACCCCAAGAAGAAAGGTCAATAAGTGCCAGCTGGCATAACTTGTTCCAAATGTATCTATCCTATTTTTCTAAGAGCCACAAATTATGATTCCTAGAATTTGGCTAATCTCCTGGGTCTGCAATTTCAACATCATGTTTTCACTTACCATTCTTTTTTTTTTTTTTTTAAATAAGGTTTATTTGTGTCCTGGCATCTCCTTATAAGCAGGGAGTTCTTTTATTCACTGTTCTGATGCTTCCTGGCACATAAAAGGCTAAATGTACATGTTTGCATGTATATATTTTATATAGTGAATGAATATATACATTTGCATATAGACCTCCTCATGAATATATTGTATATATTGAACAAATGAATATATATGATATACGTATATCTTCAATAAAGATTTCTGGTAGTGACTTCATGACCGCTCTTACTAGTTATTTTGACAATAATTGTAGATTAAACATCACATCCTTTAGGTCCTTGAGGCAGCCTTCCTGATTCCTCCACTAAGTTAGGCACTCCTAATCTCTGCTCCCTTTCATATGATTCTTTTTTTTTTTTTTTGTCTTTTTGAGACAGGGTCTGGCTATGCAGTTCAGGCTGGCCTTGATCTTCACATGATTCTTATTACTATAAAAGCTGCATGAGGAACGTTTCTGTGTTCATTTACTGTGTTCCTTTTTACCCAATTACAAACTCAGTGCCCAGCAGAACACATGTTTAATCAATATTTGTTGAATGAATGAATAAGTGAAGTAAACTGGGAATGTAGTTTGTCTCTGCCGACAGGATAGGAGCCATGCAAGATAACCAGGTGCACCTGTGTATCTACTCGCCTGTCTTGCATCTTCTTTGAAGCATTATTGAAGTAGAATTCTCACCCATAAAATTCACCGTTAAGTTCTTCTTGCTAATGCTTTCTTCCTTCCTGTTTTGTGTGTGAAGGTAATTTTTTTTGAAGGAGGAATCCAGACATAAACTGTTTTGGATTCTTGAGTGGAGAACCAGCTCTGAAAACCCAATTTACCAGGGTTTACTCCCCAGCTGTTTTTCAACTGTGACCTTCTAAGCCTCAGATTCTGATTTATATAACTACATTAAAGAGCGTCTTCATTGGATCCTGTATACATTAAATGTGATGACACATGTAAGATCCACTGAAGAGCCAGTGACTTTAAAAATTGCAGATTCTCCCCCTTCTCTCTGTCATCCATTAACCCTGGACTTCCTATGCAGCAGGACTGCTCATCATCAATATTTTGTTCTGACTATATTGATGAACTACCCAACCGTTTTGCTTCCTTAGTATTTCTGCAAGGCCCACTTCATTCTGCGGTTTAGCTTGCTTGGCACAATTCTTACAGATTTGGTCCCGCTTTATTCATCCCTCAGCATATGCTTTTTCCCTCTATCTTTTGAATATGCTGGGGTCATCAGAGTATTTAACAGGGCTTTAAAAAATTGCCATTGCCTTTCTTCACTGGGAGCAGTGTGAACCCAGTACTTTATTCAAAGCTTCCTGCTCTTTGAATACTGATTTTCCTTTCACGGCTTCTCCTCTTGAAAGCATACCGATCTTTCCCCTGAATCTGCTTCCTAAATCCGCCTGCCTTTGCGGTCTTATATCACAGTCAGAACCCTCAGGTATCTGCCACTTCCACAAGACCAATCAATTCTTCCCTGGGGGTCACATTACATCAGCATTATTAACGCAATAGCTGTTATACATAGGTTATGCTTTATTTTAGGCATCAGTTACAACCGGAGCTCGATACCGGCTTGATATAACATGGAGGACGAAATGTTTAAGGTTAAGAGCAAACTGCTGCGAGATTTGGGAGACACATTTACGTTAAATATATACCTGTTGAATTCGTGCTTTTTCTTAATGCTTCAGAGACCCCGAGGTTTTGAATGATTGAGATGGTAGAGAGCATGGGTTTCCAGAAATTTTGCTAAAAATAAAGACTCCGTCAAAGAGACTGCTCCATGCATCCAAGAAACACCCACCAACAAAATCCATTTTCACAACCACCCGATTATCTCACTGGCGAGTGAGACTGCAAGGTTTGGGGGCTCGGCTGTACCACTCTGCGCTGCGCATGGGGGTGTCCGTGCTCATTTGCCCGGGACTGGCCGGGTCCCCCTCGCTTGGTTTTGCCCCTGCGCCCCTGCGCAGGCATCCACAGTGCATCAGGCCGGCGCTTTAAAGCGGCCGCCTGGGCGGCTCCGCTCGCTGTTTTTCTTCCCTGGGCTGGGTCTTGCTCTACGGTCCGCGAAGATGCAGCTCAAGCCGATGGAGATCAACCCCGAGGTGAGCGCCAGGTGCACGGCTGCCCGGGGAGCGCGGGGCTGAGGTCGCCGAGTCGCTGACTGTTTTTTGTTATTCTTTTGCATTTGCCTTTTAGATGCTGAACAAAGTGAGTGTGGCCTCGCGCTGCCGCCCGCCCCCGGGAGCCTCCGATGCGCCCCGCGAGCCGCGCCCTGCGCGCTCCC
>NW_004955443.1:6342642-6379027 GCF_000276665.1 Chinchilla lanigera | reverse complement strand
CCGCCTGTCCCCCGTGTCTGGCCCCTGGTCTCCTCCGCAGGTGCTGGCCCGGCTGGGGGTTGCCGGCCACTGGCGCTTCGCCGACGTGCTGGGGCTGGAGGACGACGCTCTGGGCGCGGTGCCAGCGCCTGCCTGCGCGCTGCTGCTGCTCTTTCCCCTCACCGCCCAGGTAGGGAGTGCGGCCGCCGATGGAGAGGGCCCTGAGCAGGCACCGTGCTTCCAAACTCCGCTGAGGCGTTGAGGTCTCTCCTCCGCGCCCGGCCTGGCCGCCAGACCTGGCTCGCCCGCGCCCCTACGGGGAAATGGGGGCCCCACCTCCCAGGGAGGCAGCCGCCTGCACTTGCGGGGTTACCTACCTGCTGGGCTCCTCGTCACCTGTCTTCCACAACTGTCTTAAATTTAGAATTGAAGAGCCCAGTCATCCCAGTTCTATCATCCCAATCCACCCTACTCACAGGTTCCCTTTAATTGAGGCTTTCCTAAGCTTTCTGCTTTGGGGAATGGCTGGTGGTTTTTTCTTTAGAGCTGTAACTGCTCATTGTCTGGTTCTCAAATGCTCGCCTACCCATAAAACATCTGAGGGGGCTGGTCCTGCGTAAGGCACACGGGCTGGAGAGGTTCTCCGATTCACTCATCTCCAGCTGCCTGGGACCTTGGTGGACTTAAAGGATTCTCCCTACCCTTTCAGTCCCCATAACATGCACAGTATTGAATTTACCTTTTAAAACTGAATCATTTGTTTGGTATCCGAGCAAGATGCTTCTACCACCTTTATCTTGTCTCTCTGGTCATGTCCCTAAATGAACAGCTTGTTACTAGCTCAGTCTTGGAGATACCTTTTCATTTTCTTCAGGAGTTCTTACTCATACAACTGGACAAGGGTATGTATAGCTCAAGATAGAGCGTCAAATATAAAACACATAGCGTCAAATATAAAATACATAGCTGATGTAGTTAGGTTTTTTTTTTTTTTGTCTTTTTGAGACAGGGTCTCGCTATGCAGTTCAGGCTGGCCTTGTGCTCACTTTGTAGCCCAGGGTAGTCTTGAACTCGCAGTGATCCTCCTGCCTCAGCCTGCTGAGTGCTAAGATTACAGGCCTGTGCCACCACGCTGGATTTAGCTGAGGTATTTGTTGCCTTGCTGTGTGTGGAGTCCTGATACTTAGCACTGCATTATCTGTCTTGCATTGCTGTGACTTGGGAGTGGTTGGAACTGGCTTTAGAAAAACTTGGGGCAGTAGCATTTGGGGTATCACTGCAACCCAGTGAGGTTAACTGAGCAGCATCCTATGTCCAGGTGTTCTAGAAGCATCCTTAGCCTAAACCAAGCTGACTGTGACGTTTCAGGCCTTCCTGCCACTAGATGGGTTAAGTATTGTAGGTTAAAAACTTACAGCTATTTAGAAATTCCACTGATATTTTATTTCCAAACCCTTTATTTGAAGTTGCAAATCACTGTGAGTCGGATTAGCTTCCTTGACAACCTCAGACAGTCTCTTGTCTTCCACCTGAGCATCTTGCTGAGCTTTTTCATTAGAGGAACCATAATGACTTGGAGTTTTTGAGCAGCACTTAGGCAAGGCCTTTGGGAGGCAGTGGTGTACCAGGATTGCTTCTGAAAGCTCACCGATCTTTTCCTGGCTCAAGTGGATCTTTTCAGAGAACATTCTAGTGTGAATGGCTTATGTTTTGTCCTTGGCTGCAGTTCAGCCTGTCCAATTTATTGAGCACCTATTATGCAAGAGAATGCCTACTGGGCAAAACACTGAAGCAAATTTAAAGAAAAGCCAAGGCTTCCAGATTGATTTTTATGAACAAGGCAGTGCTGCTTTAGAAAGCACCTAATTTTGACTAAGGACATGTTATGAAATCCTAAATAAATCTGTTCTAAACCATTCATTTTAATTTAGGTTTTTTTAAGACAGGGTCTCCCTAGGTTATTCAGGCTGGCCTTGAACTCACTAGGGTTTTTTTTTTTTTTTTGTGCTAGGTATGGAACTCATGACCTTGCGCTTGCTAGGCAGGTGCCATGCCACTGAGCTATATCCCTAGCTTAAATCGTTCATTTTAAACATTGGCAAAATACTTGCAGAAATTTCTCCAAGAGGTCAAACAATCATAATGGAAGGTGTTATCCTGTTGTGAAATTTTGTCTCGAAAGGTGATGAGATGAGTAACAACAATTCAAGGATCTAGTAGACAGAAAATGAGAACTTCCTGCTTAAGTTGGTTGGTGGGACAAGGGATCTTATTCTGTTAGTGCCACAGAGCAAGCTCAGACTTTTCTCCGTATATAACAATGCAAGGCTAGTAGGGTGGAAAATAAGCTCTGGATGTTCTGAATTTTGTTATGGGAAGTTGCCATTTCTGTAGCATTAGCGTCTGCTTTTCACCAAAGCCATAACTTCTGAGGTCTCTAAGCTCATTAGTGAATTGTCAGGCTCACAGAATCACTGTACAAGAGGCTAACAGATGCTTCTCTCCCCCAGTGGCTGATATGTCCTCAGATTAAACTGGATAGCTGGGAAGGACAAACTAACATCACATCTTCTTGTAGGATGAAAAGTTTTTGTAAAAATTATCTCCCAACACCTTGGGCTTGCTGTCTTTCCTAAAAAAGGGGGCAGAGGAAATAGTTTCTTTTGCTTGCCCCTTTCAGCAGTTCAAGCTTGTTTTGTTTACATTTTTGAGGAGCTGTCTACCTGGGCAGCGTAGAACATTAAAGAATAGGGAAATATAAATCAGCTGGTGGGATCAGTGGGCGTTAAATTGGTCAAAGCTTGATCAGGGTGCCTTAGAAATACGGTTGCAAGTGTTCAAGAAGAAGACCACAAATAGGTCTCTTTTCTTACTTCATGGTGTCCTCCATCCCATGCTAGAAGGTTGCAGTGGTGTCTAGACACAGCCTTGGGCCGTAGCCAAGGCAGGGACTGCACTGCAGCATCAGGGTGGAGTCTGAGAGCCTCTTGGAGCCCTACTGGCCATTGTGGGTGGGGAGGCAGACAGGCCATTGTCTGAGTGATGGCCAGCATCTTGATTGAACCAAGGCCAGCAGTCCCATATCCCACTTGGGTTTCCACTGAGGTGGTGCAGCTCACCGTGCTGCCATCTGTTCTCTGCACTTGCATTTGAAGATGTCACATTTCTCTTTTCCATTCACAGCATGAGAACTTCAGGAAAAAACAGATTGAAGAACTGAAAGGACAAGCAGTGAGTCCCAAAGTGTATTTCATGAAGCAGACCATCGGGAACTCCTGTGGTACCATCGGACTGATCCATGCAGTGGCCAATAACCGAGACAAACTGGAATTTGGTACGTGTGGCTCTTGTGGTTGGTTCCCTGCTATTGAAACTTGAAGCATGGAGTTCAGAAAGCACAGTGAACTAACGCCTCATCTCAGAACCTAGGTCTGTTTAGCAGAGTCATTGCCTTACTTTTTTTTTTTTTTTCTGCATTGGGTATGGTGGCACACGCTTATAATCCCAGCACTGGGGAGGCTGAGGCAGGATGATCACGAGGTTGAGGCCAGCCTGGCTATATAATGTCTTGTTTCAAACTAAAACAAAGCAAAACCTTTGAAACCTGCTTAGTCATGGCTGCAGCTTATGCAGATGCTCTGTGAATGAATTCTTACTGTTTTCTTTCTTTCGAGGGGAGAAAACTTGTATTCCAAAACACGTGGATGGGTTATTTCCAGCCAGAGTAGCAGGCTAAGTGCTGAGTGGCCTCTACACCTGCCTTTCTGTTTCCTTGGCTTCTTGGGGCTGAGAGGAAGGAGAAAAGAACACTTGAGGGCTGATTTTTGAAGTGGTTCTCACAGGCTTCTACTCAGTTCTCAGCAATTCTGGAAAATCAGAGGTGTGACTAAGCCAGAAACTATTTGAGACTTACCTTTTTTTTGGCAGTCCCAGGGGCCCTCTACTACTAAGCTGCATCTCTAGCAAAGATGCCCTCCACCCGTGCACCTTTCTTTGGTTTTTTGAGGCAGGGTCTTGCTCTGTAGCTCAGGATGGCCTCAAACTTGAGGCAGTCCTTCTGCCCTCAGTCTCCCAAGTGCCGGAATTGCAGGTGTGTGCCACCATGCCCAGCTTCCTTTTTTATTTTGAGACAAAGTCTTGCTAAATTTCCAGGCTGGTCTCCAACTTGTAACCTTCCTGCCTCAGCTTTCTGGGTAGTTGGGATTATAGGCATGTGCCACCGTGCCCAGCTAGTGCCTGTCTTCACTGGTTCTGTACCTTGTAGGCAAGGGGAGGAACAGATCTGCTTAGGGCAGATAGTAGGAAGTTCCTGCAGGGAGACGTAGCAGTGGGCTGAAATCTTAAGATGCAGCTGAACAAAGTCAGGTCAAGGGCTTTGGCCCTCCTGCAGTGAATGCTGTAGAGAAGATAAGAGGAAACAAGTCCGAGCCCTTAGAATTGGCGGAGGTGTAATGAACAGGTATTAAATATGTTAAAGTAACATGGCCATGATGTGTCATTTAGGCCAAGAGCCAGCAAACTTTCTTAAAATCCCAGAGTAAATCTTTTAGGCTTGGAAGACCACATGGTTTTGTCTTCGTAGATGAAAATCACCATAGGTTAACTTGTAAATTAATAAAGGAGGCTGTGTTGCAATAAAACTCCCTGATGTAGATAGTGGCTGGGGGAGGCTGAGAGTTGTATAACTTCAAATAACGATTCATGCTATTGCCTGTAATGGGGCCAGAGATAGAGCTGGCATGATGTCTTGTGTGTAGTCGCGGGTACTCAGGAGGCTGAGGCTTTGCATCCCTTGAATCTAGGAGGTCATTGTCAGCCTGGCAAACATACAGAGACCCTGTTTCAAAAAAGAGGAGGGTGGTGTTGGATTTGGGGATTTAGCTTAGTGCTAGAGTACTTTCCTAGCATGGTTACGTTCCTAGCACTGCAAAAAATATATACATTTCACACTTACTTATTTTGAATAAGGGAAGTATGACCAAGACTTCTAGGTGTACTTTTGAAATGAAGATAACTTGTGTGGCCATAAATGTCCAGACCTTCTAGAAGTTGCTTTTTGAAATACTGACTTGCTTGAGCCATATTAAAAAGCTGTAGCCTGATTCTTTCTATTTTTTCTGTAAAGTCTCACTTTCTCTAGAGTCCAGTGTTTCTGAGGTCAGATGATACTGTAATTTTGTAACCATGGTAATGCTGATGTCAGATTCACTTTGACTTAGAGTTCACCTCCTAGTTAAGAGGATTCCTGTCTCTTCCAGTTTTTGTTTCCCATAATGGGAACCAAACATAGGGAACCACCACTGAACTATATCCTCACCACTCCAGATTTTGAAATGGTTCTCACTTAGCAAGTTTGTTAAATTTAGAGCTGAAAGTTCAGCTGAGGTCTTTTGAGATAAAGTTGTTCTTGCTATAGCTATGTGATGAGTGTCTCCTGGACTTTTCCACCTTGAGCAATAATGTACTGTTCATAGCTACAGTCAGCCAGTTGATTGTCTTTAAACCAGACCATGTGGGTCTTCACATTTCTGCTTAAGGTCTTTATGTTAATGTCCATCTGGATAACTGAACTGCTAAGGTTGATTTTTCTACTCTGAAATAAAATTCTTGGTTGGAGAACTGTAATTAGAATGTTCCTGTAGCATCACAGATAGAATAGATACATTTTTAAGTGCTATGGGTACAGCAGTAGACAAGGCAGCCCCTGCCTTTATGGCACTAAATTCTCAACGAACACATGCTCCAAATGGACGAGTCTGTCAGAAAGTGATGAGAGATTTGAGAGACAGTGGGAGGTGCGAGGGGAAGGGGCCGAGGTGGGAGGCACCAGGGATGAGGAGTGAGCCATCCTGGGTAATAAAGAGCCTGCCTGGCTTGAATGCAGTATCTAAGGGTGGTTGGAAGAAGAGGCTGGGAGAGAACGGATAGCTCATCCGCTTCCCTGGAGGCGGTATTAAAGACTCAGGTTGCTCAGCACGACTGGCTGTGCAAAGGCTTAAGGTGACAGTAAATATGTGCCCATCTGCGCTGTTTGTTTCTTTGCTAATATGTGCATTTTCTTTTTAAAGAGGATGGATCGGTCCTGAAACAATTTCTTTCTGAAACGGAGAAGATGTCCCCTGAAGACAGAGCAAAGTGCTTTGAGAAGAATGAGGTAGAATGAGAACTTGGCGAGCAGCGGGTTGCACGGATTCCGCAGAATTTTGGGCTAATTCTTCTCTCTCTCCTACAGGCCATCCAGGCAGCCCACGATGCTGTGGCCCAGGAAGGCCAGTGTCGGGTAAATGCACACACAAGTCCCGGCCGGGCAGCTCAGGTGCCACCCATGCTCTCGCTAGGACATTTGCAGGAGTCTTTTATTGGAACATAGGGAATGGCAAATGTTAATTCACCTAAGCCACTTAATCGCAGAATCAACCCACACAGTGGTTTCACCAGATCTGTTCTCCAGAATGACTACTCTTCAGAAATCAAACTGGCAGTTGAAATAGTTTTGCATAATTCAAATCAGTAGTATTATGTTTAGACCAAAATGAGTCTTAATAGTGAGTAACTGCTCTCCTAGTTATTGAGTGTTTGTTGCAGTCTTTTGGGGAGAATAAGATATATTAGTGAGACTGGCCAGTTCTGGCAGGTTTAAATATACCATAAATGTGAACAGAGCCACCACGTCATCTGCTAAACTTGAGTCAGAGGCCAGCGCCTTGATAACCACAGTTGGCCCTTGAGTGGAATGCTTACCCTCCCTAAGCCTGCATTTCCTCTTCAGTAAAAGAACTTAGTAGTCACACCCTCAGAGCTGGCTGACAGCTCCAGAATTTCCACCCTAATGGTCTTAGATTCCAGCCTTGTGTGTAGGAAATACCAGCTGTAATAATTTTTAAAAAATAACCAGTCCACTTGAATTGTGAATTTGTTCTTAGCAAGATCATCTTCTCTGATACTGATTTTCAAAATAACATTGACTCTCTTCAGGTAGATGACAAAGTGAATTTTCATTTTATTCTATTTAACAACGTGGACGGCCATCTCTATGAACTGGGTATGTACTGCTCCATTTTTGGAATCCAGTACAGTTGCATGCATTCTGTTGGACTTAGTTTTTCTTATAAAATTGGTGCATGACTTGTGGCACTTGGTACATCATTGTTCAGGAAGCCAAAACAGGGAACACTCAAGGGGCACTGAACCTTTCCTCATATACACAGCGCCCCCCTTAGGCACCTAGCAATACCAAGTGAATGGCTGTAGTCCCAAGCCAGTGAGGAGGATTGATCAGACCAGCACCAGTTCAAGGCATCAGTGCTCCGGCTTTTCTTGTCCCACGTCCCCTTCGCCATCGCTCATGTCATCCTTTTCAGACAAGGAATAGTTTTAGGGCAAAAGGGTCAGTGCCTGAATGTGACCTTTTTTGTGTAAAAAGAATTTGGAGTGATTTTGATTAGCTGGTTTATGGCAACGAGAAAGAATTTCCATCCATAATGGAGAAAGACTTGGAGCTGTGCTGTCTCAGCACTACCTGTGGACTCAGCAGGGCAGACACTGGGGGCAGTCAGGAGTCACTGAAGGGCAAATGAAACCTCCAAGGGCCCTTCTTTCTTCCCCTTTCCTGGTACCCCAGAGATTGTGTCTGAGTTTCGCTCTGTTCTTTCCCAAAAGATGGGAGCACAGTCCCCTCTGTTGGTGTAGTGGCTGAGATTCTGTGATCTCCTCAGCTGTAGATTAGATGAGTCTCACTGTGGCCTGTTGTTTCCTAACCAGACTTCTCTTTGTGGGAGTGGCAGTGGTATTCAGAAGAATCCAAAACTTCCCCCTGGGATGGTAGATGCCATAGTCAGAAAATGGGCAGGGGAGACTGACATGCCTGGCTTCTTTGTTCCAGATGGGCGAATGCCTTTTCCAGTGAACCATGGCACCAGTTCGGAGGACGCCTTGCTGCAGGTAACCTTGGGAATGCATCTTTCAAAGCCACCACCAGGCCTCTCGAGCCACATTGTCTCAAGTGCTGACACTGTTAAGGATTGTCAGCCTCAGTTGTCTGGGTTGATAGCAGTCCTCACGGCTTCAAGACAGTTTAGTCATCCTGCCAACCTCATTTTATAGCGAGTGGTTTTAAACAGGATCCTTCAAAGAAGCCCTGGCTAATCTCTTTCATGTACTGTCTTCAGTCCATAGTCAGAATTGACCTAAAAGCCGTTGTTTGTTTCCTTGGGGGATTAAGGTGGCCATTGTCCTCTTGTCACATTACATCTCACAAAAGACCCCAGTAACAGCACCCGAGCCTCCTCGATCCTCTGCAACTGTTGGATTTGGCTCAGTCTTGCAGGTAGTGTACTGTGGATTTGAGTGCTAGGCAAATTCAGTTTTTTCTTCCCAGGTGGTCCAGTGTTAGAGAAGCAGAATATTAGAGAACATCCCTGACAAGAGCTTTAAGACCCAGGATCACTGTGTAACTATCCCAGGGCAGGTAACTACAGAAACCTCTTGATCCTTGACAAGAGTTGGAATTCTGTTCTAGCCCTTTTCAACCTAAAAGTGAGTCTCAGGGATGGAATCAGTTTGCTGTTGTAAAGGAAAATTGTATATGATAAAATATAGAATACTGTACTAGTAAGATGTACCTATTGTACAGTAGTCACAGCTAATCTGTTGTGAGTGCCTGGAATGTGCACATTGGAGGTGCACAAAGTTCTTCGATAAAGAACCAGACAGAAAAGAGTTCAGGCTTCGTGTGACCTGTGGCTTCGTTGCAAGTATTCAGTTTATTGTGACTGTTCCCGAGCAGCCCGTAGGCAGTGTATAAAGGAAGGCATGTAGCTGTGCTGCACGGTGGAGGTGTTAGCAGACCTGGCAACAAGTAGGATCAGGCCCACAGGCTGCAGTTTGCTGACTCCTGGGCTAGGTGCTGTCCCAAGTAATTTCTTTTGTTGGTCCTTTTAATGACACAGTGTGGTAGGACTTCCTGTCCTCGTCTTATAGATGAGGAAATGGCAGGGCTTGAGTAATGTCCAAGATTACAAGCAGATGATCGCAGATTATAAATGATAAGCAGCAGCTGGGGTCCCATCCCTGTAATCGTAGCAGTTGAGAAGCTGAGTCAAGGTCATTGCAAGTTCAAGGCCAGCCTGGGCTACATAGCAAGGCTCAAGAAACAGACAAGAAATCCCAAGTAAAATGAATAGCAGAACAATGGTTCTGACTGAGTCTAGAGTTTATGCTCTTAGTCATTGTACGTACAGTGTGATCTTGCTTTGTAATGGACCTATTTTGGAACATCATAGACCTGTTATCCTCAGGCTGCTAGTGGACCAAATTATGCCCTCTAGAGGAGACGGTCGCTTTGTCTAGTCATACCTATCTGAGACGAATTAAAGCCAGTTCTTGGTGTATGAGATGAGTGTGGGAATAGTGACGTGACCTGAGAAATGGACTTTGAGAAGCTGGACGGTGGAATTTGTATGAGAGGCAAACTTTACTTAAAGGAGAGAATGAGAACAGGGGTAGACTTTCTGACTGTTGACCCAGTTAGGGAAAAGACTAGTCTTTTTAAGTAAGAATTTAAGAAACATGCTAACTCCTGGTAGCCCTGTACTAATAGCATAAAAATGTGCCCACTTAGAATGCCAAAATCATGTGAGGTGTGAGGCAGGTAAACCTCGTTGAAAGAACTAAATAGAATATAATTTCTCTAATTGGGATCTCATTTAAAATTTAATGACTAAACCATCGTTTAAGCAAAACTTCTCATATTAAGTAAAACTGGCTTTATGTGGTTAAAGATATTTTATTCTGTTTATTTTTTTGGTACCGGGAATCAAACTCATGACCTTGTGCTTGCCAGGCAGGCACTTGTACCACTGAGCTATATCCCCAGCCCAAGACATTTTAAATTATCTAAACTACACACTAAATTAATTATTGTTAAACTGGTGAGAAAATACGTAAACTTAACCCCCAAGTATCCTAAACTTGGATGAATTTGGTCACTGCTCATGATCCACAGAGCAAGCAGAGCTGACTGTGTAGGAGGCGACTTATTCTTGGAAGGTGCCCCCTAATATCGACATCAACACTGTGCCTACCTTAGAAAAGTCAGTTTGGGGGAGAAGGGTCTGGAATATTAATAAACATTCTGACAGAGAATGTAGATGTCAATCTGACTCGCGTTCAGTTTTGTTCTGTTTTTTTTTGCAGTACCGGGAATTGAACTCAGGACCTTGAGCTTGCCAGGCAGGCACTTGTGCCACTGAGCTAAATCCTCAGCCCCAACGTTCAGTTTTTAAATGTAATTCCAAAGTAGAAATCAAACTCCATCATAGGCAGAACTTCGTAAGAGCTAAACTCATTATCGAATCAGTGATTTAGAAACTGAAATTCCCTGTGCGTCACACAGTATTCTCATTCACCTTAGAAGCTCTTAGGTTTAATATGGCTGGTGGTATAATCTTTCCACTGGACTTTTTACAAATTGACCAGAGTGATACTAATGATTCCGAAGCCTTGAAGCCCAGAATCTGGTAAATACATTGAGATGAGTGTTCTGTTACCAGTCCTGGTAATCTGGGTTCTAGAAGTAGTAACATTTATTTATGGTGTCACTCCACCATAAATCTGTTTAAGAATCCATCACTTATCTATGCCTGGAATATACCAAGTAAACTTTAAGGCTATTTTATAAAATATTTACTTGAAAGAAATTTGTCTCTACTGGAGTTTCTGAGTTAGGAGAACTTTGCTCTTATGCTGCTGTGGAAGAGGGATCAGTGTTGTGTCGTTCACACCTGACGAAAAGAGTGTCAGTAGTTTCATTTTCTTGTCAAGCCAGGTACAAGACAAGAGAAGCCCAGAGCCATTGGCTGAAGTGGTAGAGTCAGAGTTCCTAACATCAAACCTGTTTCTAACATCAACCTGTGGCAGATAAGGTCTTTCCCAATACCCAGTTTCTGTCTCTTGCCTTAAACCAACAAGATTCAAGGTTCGTGAGAGATTTAAAGTTGGTCAGGGCAAACACTGAGCATGTACAGGCCTGAGAGGTGCTTTCTCTTTGAGACTTCCACTTTGAGCTGTTTCTCGTTGGGTATTAACGGCGTCCCTCCCTTTTAGGACGCCGCCAAGGTCTGCAGAGAGTTCACCGAGCGCGAGCAAGGAGAGGTCCGCTTCTCTGCTGTGGCCCTTTGCAAGGCAGCCTAGGTCCCCAGGGAGGGCCTGGCCGTTCTCCCCTCTTTCCTTCAGTGTGAAAGCACACACCTGCCCAAGCAGTCCGCACCGCTTCCGTGCGTGTAAACACAGCTGTCTCCTTCAGTTCTGCAGACACACGCTTCCCTCCACCACCCCCAAGCACTGGCAGAGCTCAGCTGTTGCAAGCCGAGCTGGTGAGAGCTTCAGTCCAGAAGCCTTTCCCCCACCGTGTGTCTGGTACCTCAGTATCTAACGCTTTCATGCTCCTTCAGTTTGTGTGTGTAAGTTAAGCCCTTGGATGTGGTTTCATTGTCTTTAAAAGAAATAAACCTTTTCTGCTGATAAACGATAAGCCTAAACTGGTTCTTATTTTCTCTTTTACCTTCCCCCAAAATGTCTCATATTAGCTTGATAGTACTATAGAGATATTTATTTATTTATTTAAATTCTATATGGATAGATCATCAATATAAGCAACTCATGTAACACGAGAATTAGCATAACATTACTGGTTGTTGTGTCTTCAGATTTTGTTCTATGCATGTATATTCTTTTTTTTTTTTTTTTTTTTTTTTTTTTTTTTTTTTTTTGGTTTTTCTCCGGTACCGGGAACCAAACTCACGACCTTGCGCTTGCCAGGCAGGCGCTTTTGCCGCTGAGCTAAATCCCCAGCCCCTATGCATGTATATTCTTATGCATACTTATAGAAACTAATTTTTAAAAATTCTAAATACTTTTAAGAACATTTGTAGAGTCACAGAAAAACTAAAGGTATTATTCTAGAATTCCCATAAACCTATCACCTACTTTTCCTTATTATATTTTATGTTAGGATGATGTATTTGTTATAATCAGTGAACCGACACACATATGAACTACAGTCCATAGTTCATTCCTATTTCCATAATTGTTTGAACGTCTCTTTTTAGCTCCAGGATTCCGACCAGGATACCACCTTACTTATCGTGTCCTCTGCATTAGGCTCTTTTTGGCTGTGTGAGTTTCTCTAACTTGACTTGTTTTTGACTTAGATTGTAAGATGGCCCTTGATTGGGGTTTGTCCAGTGTTTGCCTACTGCTTGGAAGGAAGTCTCCATGCAAAGCTCACACTGAAGGAGTAGGTACTTGGGCTGTACCTCCTTAAGGGCAGAGTGACTACACCACTTGCTTGGAATTCTTTTCCAAGGGAGATTTGTTTCCTTTTCCATCAATTTTAACAGTATTACTATAATCAAATACTTTTGCCCAGGTGCATCCAGCTGTGCTCATTGGGAGCTATTTCAGTCTGCTCCTGTGTTCCTTTGATGCACCCCAACCAGTATAGGGTTTTTTTGTTTCTCAGCAACTCCTACAAAATTTTAAACAAATGTCTTGCTAGGCCTGGTGGCGCATGCCTGTATTCCCAGCACTTGGCAGGCTAAGGCAGGAGGATCACTGAGTTTCAGACCAGCCTATGCTATGTAGTGAGTTCAAGGCCAGTCCAAACTACATAGCAAGACCCTGTCCCAAAAACAAAAAAGTCTTTAGCATTTTTATCCAACCTATAAGCAATAGGATACATTAATATGTAATTTATAAGCTGCCCATGAAGATTGTAGGATATTTGTTCTCAACAATTGGTGCTTGAATATAAGCGTTCCTTTTAGTTACAGGCATTCAGGACAGCAGAGAAAAAGCCTCATGCCCCCTTCTACTCTCACAGAAGAGTGCTATTCTGTCTGGTGCCGGGAATCCACATAACTTGGGTCTCAGCTGCCTTGGTTTTTAGCTTGGCTCATTCTACAGAGACAATACTTTCAAAATTTTTACTAACATAAATAATGTACATATTTATGGGACCAGTGATAACTTGACACATGTATGTAATGTGTAATAACCAAATCAGGACAGTTGCCATTTCCATCTACAACATTATTTCTTTCTGTGGAGAACCTTCAAATTCCTCTTTTCTAGTTCTTTATAAGATACAGTACATTATTGTAAACTATAGTTACCTTACAGTGCCATAGCACACTAGATCTTAGTTCTCCCAGTTGTATTTAAATGCTCATTATTCAAACTTACTTGGTTCCATCTTCCCCCACTAGCCTCTGGGTACCATTATTCTGACCTTGACTTCTATGAAATCAACCTTTTTAGCATCTATGATTTGAGCAAAAACATGCAACGTTTGTCTTTCTGTGCCTGGCTTATTTATATATATATTGATAGATAATATTTATTCAAGCATTCTTTTATTTTTACAGAAAAACTAGATTTTTCTTCACATAATTTCTTCAAATAAAAAGATGTGTAGAGCCAGGCATGGTGGTACACACCTGTAATTCTAGCACTTGGGAGGCTGAGGCAGGAGAAACCATGAATTTGAGGCCAGCCTGGACTATACAGCAAAACCTGTATCAAAAACAAACAAAACAAAAAAACCCCACAAAACCTCAAAGTAAAAGATACATGTTTTGAAGAAATTTCAAAATGAACAGTGAAATGTTAAGTGAATCTGTTAAGGTTTGACTTCATTCGCTCTCAAGTTCATACTTGCATCTGAACCATTTTAATTAGAAAAACAGTTACATACTCAGCTACGGGTTTATGTCCTACAAAAATTTCACTAAAATATTTTAAAGATATAGTTTCCACTCTGTTAATCTCTCTTACAAAGGAGTGATGCAAACCAGTTGTTTTTAAGGACTAATGAATTCTTTATCTATCAAACCTTGTTAGGACTATCAGCTCCATTCTTTGTTTTCTTTTATATCCCTTTAACTTGTGTGCATTGGTCAGCTTCCCTGTGTCCTTCCTTTCCAAATACCGGACACACAAACTGCAAAGGGGAAGGGTGTATTTTCGCTCATGGCTTCAGAGGGTCCAGTTCACAATCGGCTGGCTCCAAGGCAGGAACACTGTGGTAGAAGAGGGTGGTAGGGCAAAGCTGCTGATCTCATGTTGCAGTTAAACAGCAGGGGAACAGCACCAGTAAGGAAGAGGCGAAGGGGCCAAATAAAACACAAGCTCACCTCCACAACTCACTCAGACACTTACCTCCTAGGTGGCTCCTGAACCGATTAAGTTGAGAATCCACTTTCAGTGTCAGTTTCCACCTCTTGTCAACTTGACACTCAAATGCATCTCCTGAAATCATACTTAATCTCCCAATAAACACAAGATCATATTTCTGCGTACCACAATACAGCCATCCCTCATACAACCAAAAATGTGCTAATCTCATTGCTACAAGTTTCAGCTCCAAAATCTCTCTTGAGACTCAAGGCAAATGTGTAGCTGTAAAACCCTGAAAATTCAAAGAGCTCCCATACATAGTGACACTGGGTAAACAATCCCATCCCCAAAAGGAAGACTAGGAGGATAGGAAAGGTTCATACCAAAGCAAAGTGAAGCCCACCAGGGCCAATATCATGTACTGTAACTCAAGCTCTTTATCCAAGACACATGATGATGAGAGGTGAGTTCCAGAGTGCCTGGAGGGCCCCACCCCTATGGCCGAATGTGCTGCAGCCAACACGTGCTTGGCTTATTTCACATAATATAACAATCTCCAGTTCCATCCATGTTGCTGGAGATGACAGGATATGATTCTTTTTTTTCAGGCTGAATAAACTCTGCTATGTATTTATACCACATTTTCCTTAACTTCTGTTTACAACTTTTAGGTGAAGGGTATCTTGATTCCTCAGAAGAAAGTGCTCACATCTATTATCATCCATTAATATAGAAACAATACCCAGTAACTCATGTGATACTGTTGGCTTAGAGCTGATGCTAGAGGGATGAATTTAAACTCTACTTTGAAGGCATTGTTTTTATACAATCATTTGAAGGTTGACTATGGAAAACAGAAGGAAGGCTTCCTGCTTATAGGAGCTGGTAAAAAGATTGCTTTTGACCTCAGAAGTTCAAATTATAATATTTGATGTTCAAATTACAATACTAAGATTTTATATTTTATAAAAAGCGTATCTATTCAAATGATCTCAAATGGGAGGCTCTGTAGGGAATGTGTGAGTGATTATAACCTTAGAGGTCCAGAGAAATTTCAGTTTCTCTGAGGAAACACACAGAGGTTGGGTCACACTCCCTAGTTCTCATCACTAATAACTAGGGAAACCAGGACTTAGACTATGTACTGACTATCTAAGGGTAGCTGTACTGGGTTGAGAATAAAATAATAGCCCTTCGGATTTATCAAAATTGTTATCTCTTTTGCCTCAGTATCTTTGGGCAAAGGAATTATCCTCTATCACCTCCTCTTTATTATTTCATGTTAAAATAGACATACTTAAGCTGTGTCAGAGGGCCTGGGCTCTAGAAGTTTCCACCCAGTGCCACACAATACTCTCCACTTTGAATTCCATGTGAAGGGAGATGCTCCTGGGACTGTGTGGCTCAGAAAACATTATTTCTCTAGGAGTTTGTGAAACATCAAGGTGCTATCAGCTTATTCCCTTAATTCATTATTTCCTAGAATGTACTAGACTTTGGGGATGAAGTTGACTTTCTAGAGTTCAACAGGCAGAGCCATTTGATGCTAAGCACCTCCCCTTTTAAACTAATAACCGAAGTATCTTATTGAGTCTTGAGGTTATACAGCTATTCACTGTAGTAATTGGACTGACGTAAACGTGAACAAAGAAAAATCTTTACCTAGAAAACTAGTGAGATTTTTATAAAATGTAAAGACAGGTCTACAACAGCAGAGTGCTAACTATATTTTAAGTGTGTTGCATGTTTTCTTTAGTCATCATATGATGCTGTATAAGTCCCAATTTTCAGGTAGAAAACTAAAGGTACAGTGAAGTTTGCAGGTTGTCCAAGGTCACTTAGTTAATAAGTGATATTCCTGATGTTCACACCCAATCAGACTAGAGTTAAGAAGCTACAAAAATGATTACTCCTGAAAGTAATTTAAAGTGAAGAAAGTTTAAGATTTATGGACCCATGCTATGGCCTCTTCCACCATTCTAGTTTTTGTGTCCTTATAAATTTTGCAGTGATAAGTTACAGTGGTACTTTGGTTGTCAAACTCAATTCATTCCAAATTCATGTTCAAACACCAAAAAGTTCAAGAGCTGAACATTTTTCCCGTAAAAAATAATGGAAATTATCCCTGATGCTGGACGAGGAATTATGGGACTTCATGTTTGCACTGCTGGATATTGGACTTGCTTTGGGCCCATTCCTTTCTATACCCCTATTTGTAGAATGGAAATGTTTATCTTTTGTCTTTGTGTATTGTTAAGTGTTTAACTTTCTTTTCATGTGTACAGGGACTTGCAGATCAGAGGTTGCCTTAAATCTCAGAGGAGACTTTGGAGTTGGACCTTTCAGCAGTGCTGAAACTGTCAGAACTTTGGCAACTTTCAGACTAATCCCTTACCCATCAAGGGATGCTCATGAGTCTTTGTGGGTCAGGGGCAGAACATTACAGCGTGCATCCAGATGTTCCCCTGAAGTCTCATGTAGTGGGTCACAGATGGAGCTTTTCAGAGGTGGCTGGATCTAAGGTGTGTGATGCAGGGATTGAGTCATGGTGCAATGGTAGGATTAAGGTGTGTGAGTGCTAGCTGCCTAAGGGCAGCTTGCCTGAACAGAATATAAAAGATAGAGGGCTGCTGCTGCTTTGCTACTTTGCTGCTTCCTGCCTGCTTTGTGATGGCTTCTACCATGCTACCCTGCCTTGAACTAAACTTCTACAAACTGTGAGCCAAAATACACCTTTCCTCCTTTAAAAAAGAAATAATAGAGAACCAAATAAATGCTTCTGAGGTCCCAAAATTACACTTACAAATTAATTTTTCCAGGACTTTGACAAATTTCACAAAGATTTTTTTCTTTAACTCTATTGTGGTTCTCACAGTTTTCCTCTTAGCTTTACTGCTGGTATCGCTAACTTCCTTTGGAGCCATGGTTATGACATTTTACACAGATAAAGTGCAAAAAAGTGCAGTGACAAATATTTTATGCACTAGCACAGGCACTATACATTGTCTGGATGAAAGCAGTGCTTAGACTAAAGTGTCACCCCTTTGTGTCCCCTCCGAGGCGAGATGTGACATGTGACTCACTCTCAGCCCATACAGGTTTTCAGGTTGGATTTTCAGTTTGACTATCAAGCAAAGCTACGAACTTGGAGCAGGATTTCTTGAACTTTGCTGTTTCAGTAGTGGAAAGTTCGAGCTACACGCCGTTTGACAACTGAGGCATCATTGTATTTTGGTACATTTATTTTGAACAACACGGTTATGCCTCTCTGTGGGTAGTAAGGTTATGGGGAGTTTAGCTTTATTTATTAGCTAAATTATTTATTTAGCTTTATTTGGTTTTTCAATACCCTGCAAGGAAGGGCTACTTTAGAACATTAAATAATCACTTTCATATTAAGCATCAACATTAGGAACATGCTCAGTTTCCTGCATACCCTACCATGCTAAATGATGACAGGACAGGTGAATTTGGCAGAATTACTTTCTTTGTCCCCCTTGAATGGTGTGATTATCTTTTTAATTCATTGATTTGTTTGTCTGTTGGAGTCCTCCACCGGCTGGCATGCACTAAGAGCTTTGTGGTTTGGCCCCGGTGAACTGCTGGCATGGCTGGACTGCATGGTGTCAAACCTGGCTCAGCACCTTGCTAACAGTGCTGAAGGACCAGGAGGACTGAGCAAGAATGACACCCACAGAGCCGCCTTGTCCAGAGCCTTGAGCATGTCTTGAGTAATTATCTCATTTTGATGTACACTGTTAAAGGGAGTTGAGCGGGTAGAGTGGCACATGCCTGTGGTGCCAGTGCCCCAGAAGGCTGAGGTGGGAAGAGCGTCTGAGCTCAGGAGTCCCAGGCCAACACGGCCAGAGCCTTTCTGAAGAGGGAGGAGGGAAGGCTGAGGGAGGTTTGGTTGAGGATCGTGTGTGTGCATTTGAATCCTGATGAACGAAACAGAACGAGAAGTGTCAGCAGAGGAGACAGTGCGGGTAATGTTCCCACCTTATACCAAACATCTAGAGTTGGGCAGTTTACAGTTGATGGTTTTCCTGGTCACATGCACAATCCATACCTCTAAACTGACTCAAAAATCAGTTTATATGTTAATTATCTTTTCTTAGGAGTCAGGTAGTTTCCATAGTGTTACTCATTTTCTAACATTCAGGCTCTTAAAAATCGATACACATTAGTATGATACATTTATCAGAATTAATAACTAATCTAACCAGGGATGGTGGTGCACATCTGTAATCCCACACTTGGGAGGCTGAGACAGGAGGATCACTGTGATTTCAGGGCAGCCTAGGCTGCACAGTGAGCTCAAGGCCAGCCTGAACTGCATAGAGAAACCTTGTCTCAAAAAGACAAAGAAAAAACAAAAGAACAAAAAACACACACAAAAAATAAAAAAAACCTAACTCATCAGTATTATTAACTAAAGTTATATTTCATTCCTATTTCTTTAGTTTTCACTTAATGTTCTTTTTCTATTTCAGGATCCCACCTAGAATGTCATGTTACATTTAGTGGTCACGTCTGCTGGGGCTTCTTTCAACTGTGATTTGTTTGACTAATGTCTCCTGGCCAAGAACACAGCTTCGGGCAGCTTCCACCTCTGGATGAGAGCTCATGCCGTACCCTAAGTGCTGCTTCTCAGCTGCTGGCTTCTTCGGCTGTCTTAAGTCTCCGAGCCTCCATTTCCCCATCCGTCGAGTGAGGACAGTGCTTGTCGCATCGGCTTGTTGTGAGGACCCTTGAGATGCTTATGAAGTTCTTGGGGATGTTCCTGGAGCAGAGCAAGCATTGTTTTAGTTTTTTTATTATCACCTTTTTGTTTTTGTTTCATTTTTAGACAGGGTCTCTCATGGTAGTGTAGGCTGGCCTTGATCTCACTATGTAGCCCAGGCTGACCTCGAACTCACGGTGATCCTCCTGCTCCATTACCACCTATTTTTGTGTCCCTCTTTCATGTTCACGGCAGGGTTGAAATTCATGTCTTGCTGATGGGTGGCTTGAACCACCAGTGGTACATGTATGACTGTCTCATCAGGAGGCTTTCTATTATTTTTATTAGTAAAATGCTGACCAGAGTGGTTAGAATCATTTGTACCACCAGCACAAGGCACCAGGTAGCACAGTCATGCATGTACCACTGATGGCTCAAGCCAGCGGGAACTTGTTAATCCCCCAATACAAAGAGGCCTCTTCTGCCCAGTGCCAACCCATGCCTTATTTCTAGGCTAATGCCCCACTTCCAAAAAAGCAGATAAGCAAAAATAAAAACAACCCATTCCTAAAGGTTTTTATCCCAAACCAAAGCTCCCAGTCCACCAATGCCTTAGTCTTTGCCGTGAGCGGGGCACATCCTATTTCACAGTAAAGAATGAAGAGTTTCAACGTAATTATTGCTACTAATTTTTTCCTTTCATTAAAAAAAGTTGTATTTAAAAAGAGGCTTGTTTTGGCTCATGGTCTAGTCCAAGGTTGAGAGGTCATCTCCGGTGATGGCCTTCTGGCTGGCTGAGTCCCAGGGTAAGACAAGCATTGCACAGTGAGAGACAGGTGAACTCCTGAGTTTAAAGGGGAATCAGATCCTGGTGTGGCGCATGCCTATAATCCCAGCACTCGGGAGGTTGAGGTGGGAGGATTGTTGCGAGTTTGAGACCAGCCTGGGCTACAAAGTGAGCTCAAGGTCAGTCTGAACTGCATAAGGAGACCCTGTCTCAAAAAGACAAAAAAAAAAAAGAAGAGGAATCAGGTATTTAAATTTAAAAGATAACTTTCTAAGGACAGAAGAAGTGTTCTGAAAACAGAGATTCATAGATTCACTTACTTTAATCCAAATTAAGATATCCCTAATAGTTAAAATAAGCAACCTTTAAATATCCAGTATTTGGTGTTTAAATCCAGTGGCTTATTCTTGAATCTGCAGATTTATTCAGAGCTATATTCACTTGATCCAGCAGGTGGCAGCATAGGAAAACTAATAGCAATTTTGTAGCTCTGCGGCCTCAACTACAATTACCAGTAGCATTTCAGTGACTGCCCTGTCTGAGGCAAGGTGGAGAGGTAGGATGGCACACAGGCTTTCCTCCTCCTCCTCCCCTTCCTCTTCTCCTCCTTCTCCCTCTTTCTCCTCTTCCTCTTCTTTTCCTTCTCTCTCTCCTTCTCTTTCCTTTTCTTTCTTTTTGAGGGGTTTGAACACAGGGCTTTACCCATGCTAGGTAAGCGCTGTACCATGGAGCTTTCATTTTCACACAGTATTTTGGATTGGATGACTTTGTCAGATATACACGAAAGTGCTCTGGCAATTAGGAATTTCTGGTTAGTCCATTGATAATTTCAGCTAAGCTCTAGCTATTTTACCATAAACAGAAATATGCAGTGATAAAATCACAAATTTATTACTAATGAATGTTTTCTCTGCTGATGTTGAGTTACATTTTATCCTGAGTATAACTGAATCCATGTAATCAGTTCTACATCTACTAAAATCTTGCTTTCAGATCCATCTTAACATTAGGAAATAGTGGAAATAATTGCATATTACATTGTTAGGAGCTGGGCCTAGCAGCACATGCCTGTAATCCCAGCACTCAGGAAGCTGAGGCAGGATGATCACTTTGAGTCAAGGCTAGCCTGAGCTACATAGTGAGACCCTGTCTAAAAAAAAATTACATTGTTAAATATTTCTCTCAATGCTTTGATTAAACAAAGCTAATTTTTAAGTAGCTTCTTATCAACTGGTTTGATGCTATTAACAGAAATACATTTGGTCCCAATATTGACATTAATTAGTTGGGTGACCATTCCATTTTTCCTTTCTTTCTCTCTCTTTCTTTCTTTCCCTCTTTTTTTCTTTCTTTCTTTCTTTCTTTCTTTCTTTCTTTTTTTCTCTCTTTCACTCTTCCTTCCTTCCTTTCGTTCTTTCAGTGTCTTTATTTCTGAAATAAAGAATTGAATAAACTTGAACTCACTAGTCTCTTATATTTCAGAGTGTATGTCCCACAGGCACTGCAAATAGTAACATCAATGAAATAAGATGTTATTTTCCATGGCAACTGTTTTAAGGATTAAATACCCATTTGGAAACATAAGCCCTACTTAACCTTATTCCCTTGTGGTCATAGTTCCAATAATGACAATTTGAAAAGGCAGTCTTGGAATGGGAAAATCATCAATTAGAGAATTTTCCTATGGTCTTCATTTTTTTTTTACTTAATATAATTCTTACATTGTAATAAATTTGTTTCCCTTTTAGTACTTTTTTGGCATTCTTAAAAGATAGTAGCTATTCATTTTTGATGGGACACTTTTATCAGAAAGAGATCATGAAATACTCAGAATTGGTAAAAGACAAATTTGGGAAGGAACAGGATTTTTATTCTAGATTCAGAAACTGGAAGCCTTGTGAGTGTGACTATGACTGAATCCTTTGTCTTAGTGCCGAATTGTCTCTGCTTTTATTTTTTTAGTTAAGAATTCATTGTACATATTTATGGGGTATATATGTTATATACGTATACATTGTGCAGTGATCAAATCAGGGTTATGGAATTTGCAAAAATTATTTTGTATGTAGGTTCAGAAAATTACATGTGGATTTTTTCATCCCCCTGAATGCTTAGAAGTAAGAGCTGGGTAAATGCAGCTCAGATTCCTTGTTATGGGAGACCATCTTCCGGCAGCCCTGTCCCGAGCATTAAATACCAGGGGAATTTTCCCCCATGACCGCACAGTGAAGTATTTGCCCACACATTTCCGAACATCCCATACCCTGAGGACTGCTTAGCTAGACTGGAGCATCTTTCCTGAGCGGTTAGTGGTTGGCAGAATTCCAAAGTGGTCACCCTGATCCCCAGCCTGGGTGCACAGACTCATTCTTCCAGATACTTAGTCCAACACTAATCTAGATACTGCTTTGAAGGAATTTTGCAGCTGTCATTAAAGTCCCAGATAAACTGACACTAAGATACGACGACTGATGGCATGGTGAAGCGTGCCTAAATCCCAACTACTCGGAAGGCAGAGGCAGGAAGGCTGCAAGCTCGAGGCAAGCCTAGGCAACTTGGGAAGAGCCTGTCTCAAAATAAAAATTAGAAAATGGGCTAAGGATGTAGCTAAGGTCCAATTCCCGGGATCACACAAACAAAACAATAGCAGTCACCCCAACAACAACACAAACCAAGATACAAAGATTGTCTTCCACAGGCGGAAAAATGAATGCAGGAGCCTCCAGGGGCCGAGCGGTGGCAAAGGAACGGGGGTCTGAGTTCCCCCACCACAAGGAGCCGAATTTGACCAACAACCTGTGTGCACCTGGAAGCAAATTTTTCCCGCGATCTCCAGAAAGCAACACAGCCCAGGCGACCCCTCAATTTCAGCCTGCAAGACCCTGAGCAGAGTCTCAGCCATTCCATGCAGGATGGGTGTTGGTTTAAGCCTTTGGGTTTGGGGTCGTTGATGATGTAGAATTCAGTGAGCTCAGCAACACAGACACTGAGGCGAAGGGCTCGCTCCCTGCTCCTCCCCCTGACCTCGCGGCTGGACCAGCAAGAAGCCATGTTGATCGCTCTGGATTTCCTTGTCCCCTTGCTCCCCTGAATGTCAGGGTGCAAAGAATCTGCTGCAATGCCAAGTGCTAAGCACACTCCCTGGTTGTAGCCCCCTGGGGAAGCCTGAGGTCATTCACGTTGGTCCGCCCTGGAGCTGTGTGCACCTCAACTGCACATCATAACCTAGGCCCCCGCTTGTCATTGGGAGGCCCCAGTCCGGTGAGATCCAAACAGGAAAGGTGCTGTGCCGCCTCGACGACCCGCTGAAATCTGACCTACACTTTGTTCTCAGGGATCCAGGACGCATAAGCCCAATCTGCATGAATACAATGGGAAAATGTTCTTCCTATGCGTGAGACTGAAATAGTTCACGTTTTGTGTGTGGTAAAAATGCCATTTCTTCAAGCCTGACCTGCTGCCTACTCTCTTTGGGACTATTTTTTTCTGTACCTAGGCACCCCTCAAGAGCCCTGCTCAGAAATGCTACCCACCAGAAATGTTTCAGTGGAAAGTTATCTCTCTTCCTCCCACCTTCCCTTTTTTTGTGTCAGCACCTGAACTCAGGACCCTGTGCTTGCTAGGCAGGCGCTGTACCCCTGAGATATCTCCCTGACCCTCTCATTACTTTTAAAACATGAAAGCCACATTTGAGAATTTTATGATTATTATTATTTTCATATTTAAAGCCCATGAAACTGTCTCTGAAAAAAAAACCATTGGCTTGAACAGGCCCAGTCTCACCTCATTTGCTTCTGAGAGATGTTAAGGCCCCCTAACCTCCTTCTACACACACACTATACACGGTGCTGGTACAGAGGCCACAAATCCAGGAACAGCTGTGCAAATTGACTTGTTTTATGAGTTTACTATTTGTTTCTTGCAGTAATCATGTGTGTGCACGCAGGCTTGTGTTACTTGGGCTTGAACCCAGAACCTTTGCACTGAGTTACATCACCTGTGCTTCTTAAATTTTTATTTTGATACAGGTTCTTGCTAAGCTGTTAAATTGCCCAGCCTGGATCAAACTTGTGATCCTTCTGCCTCAGCCTCTCAGAGTGCTGGGATTATAGCTGTACTCCCGTGCCCAGCACTTCCAATAGTTCTGATAGTCATGAACCGTTGCAAAAGGACTTAAAAAAAAAAAATATATATATATATATATATATATATATATCACTTTCTTTCTTTTTTTTTTTTTTTTTTTTTTTTTTTTTTTTTGGTTTTTCTCCGGTACCGGGAACCGAACTCACGACCTTGCGCTTGCCAGGCAGGCGCTTTGCCGCTGAGCTAAATCCCCAGCCCCTTCACTTTCTTTCTTTTAAGCTTTATGCTATACTCTATTCTTAAACTTTAAAATTCATAACATGCATTTATATTAAAATTTTCCTAATGTTTACCTATGATTACATATTTTTCCATTTTCTGAATAGCTTTATTAAAATATACTTTACATTCCATAACATTTCCTCATCATAAGTGTGTAATTTATTAATTCCCTAATATCTGTTTCCAGTTAATCCCTGTTCTCACCTACAGCTCCAGACAACTGCTTTTTGGATTCTAATCTGTATAAATTTGCCTTTCTAGGCATTTCCTGTAAGTGCAATCAAATAAATGTAGTCTTTTGTACTTATGTTCTTTCCGACCAAATTCATTAGTGTTGTAGCATGTACCAGTTATTCCTTTTTATAGCTGAATAGTGTTCCATTGTATGAAAATACCACAGCTTATTGATTTCTTCATCAGTTGATGGGTATCTGGATTATTTCCAGTTCACAGCTATCGAGAATAATGTTGCTGTAAATATTCACGTGTGTGTGTATTTGTATGAATCTGCTTTATTTCTCTTTGGTAAATTCATATGAGTGGAATAGCCAGGCCATATGACCAATTTAAACTTATAAGTTATTCCCAACACGAAGTGTATTTGTCAGCTTCCCCAGTGCTGGTACAAAATACCTAACACCCACAATTTAAAGGAAGACAGGTTTGATTTGACCCATGGTTTCAGAGGATTCAGTCCATAGTTGGCTGATTCCAAGACTGAAAAATCAGGTGGAAGATGATAGTGGAGAAAGCTGATGGCTTCTTGATGGCCAGAAAGCAGAACAGGAGACCAGTGCCAGACGGGAAGGGTCCAGAGACCAGATATGGCACCCAAAGTCATGTGTCCACGGCCCAAGGACATACTGAGAACCCTAATTTACTAATCCTTTGGATAGCTCATGGGTCAATCACACTGATAATCCAGGTTAACTGTCACACTGGGCAAAATCCTTTCTTAAGAAGTACATTCTCTCAGAAGTATGACAGGAGATCAACTTCGTAATATATATCAAAGTCTTCTAAACATGTATCACTTGTTCAAGTAACTCTAATTCTTAAAAATAAGTAAGGATCTATATGAAAATTCATGTAGTGGGAAATTGTCCTTCCCATTTTCACAGAGAACAAAGGAAATAACCTAACTGCCTACTAGTGAGGGAATGGCTGAACAAGAGGCTCCACGGAAGAGGAAATAGCTCCAGGTCGAAAGTGGATTGCAAATCTACAAACAATACATGCTGGATGATGGTGAATGTTTAAATCTTAAAAATTCATTATAATGAGACACATTGCCATTAATCCTTCTCAAACTATCCCCTTTTCCTTCCAATGCACTTAGCCCATTTTTCCTTAAGCAGTTCTGCAAGTCCTTTCGCATGAAAACATTTATGAAGTGTGATAAAATTATATAGTGAGTGCTGCTGCCGAGTGCCAGCCATGGGAAAGCAGGCAAGTAACGTGTGACGGCGGTGCCCTCATCCACCTCATTTGCCAGCTCTGGCACTGTGTGACTGCTCCTTCCCGAAGTCCGTAAAAGGTAAACATTTTGAACCCATGCAGGACATCAAGGCAACCACAACAGGGCAATTAAAGACCTCCTGAAAGAAGCCTTCCGGAACTGCTTCTGGAAGTAGCGAGCATCGTTGGATAAATGTATTCAAAGTGCTAGGGAGTATTTTGAGGGGATTAAAGGCAATGTGTCCTTCACTGTAATAATTTTTAAATTATAAACACTTTTTATTTTTTAATCACTCCTTGTGAGTGTGGTATCTGATGTGATGGAAGATGATGTTAAAATTAAAATAGGGCTGAAGATCTAGCTCAGTGGTAAAGCATTTGCCTAGTATGTTCAAGGACCTCGGTTCAAGCCCCCAGAGCAGTGTAAGGAAGGAGCGAGGGAAGGAACGTGTAATGGTACTGCACGGGTAGGTGAGGTAGATCTCACTGAGAAAATGACATCTGAGGAAAACTAACATCCCTGGGAAGGAGCTGGAGCCAGGAGGGCAGTAGGCTGGGAAGGAGTCAAGGGGCAATTAGTACCGCTTGAGTACTCCTAATCTGAAAATCCCGAACCGGAAGTGCTCTGAAATCTGAAACTTTTGGAGTGTTGACGCGATGCCACTTTGCTCCACACACATCGGGGCACAGGAGCCATGATGAATTTTGCGTTTAGACTTGATATCTCCTTCTATATATGCAAATACTCAAAAAACCCCAAACATATAAGGGAAATCTGAAACACATCTGAAGCCAAGCATTTCGGTAAGGGGTTCTCAACCTATAATCAGCTAGAGTAGTGAGATTATGGGATGGAGGTCATGTAGGATCTCAAAGGTCACTGTAAGAACTATGGCTTTATTTTGTGTAAGATGACGTATGGAAAGCCATTGTAAGGTGCCAAGCAAAGATAGGATAGGATCCTTGTTTTTAGTCCTGGCCACTGAGTGGAAAATACAGTATACTGTGAGGGAATGGGACAGAGGCAGAGGGAATACCTAGAAGGTTAAGAACGTCCAAGTCGGAATGACACGAAAATGGGTCACTTCCTTCACCATCCACCTTCCTCTCACTTTCGCTGCTTTTCCTGCCTGCCCCACTCCCAGCCATCAGGTGGGAGCGAAGCGCAGTTGGCGTAGTTGGCGCTGTGATAGGGAGCCACCCTTTTGCTTCTTATTTTCCACTCTCCAACAAAGCACGCCTGGACTGCTGATACTGGTCCCTGAGGCCCGGAAATGACAGGGCCCAATCCCCGCCCCCTAGAGGGAGACTGGCGAGCAAAGGCTCAGCGGTGACGGGAAGACGGGCTGAGGTCTCCTTCTGTGCACCTGGGGACACGCAGCCAAGGGCCAGGCGGAGCTTCACAGGAGGCTGTGGCCAAGGCCAGAAATGAGAAGCTGTAGTCAGGGGAAGTGGGGGGCGGCCAGGCGGAGCAGAGACCCTGCACAAAGGCTCCGGGGAGGAAGCGTGCCTCTGTGGCTCGGAAAGTGCAGGTGGCTGAGAATAGGGCCGGGACAGAGGTGAGAAATGAGGGGCTCAGCGCAGATAGGCGGCGGCAGTCCGGGTCAACGGCCTGGGATCCTACTCTCGGGCACAAAGAGGTGTGGTGGTTTTGGACTGAGCCCAGTTATCTTCCGTGTAAATTCGGTATCATAAGAGAGCGGGCCGCCTCCCACCTTTTCCATGAGATCAGAGTCATCTAATGACAGCTGGCGCAGAGGAGCTCTCCCCTGTACTTACAGCAGAGGGGCCCCCCTGGCAGTAGTGCAAGCCAGGCTCGGGCCGGGCAGGAAGGGTCAATCTCCTTTGTACGATAAGGGCAGAGACTATAGTGATCCAAAAAGGACGGAGCCAGTGATCTTTGCCTTTATCTGCTGATTCCTTGCTAGACAACAGGAAGTAGAATGTTCTGCCCTTTTAGTGATAAACACAGCTTCAAAGATTGTGCCTAGAGTTTAGCGGGAATTTGAGAAATATTTTTGGCCAGGCGTGGTCCTGCACACCTGTAATCCCAGCACTCTCGAAGCTGAGACAGGAGGATTGTTGCGAGTTCGAGACCAGCCTGGACTACAAAGTGAGCTCAAGGCCCGCCTGAACTGTATAGTGAGACCCAGACAGAAAAAAAAGACACACACACACACACAAAAGAAATATTTTTGAACTTGAATTTGGTGGTGCACACCTGCAATCCCAGCATTCTGGGAGATTGTAAATTTGAGCCCAGCCTGGGCAATTTAGCAGCTTAGCCAAGACCCTGCCTCAAAATAAAAAATAAAAGAAAGGCTGGGCATATAGCTCAGGGTAGAATACATAAATACACACACACACATACATAAATAGAACTATTTTTGAATTTTGTTTTTTAAATGTGGAAGGAACAATACATATTAATAGGATTAATATTTTATTATTTTAATTTTTATTAGTATGTGTTTGCAATACATAATTAGTACATTTATCCTGGGGGGTTGGCACACCTTAATTCATTTTTCATCCCTGACTCCTCCCATCTTCCCCTGCTCCTTCCACCTCTTGGTCCCCTTTCCATGTGCAAACGTTCCATTTCCATTTTTTCCTTAAATTCTGCTTTTCATTCTCTTTCCCTCACTTTTCTTCTCCATCTCTTGTTTCCTTCCCATTTGCAAGAGATCTCCCTACTTCTTATTATTTATCTTTTATTTTGCTCTTCATTTCTATTTTGGGTTTCTCATATAAAAGAAATTGTGTGATAGCTGAGCTCGTGTGTCTGATTTATTTCACTAAATATTACGGCCTCAAGGTGCATCCATTTACCTATTCAAATTATTCAAGTTTATATTTCTTCAAGGCAGAGTAGTCCTCCACCGTGTACAGATACCACGTTGTCTTTATCCATTTATCTATTGATGGACAGATAGGCCACTTCCTAGACTTAACTATTATAAATTGTGCTTCTATAAGCCTGCATATGTATGTATCACTGTAATATGATGTCTTTAACTATTCCAGGGAGGTACCTAGAAGGGGAAGAGCTGGGTCAAATGGAATTCTTAATTTTAGTTTTTTGAGGAAACTCCATATTGATCTTCATAGTAATTATACTAGTATACATTCCCACCAACAATGTAGAAGCATTTTTTTTTCTCTGTAGCCTCACCAACATTTGCTATTATTTGATTTCTTGAGGATGGCCATTCTTTCTGGAGTCAGATGAAAACTCACTTTGGGGGCTGGGGATTTAGCTCATTGGCAAAGCGCCTGCCTGGCAAGCGCAAGGTCATGAGTTCGGTTCCCAGTACCTGAGAAAAACAAAAACAAAAACAAACAAACAAAAAAAGAAATCTCACTTTGATTTTAATTTGCAGTTCTTTAGTGGTGAGCTATGGGCAAGTTTCGCTAACAGGGGCTTTCTGGAGCATGGAACTCCACGTGGTTCCAAACTTGACTGTACACTGTGATCACCTAAAATGCTTCAAAGTGGACCCACCCCACGGCTGCTCACTGACTTGGCTGGGCTACAGCCTAGGCATCTAGATGTTTAAAAAACCCAGATGAGCTATGGAAATGCTCTGGAACTGCATAGTGGTGACTGATGTTTGTATAACACTGTGAGTGTACTAACAGTCTCTAATGATAAACTCCCATGTTTGTGTACTGTACCACATGCGCACAAGTCCCCAGAAGACTCTAACGGCAAGTTGAAGGTATGACTCAATGAGCCCTTATTACTATTCACAAGTAACAAGAATCAGGTGGCGGTGTCCCCCCCTCACTTTTCATTGGTGTATGTCTGTGGTACATAAGTACATTCGCTGTGGGGAACTGGCACTGTATGCATCACACCCTGATCCTTTTCACTCCTCCTTCCCCTCCCGTCCTCTTATCTTCCCTGTCCCCAGACCCCTTCCCGTTCCCACAAAGCCTATCTTCTCTTTTTCTATCTTAAATAAATAAATTGCTAGACCTCTGAGCCAGACATTCTGATTCCCTTGGTCTGGGGCAAAGGAATTTGTGTTTCCAAGAATAACTCCCTTCTAAATGAAATGCTTATTTTATCATGGTAAAATTAAAAGCAGTAGACACGCATATAAATAGTTGTAAAGCAGACATATGAATATATAAATTATTGCAGTTCTCAAAGAAAATGTAACAGTCAAATAACACCTAAATCAACTTTTTTGAAGTTAACTTAGTGTTTACCACAGCAGTTTCATTTTTCTTTTCTAAATGTCTTTAGCACAGCTTGTAAAATACATTTCTATCAAAAAGATCACATTGGATGACCGTGAGCATAGTATATTACACACACACACACACACAGTGAAAGAAGGAATGGAATTTAACAGATATCACTACTCAACACTTTAAATTTTTTAACTAGTATATGTTTGCACTACATAAGAATTACTTTTATCTTGGGGAACTGGTACTGAGCACCTGGAATCCGGATCATTTGTACTCCCTGTTCCCTGTAGTCCTCTCTGCCTACTTCCTCAGATCTTCCCATCTTCAGAGTCTACCTCTCGTTTCTTTGTGCTCTTTTATTTTGCTTGTGAGTTGTACATCTGGGGGGTCTCTCATTTTAGAGAAACCATACAATATTTAACACTCTGTGTCTGATTTATTTTACTTAGTATTATGGTCTCAAAATCCATCCATTTCCCTACAAATGACTCAAATTTATCCTTCTTTATGGCTGATTAGTTCTCTGGTGTGTACACAGACCGCTTAAACACTTTATAATCTGCCTATTTTGGAGGTAGAAGGATGGTGGAGAATTAGTCTAGGTATGTTTGAGGGAAGCACGAGGCACGTATTTACTAAAACTTCCTTTGCTTGTGGTACAGTTGAGGGAAGTTCATTTAACTGTTTTTTTCCTTAGTTCCAGATAATTCTTGTCACAAGAGAAGTGTGGGAAACCCTGCCTTCCCAGTATTTCCCAAACTCGATAAATTTTAAGAGTCATCTGGGGCTCTCTGTTAAGCTTCCAGATGCCAGGGCCCCATGCAGACGTTAAGTCAGGATCCCAGGGGAGGGATGGGGCTCAGTGGATTTAAAAATCTACCCAGCTGCCTCTCCCAACCAGGCAGGTATGAAAAACACCTTCTAGTGCAGTCCTTGATGTTAACCCTTCTACAAAAACTCCTGAGAGCTTCAGGAAAAAAAACTCCTACTCCAAGACATGCCAATTCTACCTCGTTGGGAGGAGGGAAGCTGAGGTTTTAGAGAAGCTAACATTTTGTTGTTGTTGATGTTCCTTTGTTAAGGTGCCACCTCTGAGTTTGAATCTCTAGGAAACTTTCTAGTATCTGACACTTGACAGTGAACATCATGAGTCTCATAGGCAATTAAGATTCACAAAAATGTATTGATTTCAGTCACCTTTATATTAACACAAGGCTATTTTATTCTGCCTGGCTGAGTGACGAGTCTTAAGAGTCTTCCACACTTGCTGTAGCCTTGTTCTCTTTACTTCTCCAGCAACCGCGGGCTCTTTACTTATGTTGAGGCGTCTGGACCATGCCCGGGCCCTGCTGAGGAACTAGCAGAGTGACATCCAGCCAAAGCAGTTACCCTTAGCTGTTCACCTGGCTTTGCCTATTCTGGCCACTAGAATCTTGGCAGCTGTGATCAGGCTGGCATTTATTCCAGATGTGAATGAGACAAATTATAAGTGTTAATCATCTTTTTTTAAATTACTAATTTAAACCATGGAATGTCGTATGCACCTGTAGTTCCACATTCAGGAGAGTGAAGCAGGAGGATCACTTGATCCCAGGAGTTTGAAGCCAGCTTGAACAACATAGCAAGATTTGCCTCCAAGGGGGAAAAAAAGCCAGATGTGGTGGTACATGCCTCTAATCCCAGCACTCTGGGAGGCTGAGGCAGAAGGTGTGTAATTTAGTGACCTAGTGAGATCCTGTCTCAAAATTAAAAATAAAAAAAAAGGCCTGGGGATTCTAGCTCAGTGCAAAGATCCTGTGTTCAGTCCTCAATGAACAACACAAAACAACGCAATAAAAAACACAAAACAAAACACAACACAACTCTACACAACACATATTTACATTATCTGTCTCTTGGCTAGACAGAGAACTTGAAAGTAGCAACTTGACTTCATTTACTGTTGCATGTTCAGCAGTTATTCCGGGGTCCATCAGAGTGAATTGCAATTGTTGGTAAAAATAATGAGGTAGACTCTGTATCTTTAAAAAAATAAAATTGTGAAGGTTTAAATGTATGAGAAAAATAAATAACTGCATAGACAATAATCTACGCATTTTGATATGTCTATGTCTGTATTCTATCTCTGATGTGCAAGTGGTCTAACAACTCCTAAGTGAATATTTTATAATTCCACTTCTGTTACTGGTTATTAACAGCTTTCTATGTCTTAGAATTAACCTTTTAAAAAAATATTGCATTGCTTGAAGGAAATGTTAAAGCATGCATAATGTTATCAGTTGTCTATTTTTTCAAATTTTATTTAGTTATAGTTTTATTTATCAGGTACAGATCATTTTGTACATGTGTGCCAAATTTATTTCACTTCAGAGTGTGGTCTCAAGTCCATCCATTTAAAATGCAGTTTATTTTGAAGTATTCTACTTGCTGAAGTTTTCACCTTCAGTGATAATAAAAGCATGAAGATAGAACACATAGAAAGTTAAACATTAAATCTCCACCTAAAACACCATAGGAAACTTCCGTGGAATAATTGCCACACACAAGGGAAACCACACCAGTGACAGCTGAAAGTGATAGTGTCCGTAAGCACCACCGCCAGTGACATAGTTTGGGCAGAGGCAAACTACTGTGTCACCCGTCTTCCTAACACGCCACATCCAAGCCAGCATTCTGAAAAACACTTATTTTCAAAGTAAGCTTGAACTGGGGTGATGGGTATTCATAAGACTGATTTGTAGCTGCACAGTAAGTGTTTGCTGTAGCTCAGTTTTTTTCTTGCAGAATGTCTGTCCTCGGGCTTTCGTGTAAACTAAAAGTGACACTGTGGTACCCGAAATGCAAAACATATTCGGAATCAAGTGGGGGTAAAAAGCGCTCGACTGATTGTCCCGTGGGTCTGAAAGACAATAGGCAGTGCCGATTGCCATTTGGTTTGGAAACTCCATCTCATATGCTAGGATTTTTCAACACAAAAAGTTTTAAGTTAGCCAAACCAGAGGAAGTTTTTTGTTCCTGACTTTGTGTCAGTGTAGAGATGGAACACATAAGCCTTTTCCAAAGACCAAGGAAAGCCACGATCAAGTCCTTGAAAAGGTCACTTGCTGGTGAGTAGGGCCTGATTTACAGTCTTCCCTTGGTATCACAGGACTCTTGGTTTGTTTCCAGGTCCTCTGTGGGTCCCAAAATCTGTGGATACTTAAGACTCTGATATAAACCCACATAGTATATACTCAGTGCAAGCTTTTTGTTTTGATACTGGGGATTGAAAGCAGGGCCCCAGAGATGCCAGGCCAGAGCTCTGCTCCTAAGCTATATCCCAGCCTTTTTTCATATTTTGAGACAGGGTCTCACTAGGTTGCCCAGGCTGGCCTATATCTTAGTCACTTTCTTGTTGCTGGAAAAAAATATCTGACATCCACAGTTAAAGGAGGAGAAGTTTATCTTGGCTCACAGTTTGTAGAAGTTTCAGTTCATAGCTGCTGGCTCCAAGACAGAGGCATGGCAGAGCAGCATGGCAGAGGAGAAACAGTTCGGGGAATGTTAGACATAAAGCAGAGAGAGGGAACAAGGGAGGAGGGAGAGAGATGCACCCCTCTAGCCCGCACCCCCAGTGACCCCTCTCTCCAACCAGGCTTCGCCTCCCAAATCACATTTAGTTATAAACTCATTAGTGGACTAATCCACTGATAAGTAGTATCATGCCCCTATGTGTCAGCCACCTCCCCAAAGCCCCAGCTACGAGCACATGAGGCTTTAGGGAGATATCTAGATATAAACTATAACAACTTGAATTTGCAATCCTCCTGTCTCAGCCTCCTGAAAAGCTGGGACTATAGGCATGCGTGACTATACTCACCCAGACACATTTTTTTTTTTTTTCCTGAATACATTTGGTCTTGGGTTGGTTAAATCCAAGGATAGGCAACCCATGTCTTTGGGTGATTGTGTATTTAGGAATGTCTGCTTTACATTCACAACCCCCACAATGCAGGGTATGACTTAAAGTATCCAGCTGTAATATCCTACTAGTAACATGTAGATCTTTCAAGTCCGTTTTAAATTCTAGGCTGGTCCTCCCTGCTGGCTGTAGGCTTCAACTGTCTTCCAGTGGTGACCTGCTGGTATTTGTGCATCTCTTTGATTCCATCCACTTAGTAGAGAAGAATTAGAAAAGATGTTTACTAAATGAGCTCTGTAGTTCACCAACACTTATATAGATTTTCATTGGCTCCAAGTGTCAGTGGTTGACATCTATATCTTTAGATACCTAACACCCCCTCTTGCAGGTACATGGCCACTGTGTGAGGTGCCCCCAGTCCAAGTTTCCTCCTTGAAAGAAAGCCTGTCCACAGGGACAAGTAGTAGAGCCAAAACAGGGAGGCTGAGAAGGGAAATCAAAGGGAGCAGCAGCTTTTGGAAACTGTGGCTCTGATGTTCCTTGGGCTCAAACATCCCTGCTTGGTTTGGTTATTCACCTCTCCCTGGGCACCCTCAGCCAATACACTCTGATTCCCATCTACGTTGTTCCAAGAAGCCCATCACTTGAAAATAAGCAAGTATGACGTCAAGAGTAATTTATGTTCACTTCTAGGGAAGATTCTTTTTCTGGAATAGATCTAAATAATTTGTATCCCTATGTTCTGTTTGGTTTCCGGAAGTGTTACTGGAGTTACTTTATTCATTTAGAATGTGCTGGAGGAGATAAAAATGGGAGAACTTCATCTGAGTGTGGTGCCACATGCCTGTATTCCCAGCACTTGAGAGGGTGAGGCTAAGGCAGAAGGACTGCTTGAGTTCAGGACCAGCCTGAGCTACATAGTGAGTTCAAGGCCAGCCTGAACTGCATAGCTAGACCATGTCTCAAAAAAAGAGATGTCTAGGAGGGGTTAAATTCAATAAAGACTTGTTTTTTCCCCTTAATACAGAAAGATGTCATCATGGATACACAACGAAACACTTTTAAAATAATTTTTCTAAAAATGATTAACTTTTATGTCATTCAAAGAAAAAAGCATGTGTTGAACACCTTCTACGTGCTAGGCATTGAGCAGGTAAGAAGAGCTGGAAGGCCTCACTTCTTCCACAGAAGTTCTTGGTTTAGGGCAGTGGTGTGGGAATTGTGATCATCACGCATGCAGCTGCACCTCACCTGGGACCTTGCTGGAGCTGTCACAGCAGTCTGCGCTTTAACGAGCCCTTCGGGTATTGCTGAGGTGGTCCAATTGCTGGCTTACCCAATCCTCCTTCTCCCTCACAGCATGATTTATGAATTACACTATAATCTAGAGCTCCACTCTCAATTTAAGTAACTGAAATTAAAAATCATTTGGAGCTTTCTTTTTTATTATTATGCCTGAAATATTATTATTGGGTCTTACCAGAAGACATCTCCCCAAATGCCACATACATGTATCTTCCTTCTCAATGCATTAAACGTAATCACTTTCTTTGTGTGTGTGTGGGGGGGGGGGAATTACATTTTATGTATTTTTATTAGTGCATCGTTTCAGTACATAATGAATACATTCACGGTGGGGGTTGGTACACAAACATATTTCCGTTTAACATTGGAATTTGTGGAATAATACAACCAAGCACAAGAACCCTGGAAAGTCACTAGCGCCCTTGCCTCAGGGCCAACAGCAAAGGTAGGTGTGTGCTCCTCTATTTATCATAGCAGATAAGACAACACACGGAAACTGCAGGGAAGGGAGGTCCCTGGACTCCTCTGGGCGTTGCCTAACCCCAGCACAATCTCTGGGAGGGGAGTTTGAGCCAGGGCTCTGTGGGGAGGGGTCTGAGAACCACATCAGAAGGCAAGCTTTCTTCCTTTCTAAAAAAACTTACTACTTGTGGAAAGAGAGAAAGAGAGGTAGAGGGACAAAGTGAGAACCAACTAAAACCAGAGCATTTAGACAATGTAAGAATTCTCTTCTGCCCTCAGAGTTTCTCACTGGCATTGACTTTTTGAAGACTGCCTCCTACACTAGCTGCCTTCTCTTGAGGAACTTTATTTATTTATTTATTTATTTATTTTTAGTACTGAGGATTGGACCCAGGGCCTCACACGTGCTAGGCAAGCACTTTGCCACTAACCTGCATCCCCAGTCCTTTGATGAAAACTCTGTTTTGATACAAGGTCTTGCTAAACTGACCAGGCTGGCCTTGAACTTGTGATCCTCTGGCCTCGCCTCCTGAGTAGTTGGGATTACACACACATGCCACCACATTTGGCTTCTCATGGAAATTGCTAAATTATTCTTTTCTATCCTTTTGCTCCCCATTTCTTAACATTCCTGTTTTTCTCTCATTCAGTCTAATTAAATGTTCACAGAGTATCTGCCATGCAAACCAAGCATATAGCGGTGAATACCCTGAGTGCTTGCTCTCAAGAAGCTCGCAGTTGGTGGTACTCCATCCACCATTTGAGGGCATGAAGTACGGCAAAGTAGGTTCTGGGTTCAAACATGAATACAACATGGCCCCTATGTGGCCACACGTGGCCCACAGGAGCTACGGGCACAAGCGGGAGGGTTGGGCACAAGCCGTACATGCTAAGGGTCATACTGAGGGAAGGGGTTAAGAGTATAACTGAAGGGGGCTGGGGATTTAGCTCAGCGGCAAAGCGCCTGCCTAGCAAGCGCAAGGTCGTGAGTTCGGTTCCCGGTACCGGAGAAAAACCAAAAAAA